>NW_026089622.1:34277205-34510047 GCF_024586455.1 Bactrocera neohumeralis
ATGCACTTATGTGTCACTGCACAATTTTTTGTTTTCGCCAATAATTTTTTTTTTTTCCATAGTGCTTTTCACTATGGCTCGAAGGACTAATATTTAAGTCGTTGTTTTTAGCCACCACTTACCTCGGCGCTAGGTCTTTCCGCACAAATTATGTAAAAATAGAATTTTATAAAAAAACACAGCCTTTTCACCCACAACTAATTAAAAGCAAAACACAGTACGTTTGGGGTTTTTTTTTTCCTTTGGTTTTTTTTTCGATTTTATTGTCTTTTATTCACTGCCACTGTACTACACTGTACGTTCGTTCGGTCCGAGATCAACGAAAAGAAGGGCCGATCGTCCTCTGGAGCGGTCGCTTTTGATGGTTTGATAGTGTAGAGTTGTGGTGTGATGTTTGCATGTGTGGTATATTCGTGTGTAGTAGTGTGTGGTGTCTTCATGTGGAATGTCTGCATGTGTGGTGTCTTCATTTGTGGATCGCGTTAGTGTGGTGTGTTGTCGTGTGGTTGTCGTGTGGTTGTTCAGTGTCGGCTGTATAGAGGGGAGAGCTAACTCATCTAGCCAAGCCTCAAATAAAAAAATGCATTTTCATGTGCAAGATCTGCACTATGCATAAACAGAAGATGAGGACGCAGATTATGGCAGCACTTCCACCGGAACGCTGCAACTTTGCTCTGCCTTTCACTATCACAGGTGTTGATTTTGCTGGGCCTTTTCAGATAAAGGCGTCCATGCTAAGGTCTCCTACCCTAATGAAAAGCTACGTGGCTGTCTTTGTCTGTTTTACGACAAAAGCAGTGCACCTCGAGCTATGTACTAATCTGACAAAAGAAGCTTTTCTCGCGGCATTTGCTCGCTTCGTCGGACGACGCGGTTTTCCGTCCAAACTTATGAGCGACAATGGAAAAACCTTTATCGGAGCTCAAAGAGCCACAGAAAAACAGTTTGTGGACTTTATTAAACAAGTCTCCCCTGAGGTTGTACAAAAGTACGCCCCCAAGGCATTAATTGGCAATTCATCCCCCCAAGAGCTCCTCATATGGGTGGTTTATGGGAATCAGCTGTAAAAAGCTTCAAATCCCACTTAAAAAAGGTAGCTGGAAACTACAAATTAAATTACGAAGAATTTACAACTCTATTAATTCGCATTGAAGCCGTTCACGGCCACTAACAACACTCTCGCAAGATCCCTCAGATCTCACAGCCCTAACACCAGGGCACTTTCTCAAAGGAGCACCTATTCTGGCCACACCTGAGCCAGGCGTGGAGTCGCTATCCTTGTTAAATCGATGGGAGAGAATTGAAATTCTCCATCATAATTTCAGTCGTAGATGGAAAGAAGACTATTTAAAGGACCCCCACAAGAGGTATCGATGGAAAACATCCGAAAATGTGCCAAAGCTTGGAGATTGTGTACTTATTAACGACGATTGTCTCCCACCTACCGAGTGGCGACTTGGCCGTATAGAAAAGCTCCATTATGGCTCAGACGGTCACATCCGCGTCGTTGATCTCCGTACTCAAAGCGGAATACTCACCAGACCGCTGGTTAAATTATGCTTTCTACCAACCAAAATAAATCAATAAAATCGCAACCGCAACCAACCGTTAACAATAACAATAAAAATTACAAAAAATGGTCGGTCAATGCGACGACCCAGTCATGCCACATAACGTGGCACAATCACACATTCTATTTATATACTACCATGTATATTCAAATACAATTTCTTACAGAGATCAAGATGAACGTGGACATGCCTACAATCCCAACACCAACTGTTCGGTCGGCAACCAACGGGGCACGTACTGGGCCTACTCCTCCACCTCGCCCAACCAATGCGACTGTATCGACTGCCGCTTCTGGTAGTGTCTCACGAGAAGCTCCATCAACGCCATCCGCTCTAGTCGAGCCGCGTCGCATCCGATGCCCGCTATGTCGCCGGAAACATTGACTCCAGCATTGTGGGCCGACACAACGCCAGCGTGTTGCCCAGGCACATGAGCACTGCCTCAACTGCCTGTCGCACACGCATGGGACGCAGGAGTGTGCTTCTTCCGATTTATGCCACACGTGTGGCAGACCACATCACACGCTGCTGCACAGGACCCCACGGCGCGATGTAGGTCGGCCAGCTGCCCCAAGCACGGGAAGATCAACGAAAGGAAACCGGACGGTACGACGCCGAACTACTGCAGCCCGGCCTGCGCCCCATCAATGGCGTTCGCACCACGTTGCACCAACCAAGCGTCGTCCAAAAGCGCCACAGCATCGCCCTGCTACTGGACCCAGCAACGTAGTGGCAACTCTCCAGCAACTACAAAGATTGCTAGGCTGAATATTCGCCTGAGGGGGCCGGGATGGCTAAATGAGATAAGCCGCTCCCCCTTAATGCCACTACACGAATACACCACCACCACCAATACGCCACACACACAGAACCTACATTCCACAGAACCCACACATCAACACTACCCACACGCGAGAGGACGCAAACACATACCACACTGGTGAAAAGGGTCAACTAAAAAGTTTAAGATCAGTCTCGTTTTGATCTGTAATCGAAGCTAACGCATCGCCGCTGTGGTCCTCGCGCCTTTTGGTTTAAATTAAGACAAACTTGTATTAATAGTTCCGAAGTATTTTTCACATCACACTCAACATCCTCTGTTGTAAAGCCATTGGAAAATCGAAATTAATAAAATATCAAATCAGCATTGAAATTACTTTTATATACCTCAATCGTGTGTTTTATTGCAATTTGTGAAAGTGGTAAGTGTGTCAACGACAAAGTGAAGTGGGCACCTACTCAAACAGTGCTACTACAAACAATTCGAAATCGGGAATCTATCGTCCGTTGTAATATCGTTTAACTCTTGATAATCCAAAACAAGTCTCCACTTCTTTTCTCCACTAATGTCTGTCTTTTTAGGGACGACCCAGATGGGACTGTTATAAGAGGAATTGTTTTCTTTTATAATACCTTGTCTTAGCATATATTTTATTTACTTCTTGTTCATGTATTGTGGCTTTATATTTTTGAATAAGTGGGTCTATCAGTAACTGTTTTTATTTCATGCTGTATTATGTTTGTATTTGTTAAGTGTTGACCTCAGTATACATTAACAGCCCTATTCTGAAAAAACCTCTCAACTGAGTTGAGAGGAAAAATTTGAGAGATTTCTTGTGAGGCATATTTTGTGAGGCTATTCTTGCTCAAACCTCATAAGAAAAAAGCTTAAAAAAGTCACCACGTGAGGTAAAAAGCTTTTTGCTGTCAAACAGCTGTTTTAATAAAAATAAACAAACAAAAACACAAATGGATAATAAAGATATGTATGCGTCTGTGCTTGAGGGTGAAACAATCCCAATATGGGTACAATCGATTGCGCCGATTGTGCCCTTGATCCCAAATTTCATGCAACATCTTTAAGAGAAAATTTATTTATTTATTTATATTTATTTTTATTTATTTATCTTGCGTCTTCTTTGTATCTGAAACATCCTGCGCGCTTGAAGGGAAATAAATTTCACTGCCCTTAACATCCATAATTAAGACACAGAGGACTGGCTCATAGAGAGCATATAACTATTACCAACGAATTTTTGGTAAGAGCCACGCCCGTAAAAATACAAACACGCCAGGAAACGCAGATCAAAAGATATACTCGACTTCTGCACATCATGCGGCACCAATTCACCTATAAGTACTTTACATAGCGATTTTGGGAATCGAAATGTATTTATAATTGTTGTGTCTTGCATAGTAAAAGGATCGCTTTTGTCTCGTAAACCCTTCAAAATTTTCCTCCTACCCCCCGATTCCCCCTCCTCAACAATTGTCGCATACACAAAGAACAGTTCCTCCATGCTATAACATAACATTAATAACACTCAAATATTTTTTAAAAAATGTCAAATATTGATGTAAAACAAAACAAACCCAGATGTTTTGTATTATGATGGCTGCTTTCACACGTCACAGATATTTGTGATAATAGTGAGCATTTGAGCTTTTGAATTTTCGCCAGAATAAGGTAACCCTCACTATAGTGAGAAACATCACTGTAGTGAGGTTGGTGACTTTTGTGAGGGCATGAGAATAGGGCTGTACTTCTTAATATTCATGTAATCTACTTTTTAACTGATTTCTTTCCTCACAATTTAAGTTTTAATATACATAATTGTTTTCTAAGTCTTTCATCCAAACTGATACTATCTAATTGGTGCATCTTTTTTTACCTTTAAAATTAGTCAATTTCCACGACATTATTGCAATTTTATGAATTTCTTTTGGTAGTTCAATCATTATTTCGAAATTTATTTTCGCTATTAAGGGATTTAAATTTCAATGGAATTTTTAATGGAATTCTTTTATAAGAAGGTAAACTATTTTCGTTAAGAAGTGAAGTAGATGATCCAGTATCTATTAAACATAAAATTGTATCACCTTTTATCTTTAATTCTACCATTGGAAGTGTTCCTTTGAGGCCCTCATATGAAAATTTGACACTTCATTCATTGGTGTCTCATCGACTTTTAGGCACAATTCCGATTTCTTTGGCGGTACCGTTGGAAAGAGGAAGTCCTCCTGATTAAAAAATATACCTGGTTATAGGTACCGCAAACGCTTAGTTTACGAGATATTCGACCTTAAAGTTCAAAAATTTCCAAAATTCGAACATTTCAACAAGCTATTTTACCACATTAAACACACTTTACTCACATTTTTCATTTCAAATTAATTAAATTAAACTATAAACTTTTAAATAAATCCACATTTTACACTTTTAACAGTATTTTTACAGAAGAAATCTTTATTTTAAAAATTACATTTTACACTCGTAGTGAACATCATGTGTGTGCTAAAAATTTCGACGAAATGGAGCGCTGCCATGTGATAATAAGGAAATTCGCTGAAATGCCTTTTTTCCCAAAAATTCCTCTATCCATTCATGTGGATATGTTCTTTATTTAATTTAATAAAAAAATAAGTAATATTATATAGTAATATTATATAATAATATTATATATATTGTCACCTAATATACAAAAAAACGTATTATCAAAAATAAATGGAAAGCGCTGACAGATATAATAACCAAAATAACAAATAACAAAATAATAATTTATAACGAAACCTCAAATTTTGTTTCAATATCAGTGCAAGGTAACCAAAAAATATATCCACTTTATAACGAAACTCAATATGTTTTTTTTTTATTTTAACGCAGAAAGGAGTACTATGTGAAAGTACTTCAGTCACCCCGGGTATTCGCTCGACCAGGGTTATTTTTTTAAAGCGCGGCCGAGGGCCGCCAACTCAGAAAGGAGTACTATGCGAAAGTACTTCAGAAGTATTCGCTCGACCAGGGTTATTTTTAAAGCGCGGCCGAAGGGCCAACGCAGAAAGGAGTACTACGCGAAAGTACTTCAGTCACATAAATCACATATTATACATATACATACATATGTAGAATAAGTTTTTTTTATGGTTAATATAGAAAAAAGAATAACGCGAAAAAGCAAACAAAGAAAAATTGTTAAAAATCCTACATATTTGCTGTTTAAGATGTGGCAAGGCTTGTTTTCCTCATAATTGTAAACAATCTAACCTTTTCAACGTTGAGTGTGCTAAGTGATTTTTAAATTAATAAATTTAGGTAAAATATACCACAATAAAAGTGAAATGTGAACTTATTTCAATGTTAAGAGTGTATATTTAAATATACAGAGTGAAAAACGTGAAAAAATTTAGTGAAACATAGAGAAATACCATGTGTTATTAGCGCAAATTTTTGAACTTTTAATCGTGAATATTTTAAAGAAAAAAAGCTGGAGAAGCTCCCCTATCCGCACATACCCCATTTATACGGAAATTCGGTTTTTTTACCACTCCGCCAAAGTAATCGGAATCTTGCCGACTTTTACATAATCTGTATCCATCGGATCAACTACATCTCTTCTAAAATTTGTGCTATTATATCGTTGAAATTGATTAAAATTTTGGGATCTAAACTGGTTTGAATGACTGTTACTTTGTCTAAAATTGTTATTTTGTCTAAATCTGTTATTTTGCTGGAAATCTTAATTACTTTTACTTAATTGTTGTTGTCTATTAGAATGCTGTTGATATTTGTTACTGTTATTTGCAAAAGAGTGATTTATATAACTACTCATACCATTTCCAATTCTATTAATAGGAGTCGGGCCCTCTCTTTCTAATAAGCTGTAAGCCTCTCTTAAACTATTTACTTTTCTACTAAAAACAATAAAATTCAAAAGATAAATTTGCATCATTATTATTTAAGAGTGTGCGTAGTATTATTTTTTCTGTATTTAAGGGGCTAAATTCCAATGGTTTAGTTATACCAAATTCAAATCTTTCGTATGATTTTAAAAATAAGCTTAACAATAACTTATAGTATCCACCAAAGTATTCTGCGGAGAATATATTCAGATGCCATCGGATTAATGTATGTCAGGGCTAACAGCAGGAATCAGGAATAAAGGGATGTTAAACTTATTCCAGCGTGAGAGCGCCTCAAAATTAGCGTTTTTTATAACATTTTCCATTATGGCCAGATTGAACAAAATAACAATTTTTTGGCATTTATCAACCCAATACCCAACTTTTGTACGAAAAAAAATTACTAAATAGTGGTTATTTATTGTATGGGAAACTATTTAAATCTTTTTAAAGAATATTATAACAACTGACTTTTGCTCTTTCAATACCCAATAATAGGATTTAAGCTTGTTAGCTATCAATCATTAAATGTTTTTAATAATTTTCCATTGAAAATAAAACTATGATGCTTCAAATTACAAAACGTTTCATCAAATATCTTTAAATTTCACAAATTAATTTAATTTTCATTGTTTTACATTTTTTATAAGTGGTCTTGAATGATGCAACAAATCCCTCCGTTTACACATTTTTTTGGTAAGATTTCAATCTGGCCATCGCTCGTTTCCAATTGATAAACGTCAAAACCTACTGAACTCGATTAGCTGTCAAAGTTCAGTAGGTTTTGACGTTTAGCAATTGCACTCTCACTTCCAGTGAGAGAGGAGTTAAACATCTCTTTATCTCTGGCAGGAATAATGGGATGCCCAACTTATTCCAGTGTGAGAGCGCCTCAAAATAAGCGTTTTTTATAACATTTTCCATTGTGGCCACATCGAACAAAATAAGAATTTTTGGGCATTTAAATTAAAACGCACAACGTTTATTACGATTGCAAATTATTATATATTGGACTTTTAATATATGGCGAAACCACTTAAATCCTTTTTTATGATTTTATGATAAATTAAAACAACCGACTTTCGATCTTTCAATACTTAATAAGGTGAATTAAGCCTGTTAGTTCTCAATTAATAAATGTTTTTAATCATTTGTAATAGAAAACGATTTCTATTATGCATCAAATTACAAAACGTTTCATGAAATATGTTTAAATTTCGCATTTTCTTTGATTTTTATTGTTTTAAATTTTTATTAACGATCTTGAACGGCGGCAACAAATTTCTCCGTTCACATATATTTTTGGTATAATTTCAATCTGGCCGTTCCAGTCATTCCAATTGCAAAACGTCAAAACCTACCCAATCCAGTCAACTGTCAAAGTTCGGTAGGTGAGCGGCTCTCCCATTTCCAGTGGCAGGAGAGTTGGGCATCCCATTATTCCTGGCTAACAGTATTCACCAGAGATAAAGTGATGTCCAACTCCTCTCTCACTGGAAGTGAGAAAACAATTGCTAAACGTCAAAACCTACTGAACTTTGACAGCTAATCGAGTTCAGTAGGTTTTGACGTTTATCAATTGGAAAGGAGCGATGGCCAGATTGAAATCTTACCAAAAAAATGTGTAAACGGAGGGATTTGTTGCATCGTTCAAGACCACTTATAAAAAATATAAAACAAAGAAAATTAAATAAATATGTGAAATTTAAAGATATTTGATGAAACGTTTTG
The DNA here is from genome assembly GCF_024586455.1 of Bactrocera neohumeralis. Lineage (NCBI taxonomy): Eukaryota > Metazoa > Arthropoda > Insecta > Diptera > Tephritidae > Bactrocera > Bactrocera neohumeralis. Next base: position 34,285,188 of record NW_026089622.1, read on the forward strand.
TAATTTGAAGCATCATAGTTTTATTTTCAATGGAAAATGATTAAAAACATTTAATTATTGAGAGCTAACAAGCTTATTGGGTATTGAAAGGACAAAAGTCAGTTGTAATAATATTCTTTAAAAAGATTTAAATAGTTTCTCCATATAATAAATAACCAATATTTAGTAATTTTTATTCGTACTAAATGTTGGGTATTGGGTTGATAAATGTCCAAAAATTGTTATTTTGTTCAATCTGGCCATAATGGAAAATGTTATAAAAAACGCTAATTTTGAGGCGCTCTCACACTGGAATAAGTTTAACATCCCTTTATTCCTGGTATTCACTTCTCTTAAGAACAAGGAGAGAGCATATTCACCAGAGATAAAGAGATGTTTAACTCCTCTCTCACTGGAAGTGAGAGAACAATTGCTAAACGTCAAAACCACCTAAACTTTGACAGTTGATCGAGTTCAGGAGGTTTTGACGTTTAGCAATTGGAAACGAGCAATGGCCAGATTGAAATCTTACGAAAAAAATATATAAACGGAGGGATTTGTTGCATCGTTCAAGACCACTTATAAAATATGTAAAATAATGAAAATTAAATAAATTTGTGAAATTTAAAGGTATTTGATGAAAAGTTTTGTAATTTGAAGCATCATGGTAATATTTTCAATGGAAAATTATTAAAAACATTTAATGATTGAGAGCTAACAAGCTTAAATCCTATTATTGGGCATTGAAAGGACAAAAGTCAGTTGTTATAATATTCTTTAAAAAGATTTAAATAGTTTCTCCATATAATAAATAACCACTATATAGTAATTTTTATACACACTAAATGTTGGGTTAATTTAAATGTCCAAAAATTGTAATTTTGTTCAATCTGGCCATAATGGAAAATGTTATAAAAAACGCTAATTTTGAGGCGCTCTCACACTGGAATAAGTTTAACAACCCATTATTCCTGATATTCACCATGTCCCCTGAACTCATGCACTCTGTGTGCATCCTTAACGGGGCATCTCGACAGGATAGAATTTATAGAATACTACCTGTATTGCCGTGCCTATTGCCTGTGGAGACTCCACATTGCTCATTGCTTACTAGATATAGAATACTAACTAGTTTGCCATATATCGTAAGCTATAAGCTGTTATTTCAGCAGTTTGACAGCGGAGTTTTCATTTCTATGAAAATTTCGAACAGGAAACATATCCCATTTGCACATATGCCGACGGCATTTTCATTTCGGTAATATGCAAATTAGAAGAGCGAGTATTAAGACGGTTGTGTTATATTATAAAAATAAAGTACATTTTCAAAATAACATTTTTTCAAAAAATTAATATTTAGTTTAATATTGTTAATTTACAGAAAATTATGCAAATTGGGTTTGGAATGAGCGAAGTCTTAAATTTAATAAACTTATACAAGCATAAATGAAAATATTATTGCTCATTTTAAATTTATTATTTTAATTGGTATATAAAAGTTATGCCACAATTATTATATAGTAGTCAAAAAATTTTACTTCTTATTTTTCCCAGAAATACATTTGTGAAAAAAAGGATCTTTATCCTTTTTTTTATTTTCCACATAAAAGAGTTAAGGAGTTCAAGAGCTCAAAACGCATCAACTACCTACCCGACGGCATTTCGCAAATGATAAAATAAATTTTTAAAGAGCCCAAAGCATGCGCTACATCAGCTCGAACCTACCTACCCTACGCCTTTGCGCAAATGATTATATTATGATAGCAAATGCCCACATACAGATTTGGCAATGGCAATAGCAATGCGTTTGACAGTTAGTATTCTATAAATTCTATCCTAGCGGAAACATTGCTTGCCCCTCATTCCAATTAACTGTTTATACTAATATATTCTTAACTTACATACACACAATTTGGAAAATAGTTTCTAAAATAAATCATTACGTTCTCTTATCTTGCACCAGTGTATATATTATGTATTTTATATTTGGTTCCTTCTCTTTTATTTATTACAACAATTTTATTATTTTTTTTGTTCGACTGCGCCAGTTGTATAATTTTATTTTTTTTTTTTTTATTTTATAAAAGCTTACATAATAATACAATTATTATACAAACTTAAGAAAATACGCAGCACTAGCATCATGGGCTATCGGCCGACTGGTTATGTTATATGCGTCGAAGAAGGTCGCTGTCTTTCAAAAAGTTGTAGATTTTCGAAATGTTGTTGCTTGAGGGATCCATCAATAAAATTATTGGATCAGTATTATTGAAGTTTGACAGTCTATGAGTTTGAAGTGCTGGACAATGTTGCAGAAGATGCAATAGATTTAAATCTGAATCACAAAATGGGCATTGGTTGATCTGAGTTCCATTTAGTATGTGAGCGTGTGTGATAATGGAGTGGCCAATGCGAAGTCTGATATATGGAATGATATAATTAGATGAAAGCGATGACGGAAAGGATGGTTTGATACGATTTGAATTTATTCTAGAGTAGTGGTGTCTGTAATTCATCCAATCAAGCGCCAATTTAGTGGATCTTTGTTGAATAATATCTTTGTTGAATAATAAGCCGTTTTATATCACTCTTAACAAACAAGGCAGATGTAGTTGTTGGAGTGATGCACACCTCCTTAGCCACCGAGTCCGCAAAAGTATTTCCAATGATTCCAGAGTGACCGGGTATCCACATTATTTTTAGTCTATGTGCTAACGAAAACAACAGCGATCTAATGCCAATAATGACGTCATTGTAGTTACTGCGGTTTTTTAAAGCTTGAAAACACGATAGACTATCTGTACAGATGATGAATTTACCAAGGTTTTGTTGGGCATACTGGACAGCTTTGAGAATACCCGTAGCTTCAGCGGTAAAAATTGAACAAAATGGAAATAATAAACCATACGATATTCTTTGTTGGTTATCATCAACTACAGCAAAAGATGTATGCGACGATTTGGAGCCATCAGTATATATAAACTGCCAACCAAAAGATTTGAAGTGCGCAGATAATTCCAAAAATCGAGATTTATACACAGTGCTTGGAGTGATGGATTTGCGAAGAAAAGTAAGATCACTAATGAAAGAAGATTCATTTACTTTCCACGGTGGAATATATTTACTGCAAGGCAGCAATATTTTAAGCGGCAACTCATTGGTTTTAGCAAACAAAGCAATTTTAAAAATAGAAGACGGTATTTTAGGAGACCTCTTTCTGCAAAGTGATGATTGAAAGTCCTTTTTTATAGTAAAGTTCGTGCTGAGTATGAGTTTTGAATAAAGGTTATTTAAGCTATCTTCCACTGCATCTTTTAGAGAAGGTAGGCCAGCTTCCGTCAGTATGTTTTTAATTGGCGATGTTGGAAACACTCGAAGAGAACAACGAACTGAAGAATGATAGGGCGCAGCAAGCATCTTTAGATGATTCTTAGAATGATGTCCATAAATTTCCAAGCCATAATTAATTACAGATGAGATGAGGGCTTTAGTGACGTTGACCAGTAAAGCCGAGCCGATGAGTGAGCGCTTACATGAGAGGTATTTAATAATATTTAAATTAACAAAAAGTCTTTTTCTTATATACTGACAATGTTTCTTAAATGTATACTTAGAGTCTAATACAATACCAAGGAACTTAATACTATCTGTACACAAAATGTTTGTATTATCAAATGTGAGCGTTGGGATAGTACATTGATGTTTTTTACAAATATGAAAAAGTTTCGATTTAGGAAAAGATATTGATGTGCCTGAAGTAGAGGACCAACGAGAAAGACGCAATAAAATTTCAGAGAAAGTAATTGTTACTGAAGTCAAATTTGAAGTTTTTGAGAATAAAATTAAATCATCAGCATAAATCTGATGCCGGATAGTAACAAAATCTGATAGAATGGTACTGATTTCATCAAATGCAATAGTAAATAGGATCACCGAGAGCGGTGACCCTTGTGGGGTACCATTATCTAATGGTAGAACAGAGGATGAAACATTGGATATGATAACACTTAATTTACGGTTGGATAGGAAAGATTTGACAAAGTTAAAAATACGAGAACCCACTCTCCACCTACTAAGCTGTCTTAACACTACATGAATCCCAATCCTGTCAAATGCTTTTAGGAAATCTAAAGAAAGAATAGAAACATGATTTTTGTGGGACAGAGTATCAGAGATAAAGTGATCAAGGTGCAGGAGAGCATCCAACGTACCCTGCCCTCTCTTGAACGCAACTTGGTTGTGCGAAATGAGATTATTAGATTGAGCATACCAGGCGAGTCTAGTAGCAATAATCTTTTCAATCAATTTACCAAGGCAAGGAAGAAGGGAAATGGGACGATAACTGCTGACCACACCAGGAGGTTTACCAGGCTTTAAAATAGGAATAATCGCGCTAGTCTTCCAGAGGACAGGGTAGTTGCCACTGAGAAAAATACTATTGTAAAGTTTGACTAGACGGGATATAAGGAATGGAGGAAGGTGCTTGATGATAAGGTAAGAGATTTTATCAATGCCAGGAGTTTTGCCCTTGACTGACGAGAGGGCTAAATTAAAATCAAGTTCAGATATATCGGCATCTAAATATTCAGCTGATTGAGATAAGGTGGAAGGAGGAAGGTAAGGAGAGCAAAGAGAAGAAAGTTTACTAGAGGAAAAATCAGAAGAGAAATTGGAGTCCAAAGAAATATTGGAAAAGTGGGTGGCAAACTCTAAGGCTATATCTTTGGGATATAGTAGAGTGCCCCGAGGAGTATTTAAATAAGTGATAGGAGAAGAAGGTGATAAACCAGCCAGTCTTTTCATATCAGTCCAGATTTTTCTAGAATCCGAAGAAGAAGTGATATTATTCGTAAATTCTTGGAAACAATGAACCTTAGCAGCCTTAGCTTTATGGCGAAAAAGTGCATTGGATTTTTTGTAAGCTATTAAGTTTGCACTAGAACGTAAACGTTTAAATTGATGCCATGCGATCTGTTTCAGATTTCTTAGTGCAGAAAGCTCATTATTCCACCAAAGAGGAGCAAGCTTGACTGGTTTAGAAGAAGAAAGGGAAAAAGAATAGTTAGAAGCAGAACGTATAATTTTTTGGATTCTAGAAGCCTCTTGATTTATATTGGAAGAAAAGGGGAAATAACGTGAATGCGAAAAACAGGCTTCTTCAAACCTATCCCAATCAGCCGAATCAGTTTTAAACCGAATCCTGGGCTTAAAAAATGAATGAGGGCGAGAAGTAGATATTTTGGAAAGGATGGGAAAATGATTACTGCCATGGAGATCATCAATACAACACCAGGATATTTTTGAGAAGAGGGAGGCAGAACATATGGAAAGATCAATATTAGTGAAGGTAGAGTGAGTGGAAAAATGGGTGGGGGAACCATCATTTAAAACAATGCAGTTGGATCTTAGTAAGGCATCCTCAATGCTACGTCCCTTGGAGTTAGCCGAAGCAGAGCCCCAAAGGGGACTCCAAGCATTGAAGTCACCACACAAGATAAAAGGATTTGAACCGGAAGGAATAAGATTTAAAAATTCAGTAGTAGAAAATGATTGATCAGGAGGGGAATAAGCACAGATGATTGAAATTTTATAGGGGGCGAGGATCTCAATAGCTACAGAAGAAAAAATTGAAAGGGGTATGGGAAGTAATACGTGAGGTAGATTTCTTTTAACTAGGATGGCAACTCCCTGCTTGTTGGTGGTGTTATGTGGGAGATTAATAAAATATCCCACATAAGCCCTAGGGGTAAAAGCTGAGGCATTATAAGATAGGTGAGTTTCATTCAACAGGATAATAGATGGATTGTACGATCCCATAAGTAACTCTAAGTTAATATAATTATTAACATAACCGTTAATGTTCCATTGAAGAAGTGTAATCATATCATATGTAAACTTATAAAAGAAAAAAGTTAAGCTACGAATATTTTATTTAAACTAAATGTCTTCATTGTAAGAAGGAAAATTGGGTAATGCAAGAGGATCTTGCGAGCAGGAGAGGGTGGGGGAGGGTGTGATAGGACAGGAGGAAAGGATATTGAGAGGAGAGTCAGAGATGGATAAAGGGGAAAAGAGAGGGGAAGGAGAAGTGACAGAAGAGGAGGTAGGATGGGTTGGAAGGGATTGTTTAGATGAATTGATGTCTGTAGTTGTTGTTAGATTAGTTTTGGTAGGATTGTTGGATTTGTTATTAGGTGTTGTTTCATTATTGATTTGATTAGTATTGTTAGAAATTTTAGCTATAGAGGCAAAAGAGTTTGCATTAGAAGTTGTATGAGAAAATTGAATTTTATACTTGGTAACAGCTTCACGCATACTACATTTATAAATAGTTTTAATTTTTAATATTTCTTTGGATTGTTGATATTTAGGGCAAGTATTAGATGATGCCGGGTGGTCGCCCGAGCAATTTGCACACATTATTCTCTTACATTCAGTAGGTGGGGTATGATCGGAAGGGAGGTTGCATGAGACACAAGAAGGTGAATTACGGCAGTATTTTGCTGTGTGGCCAATTAATTGACATTGCTTACAACGCATAGGATTAGGGTAATACGGACGGACAGTGAGGTTCCTCCAGGCAACATCAATTCTTTCAGGAAGTTTGTATTTATCAAAAGTTAATAAAACTACACCCGTAGGATTACGGGAGCCGTCAGAAATTCGTGAAAACTTATGTACAGCAGAAACACCCTGCTCCTTAAGACCATCAACAATATCTTCTTCTGATAAGTTATTCAGGAATGGGGCGTATATGGTGCCTTTAACCGTATTCAAAGTATTATGAAGCTTGACATTGATATGACCTCCGCCAGGTAAAATTTTTGCAGAAAGAAATTTGCTAGCTGTTTTGTTGTTATTTACAAAGAGCAGTAGGCTACCATCACGTAGCTCAGTAACTTTACTTACTTCCTTACTGATTGCTTGAATACCTTTATACGTAGCGAAGCATGATAACGAATTAAGTGGCTTGTTGTCGTCCAGCGATGACATGACCAAAAATTTTGGATCATCCGTGTTTGAGACTGGTAATTCTGGAAATTGGTCTAACGGGATCGGATTTGGTTTTTTTCTTTTCTTTTTCATTATTGGAGATAATAGGGAAAACCTATTATCCCCTAATTTGGTGGCCCCAGGGGCCATAGTAAACGCGAATTTTAGTTTAACAAATTAAGAAATTAAGTGATTGAAAAGATATAAAACGATAAAAAATTAATTCACAAACAAAGCACGAGCGTAATATAAACGCAGAACAAACCGTTATACCGTTTTAACAAACTCAATAAGCACAGAGCGAAAAGCAACCGGTTACGATGACAGTTCGACGGTGTATGAGTTGTATAATTAAATACACGTTTTAAGTAGCTTTACCTCTTTACATTTTCAAGGAGATCTTAAGACTAAATACTATAAAATTTACTTATCTCTAATAAACCTTAAATGTAAGAAAGAATGCAAATATTCAATAACGGCATGATGATTTAAAATAGAGTAGCGAGAGTATGCCAAATTATGTTTTTGTTGTTAAATAAAATACAATTAAATAGAGAGAATAGAGAGTCGTTTTAGTGATCGGCATTTCTTAGCAAAATTGCATGGATAATATCAGGAATAATGGGATGCCCAACTTATTCCAGTGTGAGAGCGCCTCAAAATAAGCGTTTTTTATAACATTTTCCATTGTGGCCAGATCGAACGAAATAAGAATTTTTGGGCATTTAAATTAAAACACCCAACGTTTTATTACGATTGCAAATTATTATATATTGGACTTTTAATATATGGCGAAACCACTTAAATCCTTTTTTATGATTTCATGCTATATTAAAACAACTGACTTTCGATCTTTCAATACTTAATAAGGTGAATTTAGCCTGTTAGTTGTCAATTAATGAATGTTTTTAATCATTTGTAATAGAAAATGAATTCTATTATGCATCAAATTACAAAACGTTTCATGAAACATGTTTAAATTTCGTATTTTCTTTGATTTTCATTGTTTTAAATTTTTATTAACGATTTTGAACGGCGGCAACAAATTTCTCCGTTCATATATATTTTTGGTATAATTTCAATCTCGCCGTTCCAGTCATTCCAATTGCAAAACATCAAAACCTACCCAATCCAGTCAACTGTCAAAGTTCGGTAGGTGAGCGGCTCTCACATTTCCAGTGACAGGAGAGTTGGGGATCTCTTTATCTCTGGATAATATGATACGAGACTCTTTGATTCGAGAGAGAGCTGTCAAAACTCGCATTTTTTATAACATTTGCCAATGATACCACTGCTGAAGAATATTAGATTGGGTATTTAAAAAAATTATACAAAACACTAAATTAACCACTTTGAAAATGCATACATATATATGTAAATGCTAAAATGCAAAAACATTAATTAATTTACATAAACATTTATTTTGCCAAAATATGTTCGTACAGTTTAATGAAATTTCATTTCACACTAATTTCGTTAGGTAATTATAGGGGTTTACTTCTGGCATCCCGCCTTTTCTGAAATCAGCTGATCAAAATTCCCTGATCTCCTTCGCTGTCCAACAATCAGGGAACGTTTGAGAGAAAAATGAGAGCCAATGCGCGAGTTTCGTATCATCTTATCCATGACAATTGTGCAAACTAACTTCACAGGTACGCTTACGCTCTATCGTTCAGTCGTTGTCGAACCAGCAACGAATTAACATCACGCAAAACCAGGAATAATGGGATGCCCAACTCCTCTCTCACTGGAAGTGAGAGAACAATTGCTAAACGTCAAAACCACCTAAACTTTGACAGTTGACTGGATTGGGGAGGTTTTGACGTTTAGCAATTGGAAACGCCCGATGGCCAGATTGAAATCTTACCAAAAAAATATATAAACGGAGGGATTTGTTGCATCGTTCAAGACCTCTTATCAAAAATGCAAAACAATGAAAATTAAATAAATTTGTGAAATTTAAAGGTATTTGATGAAATGTTTTGTAATTTGAAACATCATAGTATTATTTTCAATTGAAAATTATTAAAAACTTTTAATGATTGAGAGCTAACAACCTTAAATCCTATTATTGGGTATTGAAAGGACAGAGGTCAGTTGTTATAATATTCTTTAAAAAGATTTAAATAGTTTCTCCATATAATAAATAACCACTGTTTAGTAATTTATATTCGTACTAAATGTTGGGTATTGGGTTAATAAATGCCCAAAAATTGTTATTTTCTTCGATCTGGCCATAATGGAAAATGTTATAAAAAACGCTTATTTTGAGGCGCTCTCACACTGGAATAAGTTGGGCATCCCATTATTCCTGCGCAAAACTATAGCGCAAAACCAAATATGCCCTGCGAGAAATATTTTATGATTCTAAGTGCCTTTGGTGCCATGCAATGCCTTTTATGTTCCAAGTCTTTTAAAGATAATAGGGAATATATCCTTAAAACACATTTTGTTAATTTTCATTATAATATTAGATATTTAGATGAAAAAGAACGAAAATGTCTTTTTGAAGAAAAAAAAATATTTTTTTGCAAAAAATATCTGATTGGTTTATTGGATTACAGTGAATGTATTAATGAAAACCTAAATTTTTTCAGATTTAAAATTTAATTGTTCCAATCAACACAATAAAATTTCTTCAACCCATTTAAAAAATATTATTTTAATAAGAAATTGTCATAAAAGGATTGATATAGATAAATGTATTAAAGATATAACATTAAACAGTTAGTTTCAGCCATATTTATATATACAAATTATTCCCTTCATTTCGAGAAGCTGCAGAATTCTTATTTATCTCTTTATTATGTGCTCCGAGATTTGAATAATCGTTTATTTATATATAGCTTTTAGTTTTATTGAATACTAGCTTTTTACCCGCGGCTTCGCCCGCAGTGGAGCCATTAAATAAATATGAGAGATAAAGGGTAAGGGTATAATAATAGAAATGAGTCAATATGATAACTAAATGTTATTGCTTGGCTGAGATGACAATGAAGTTTTAACACCTTAAAATATGCGTATTGAAATGCAACAACAAATGTTAAAATATATTTCACCGTAACAAAAATAAATAATTCTGAATTCTAACAATTTAAAAAAATAAAATTAACAAGTAAGGAAGGGCTAAGTTCGGGTGTCACCGAACATTTTATACTCTCGCATGATAAAGTGATAATCGAGATTTCATTATACGTCATTTACATATTTTTCAAATACCGTATTTGTGTAAAGTTTTTTTCCGCTATCATCATTGGTTCCTAATGTATATACTCGTATTATAGAGAGAAGGCATCAGATGTTAAGAAAATATTATATACCGAATTTCATTGAAATCGGTCTAGTAGTTCCTGAGATATGGTTTTTGGTCCATAAGTGGGCGAGGCCACGCCCATTTTCAATTTTTAAAAAAGCCTGGGTGCAGCTTTCTTCTGCAATTTCTTCCGTAAAATTTATTGTTTCTGACGTTTTTTGTTAGTCGGTTAACGCACTTTTAGTGATTTTCAACATAACCTTTGTATGGGAGGTGGGCGTGGTTATTATCCGATTTCTTCCATTTTGAACTGTATATGGAAATGCCTGAAGGAAACAACTCTGTAGAGTTTGGTTGACATAGCTATAGTAGTTTCTGAGATAAACTTAGTAAGGGGCGGGGCCACCCCCACTTAAAAAAAAATTACGTCCAAATATTCCCCTCCCTAATGCGATCCTTTGTGCCAAAATTCACTTTAATATCTTTATTTATGGCTTAGTTATGACACTTTATAGGTTTTCGGTTTCCGCCATTTTGTGGGCGTGGCAGTGGGCCGATTTTGCCCATCTTCGAACTTAACCTTCTTACGGAGCCAAGAAATTCGTGTACCAAGTTTCATCATGATATCTCAATTTTTAGTCAAGTTACAGCTTGCACGGGCGGACGGACGGACAGACGGACGGACAGACAGACATCCGGATTTCAACTGTACTCGTCACCCTGATCACTTTGGTATATATAACCCTATATCTGACTCTTTTAGTTTTAGGACTTACAAACAACCGTTATGTGGACAAAACTATAATACTCTCCTTAGCAACTTTGTTGCGAGAGTATAAATATAAATAAAGTATTAATCCAGGATATTTATGTAGACAATGTTATAAATTTCCCGTCGGGTGCAAATATGGTTAAATTACGGGCATTAGATACACGTGAACAGGCTACATATAGTTGACCCTGAGAGAAGCATGGGTTTACTAAATGCACTCCTGCTACCTGTAATGTTTGTCCTTGTGCCTTGTTTATAGTGACAGCAAAGCTAAGCTTGGCGGGAAACTGAACCCTTTTAAATTGGAATGGAATGTCAGTGGTAATAATTGGTATCCGAAGTATTATAACACTATTTCCCTTACCGACACCTGTTAAAATAGTAGCACCAAGTATGTTCTGTCCCAATTTTGTTATCCGAAGCTTTGTTCCATTACATAGCCTAGAGCATCTAGATTTCGCATAAGCGTTATTGGTACATTTAGTTTCAATTGAAGTTTATTTGGCGGTACACCCGATAGTTCAAGTTAATTTAAAAACTCCACAGGATGTGAAGTACTTAATTTCGTATCTATAATTGTATCCATTGACAAATATTCCTTCGATTCTCCTTGAACCTCTTTTAAAATGTCAATGTTGATCCTATTAACAATTTAATTTCTTGGTGCTAATATTGCTCTTGCACACAACCACTGATCAATACACAAATTTTGTTGCAATTCCAGAAAAACATTAGCAATGAGATCCACATCACTTTCTACTAAATTACAAAATTCTCTTGACAGTAATATGTAGCCTTCAGCGTCAGCATCTAAACAACCATCATCAATTTTCAACAACATTTCTGCGTAAAGTCCTGAATACACGTCATTATGAAGATGCACTCTCATATTCGTTTTCTGGCGGAGTTTTTCAACTTTCGACCATAAGCTTTATGATTTAATGCACGCTTGAATTGCATCTGCTGGTGTCCCTCTCTGAATCATTGGGAGGGTTTGACGGAAATCACTTAGAAATTGTTTTGTCTCATCTGTAACATTTAATAATAAAGTATTCAAAGGTTTTTTGGTTCACCAAGTAATGGAAGTGAAACTTTACCACCGGAACAGCACATTCCAGCAGTTTCATCTTTCCATTTAAAAGCATCGCAGTACTGACATTTTTTATTCATTGAGCCAATAACAATCAATGGATGATTATGATATTCAATTGAAGGATCATATTGAAACTCAGTACCATTAAACACAGCCCAATCATTACGCATGAAATTTTGGCGGCGCGTGGACTGCATGTCTGCATTATGAATTCTTCTCGCCTGCGATTGTTCCGGTGTTTCTATCGCTCTTCTAGTTGTCTGCAGTGCAGCTTGTCTTTCTAAACGAACTCGTGCCTGAAGAGGTGTTTCAGCTGCTCTCAAAACTTTTTGTCGCTCTGCTTGTTGTTATCTTCTCACCTCTGCGTGAGCCGAAGTTTCTTGATTTCGTGCAAATTTTGCGGCACGGGCCCGCGATGAAGTTTTAGATAGACCTGATTTCCGCTTCCGAGGCATTTTCAAAGAAAAGCAGAGTAAGAATTAACATCAGCGAGTAGGATATAAAATAATAAAGTGACAGCTAACCACAAAAATTACGGATTACCTCAAAAATTTGAATAGTTGTATACTGCATGTAACGACAGAAGAAAATAACAATAAATATAGAAAAATTAGAAACAGTTGAAACTAAATTCAATTGAATTAGATATTGTCGTCACCGCCGGTAATACAGTGGAACGGTATTACAGTATTCAGGGTTGAAACTTCATTACTGTAATGCTAGATGGCGTTGAAGTAGCTAAATTTTACGATTTTTTGACAAACAATTTTTTTATCTTTCGTAAATTTTTTTTTTATTATAAAGTACCCTACTTCTAATACCTTCAAGAGTACATGTACAAAGTTTCATGATGATCGGTTAAGTACTTTTTGCGTGAAAGCGTAACAAATAAACTTATATTCGCATTTATAATATTAGTATGATTTAATATTTATATTTAATTTTCAAATTTTATTGAACAATAATTTATTTTATAATTTTGCTAATAGAATTTGCTTAATTTTAATTCCAATTTCTCACTGGGCTACTTTTTTTTCGTGCTCACCAACACAGTGACAGATCCTCTCATGCCGACCACTGTTCTAAAATTGCCGACGACAGAAGAGAGGAGAGGAGAGCAAAGGTAATGGGAAAGAGAAACTTAATTGTTGTATATATATGTAACTCAGGCTCTCAGTTGTGGCTTTCGCTAATTTTATTAAGCCATTTGTAATAACAATTGATAGCTTAATACAAATAGATTTACCAATTTACTTATTTTTTGCATAAACAATTTCACCTTAAACAAAATATTAAAATTTCATTAAAGCTAACAGTATTAGTAAGGGCAACAACGAAATTGTGTACATACAAAATGGATAGTTTTGTTGTTTTCTGTACAGCCGGCCATTGTTATGATGCTGCCTTCTTACAAATGTTTAAGCTTCACGACGCGATTTACAGTTCACTGTTGTGCAGTCATGTCGTTTGGCTCTCTATATGTTCAGCACATAACGTATGCAAAAATGAACGATAACAAGTCGCTTACACGCTTACTATCAAATTTAGGGGCCAGGAAACTTACAGCCCTATTCTCATGCCCTCACAAAAGTCACCAACTACAGTGATGTTTCTCACTATAGTGAGGGTTACCTTATTCTGGCGAAAATTCAAAAGCTCAAATGCTCACTATTATCACAAATATCTGTGACGTGTGAAAGCAGCCATCATAATAGAAAACATCTGTGTTTGTTTTGTTTTAAATCAATATTTTACATTTTTTAAAAAATTGAGAATTTTGTTATTGAATGATTATATCCGTTTTATGGCCTATATCAGGGATCAAGCAGATGGTGTAACAGAATGAGTGCGGTTTAAATGCGTATTTTGAAAATACACGAATACCGATTGTCGAAACGGTAGGACAAAGCAAACGTGAAATCTTTGGACGAACTGCTTGCATCCACCATTTATGTGATATTATGAAAAATGTATAAAAAAATACATAAAAATAACTTAAGTAAAATAAAAGACGAACTGTAACTTTGTTTGATTTATCTTTTAATTCAATGTTTAACTAAAAAACATTGTTTTAAATTATATTTTTTCACAAATAACTTGTTAAAAATGCTTTTCCACAGAGTATTCCATACCCAAGTTTTACATTGGTAAAAAACAGCGAAACGCGAAACAAAAAAGCAGATGGTGACTTGGAATAGGGGGCGAGTGATTTAGAACTGAATCATCTGTCCCTTCCTCTTTTTGTCACCTCCCAACTCGAAATGTTTGCAACGCTTCAGTGGTGTCTGCTTGCGGTACTTGCATTCGGTGCACTCCATACTCAACACAATCTTTTTGGTGGTCTTAGCCTGAAATTCGAAAATAAATAATTATTAGTAAAAGGTATAAATACCCTAAAAAATATATATACAATTGTACAAATGTATAATTTTGTATGAATGTTCCAACTGAGCAACTGACAGCAGCGTACAATTGCAGTTAGTAAAGTTTTCAGCATTCAACAATAAAATTGCATAGATCTATCCCACCAAAGAGCCTTATAGTATCTTTTTTCGATTCAACGGCAATTTAGTTCTACAAATATGCAAATAAATAGCAGCATATCGCTTGCAAATTCGTACCTTCTTTCTGAAGGCTTGATTTGGCTTGGTTTGACCACCGAAACCTTGTTGTTTTCTGTCGCAACGACGTCTGCCCTGAGCACCTTTACGCTTCTTCGACTTTTTGTATTGTGCCACCTTGTGTGGCTTGTGGCACTTGCACTTCTTGCAAAAGGTGCGTCGCTGCTTCGGCACATTCACCTAAAATTCTAGTAAAATTTTATTATTAACACACTTCAACACAATTCCAATAAACATCATTTCAATGCGAAATTCCAAACTAACGTAGCATCTAATGTTGCAGCTGCTCCTGAGTTGTCCTTTCCGTTATTCTTCGCCTAGGAATATATTAAATTATTGTATATATATTATTTAAAATTAGCAAAATACATATGCTGATTATCCATTGTTGTGTACTTTTTTGTTTGCTTATTTTTCTTAAAACAGCTGTTTGACAGCTAAAAGCTTTTTACCTCACGTGGTGACTTTTTCAAGCTTTTTTCTTATGAGGTTTGAGCAAGAATAGCCTCACAAAATATGCCTCACAAAATATCTCTCAAATTTTTCCTCTCAACTCAGTTGAGAGGTTTTTTCAGAATAGGGCTGTTATATAAACTCAGGTTATCGCCTGCTGGAACAGCGAACGGATAGACGGATTTTAACTCATAAATATAGCTCCATATTTATATTTTTGGCATGTTTTTTCGCTACAACTCTCGCACTCCACATTAATCTTCTTTTTTCATACTACTTTCTGCTACTTTCATTTTCTTGATATTTTTTTAATTATTATTTTATTAGTTTGTTAGATTTTTGACATTCTGACAGTTTATAGTGTTTAATTCAGCTGCTATAATATGATAAATTTCCCTGCTGGCTAACAGATGACGCTAAATCAGAGACGCATAGCGAGATTTGGTGTATTTTACCGTGACGTTACATATTCAATACTTTACTTTTAAGTTGCAAAATTCGAACACTTCTATTATTACCACTCTTTAAGTATTTGAGCTTGACGCCGTGTTTAAATCAATCCTTTCATTCAAGCCGTCGGGCAATTTTACAATCAAGATTACACAGCTGATCACATAGTTTTGCAAGCAAATGCATTCAATTGTCGGTAATATGAATAGGGAATTATATTCATGGATGATATATTACTACATATGTATATCAATCTATAATAATATTAACTTCAAATAAATTTTTCTTGAACTTTAAGCGTTTTCTATTACTAGGGCAGTATTTATTATGAAGTTACTTACAGCATACGACACTTTTGATCAAATTTAACAATTAGTTTGTGTGATCATATATCAAATTCACATAAATTTCATAAATATTCTGAAACAGTGGCAGCATTTTTTTTATTTTGTTTGGTAATTATCCTTTTTGATAATGTTATAGAAAATTTATAGCGGCATTCTGTAAGCAGTCTGTTGTCACTATTTTAGACATTTTGAGGTTAAGTCTTTGTGACTAGTTACTATTCACTAAAAGCGCCCATACACGAGCACACAAGTGCGTTCGATCGGTATGTGTGCGCTTGCGGTTTATCGTGTATGGGCATGTTCGCGTACCGATCCATGTTCGCGAAAATGTTTGATTTTTTACGATCGGTGCGCGAACATGTTTATCGTGTATGGCGTTGTCGGCGCACAAAATCTCATTTCTCTCGTGTCGCCGAACAGTGAAGATCGCGAACAATGGCAAGAGTTAAGGGGAGAGCCTGCTTTCGAGGCTTCAAAAATCGATTTTTTTGAGGATTTTTTTGGGAGGGAAACAAATTATTGATTCAAGCGAAATTTCTAGGCTTCATAGTTATATATTTGAACATCTTTCACAAATTTTTTGGATACGAAATCTTTGATATTCTGCCTTTGGGAAGCAATTACCCGATGCATCTCGCAAATCGGAAACAAAAAATTCAAAGAGATTCATATTTTTTATTAATTTATCTTCTAGTTAAACTAAAAAAATTCCAAAAAAAGTTTAAAATTTAAAAATTTAATAAGTAGTGGCTTTTGATCAAAAGAATTTTACTTTATGCTGTTTAAAAATATGTTAAAACTTGACTTTTCTTAATATTTTTTTTTAATTTAAATATAAGATAATTTTATGTCAATGATAATAAACTTTGCCCTAATTCCATACGACGTTTAGTTTTTTTTTCTATCCTGCCCGCCAATTAAGAATAATCGTAAAAATGAAAAACTGAGAAATCACGCTTCAAAGTTTTCGCTTTTTGCCTAAGCGCTCATATATGTATATACATACATAGTGTAAGAAAAATAAAAGTTGGAATAACTTATTAACGAAATTCCATGAAATAGATAAAAATGCTACATTAGAAATAAATTCCAAGAAATGTTCCGCTTGCCTGTCGCACATGTTAACTCTGTGAAGAACGGACGCAAAATGGATTTGTGTGTCGTGTATGGGCAAACGAATTCATACCGATCGAACGCACTTGTGTGCTCGTATATGGGCACTATAAACAGTCTCTAGCATTAGTCTCAAAATATTGACTCAAGTTTGAGAAGTGATGGGTAGCAGGTCACAAAACTAAAAGGACTCTGGTTTGCCATTTTGAATATACTGAATAGAGATCATTGTAGATATTAATAGATTGTCGTTTTTTTTTTTTATTTTGTAAGCAACTCAAACAAGAAAATTTTAAAAATAAATAAGTTTTATATAAGTTTCGTAAATATTATGAAACAAAGTCAACATATATTTTTATTTTTACTGGTAATTTTGTTTTTTTGACAACATTATAGAAAATTTAACATTTGTTATCGACATATTTATTTGCATACAAGTGAAAAAACATCTCTGAATAATGAAATGTAATAGATTTTGTGACTGTCACTTACAGAATAGCAATGTCATTGCAAGTCACAAAAATTGTCTCTAACTTAAAATCTCAAATTAAGAGACTTGAGACTGTATCAGAGTACAGATTCTTAGGGTTAATAGTTGTTATCAACATTTTTATTTCTATTCAAGTGTAAATACATATCTAAATAATGAAATGTAATAGCTGATTAGACCTCATTGTCAGAGATTGTAGAATATAGAGAAGGTTCACCGCGTTGCCAAATTTACGATATTTCATTTTTTGGAGGGGTACTCTTTACTATTAGTGGATTTCACCACAAAATCAGGGGTACTCTTTTCTATAAGCGGATTTCACCAATATTTAGCAGGAGCGTCGAAAATAGCAGAATTGAGCATTTTCAGTGTTAAATGAGAAAAATGATGCTAATTTCAATGTACGCTTACAGATTCGTATATTTACAATGCGCAAACGGCTATGGATATCATTTATATATGTATATTCTCCATATACTTATTTGATAACAAAGCTAATTAGTATGTATGTATGTATATGCAATTTGACCTATTTAATGATAAATTCCATTAAATCTGTTGAAATGTATAATAAAGTGTTAGGTTTGTATTATTACTTAAATATTTAATTAATATAATTATAAGTAATATAGGTTTATTAAGTTATACATATATGTATGTACATATTTAATGCTTTGGGCATTAGAAGTTTTGATAACATCTTAAAAGACGATGTCATATGCATATAAATATGTGTACATGCAAACAGATTTTGAAAAACCGTACGCATAAAGTTCACATATTCACATACATATGTATGTATGTAATTTTGTGTTCATGTAAACAAATTTGAAAGAATTATTCGCATAATGTTTGTATATTTGTCTACACACAACTTTATGTGTAAATATATACACCAATTGTTTCATACATAAACTCCGTTGTCACGGACAACCAATGGCCGAACTTCACGTTTTGTCAAAAAGTCAATGTGTTGTTGGTAGAAAATCCGAGCTGTACCAAAAAAAATCAAACGATTGTCACCGCTTCCCTTGCCGCTGTACAGCTCCGCCTACAAACCAGCGTAAATATGTATGTTTGTGCGTGAGCTTGCATACATATCGACGCAGCTGCGTAAAAATATTTCAGAATCACAAAATATTTTTCACATTCCTTGACAAATACAGTCAATCCCGGTTATGTGCCACATTCAAAGATACAGATTTTTGTAGTTTGTTCAAAATAAAAATATAATATGGTACATAAGCGAGTGCGGATACTTAAGCAAGTGGTACTTAAAACAATAACTTCTATGTATTTCAAAAAACAAACCGTGAGATGCAGCAAGATATAATATAGGCTGTTAAGAGTGATGAGGGAGGGTTTTGATTTTCATTTAAGCGGAGTACTACTTAGTCGGGATTGACTGTACACATGAATCAGAGGAATATTGAATATTTTCTTTGAAACATTTCTTGAATTGAAAATCGACAAATAAACTATGTTGTCTATTTTATTTTAATATTTTGTAATACTTATATTTGCGGGGTTGACACTTTTTCCTTCTCATACATTTCAGAAATATATTCAATTTATGAATTTTAGCTTTTGAAATCGTCGCGAAAAGACGCTTGTAGGCAAGGCATGCTCGGGGAGATGTAATGGCGTCTGCTTTTATGAATGAATCGAATATGCGTTTTGAAAGTACGTTTGCGTTCATGAATGAAAATTTTGTTGTTGGGTAATTTACTATAAATTTTGACGTCGGCAATTTGGCTGCCATATTGGTTTCTGATGCTTTTTCAAACGATTGTTGTTTTTGTAGAACAATATTTGTAATTTTTGCGGGTGACATATCCACATGTGAACGCATGTGAGTATGTATGTTGTGTATGCATTGTTTGTGTGGGAATGTCATACGCACATATTTACATGTGTACTCATATTGAAAGTATGTATGATGATTTTTGTTTTTTTTTTCCAGAAGAATGTTTGTATTTTTTGATTTACATGCGTACGCATATATTATTTGTGTGAGAATGCCATACGCACATACATACATATGTGTGTACGTAAATATAGAGCAGCGCGCGCCTTTTTATATTTCTGATAAATGATAATTTTTTGATTTGAAATTGATTTGTACTTGCATACATAACTGCAGGATAGATGCGTATGAAAGTTTGAAATGATAAGAGGTGTGATTTCATACATATGTATATAATTATTGTAATATATTATGTTTTTAGGATATTAAGATAATATTTCATATATACATACATACATATAGCATATGTATATACATACATATATACATGCATACGAAATTATATAATATTATCAAAGATAAGAAATATTTAAAAAGTAGCTTTTATTTGGACATTAACTACAAATATTACCATGAAAATAGCATAATTAAATAATAATGTTATCAATTTTGCATGAATTCACAAAAATTCGCAAAATGATATTCATATCAATTGATATGATTGCATGTAAACATATAAAAATATAAGCCAAAAAGCCAACATACGTCAGTAATAGCAATGTATATTTCTGAGCATAATTTTCATTCAATACTCAGCTCTGTTCACTCATTTCTGTTAAAATTTCTCCTTCTGAGCCAAAAGTGGTGAAATCCACTAATAGGATTTTGTTAGCTCTTGACAGTTCACACGCTTGTCCGTAGTTGAACCTTCTCTATATTAAACGTTCACTGTCATTGTTTTCAATTGAGACATTTTTGTGGCTGTTACTTACAGAATTGGAAAATCGTCTCAAGTCACAAAAATTGTCTCTACTTTAAAATCTCAATTTTAAAGACCTTTGACTGTATCACAGTAGAGAATTGGTCGGTAACAAGTATATATGTACGGCGAAATTTTGAAAAATGCAGTAGATGAGTGAAATAACCTTTTCAACAGCCTAAATTACGTTATTAACCGTGCGATTCTGTTCTGTGATACTGTCTCAAGTCTCTAAATTTAAGGTTTTAAGTTAGAGACAATTTTTGAGACTTGAGACGATTTTGCTATTCTGTAAGTGACAGTCACAAAATCTATTACATTTCATTATTCAGAGATGTTTTTAAACTTGAATGAAAATAAATATGTCGATAACAAATATTACATTTTCTATAACATAGCCAAAAAACATAATTATCAATAAAAGTAAAAATATATGTTGACTTTGTTAACTACAATCGATTAATATCTGTGATGATCTCTATTCAGTATATTCAAAATGGCAGACAAGAGTTCCTTTTTGGTTTGTGACCTGCTAATTACCAGGTCTCAAGTTTGAGTCAATATTTTGAGACTAACGCTGGAGACTGTTCAGTGAATAGTAACTAGTCACAAATTGGTATTTTACCTCAAAATGTCTCAAATAGAGACTAGAGACTGGTTACAGAATCCCGATATAAGTGCCGGTCGGAACATGGTATTACCTATTGCTTTCCCAAAGGGATGGCACACACGAAAACGATTATTTCGTAAAGTTTTACCCAGTTTTTGGAAATGTATTTCATCATTATTGTACTAAACTACTAATTAGAATATATAAACAACATCATTTTATTTTATATTCATAAACCTTAATAGCGTTTACAAAATGAGTAATTCGATTTTGTTATCAAATAATATTGAATACTAAGTTAAGTTATAATTGCAGGCAACGAAGATAAGCGAATTATTACAAAATTGGAGAAGAACATATCTCTTTTAAAAGAGGAATACACGAAGCTGCAACGAGAGTATGCACAGCTTGAAAGAAAATACAATGAAGTAGCTTTAAAATTAGAAGATGACAGTATTATTAGCGGTTTTGTATCTCGCCTGGTTGTGACTGTGGCTTCCCTTTATAAGAAAAATATTTATTCTGACATATGCATAAGAATTGGCGCTGTAGATATACCGGCTCACAAATTTGTACTGCAATCGCGATCTGACGAATGGAGCCAAGAATTTTTGAATTCAAGAAATGAACTTGATTGGAGTAATTTTGAGGAGGATATCGGAATTGCTCTACTTCGATGGATATATACTGATGTTGCTGATTTGGAAAACGATCGAATTGCTTTGGGATTATTGCGGGCGGCTCATTGCTTTAAATTACCGGGATTAATGGGCTTATGTGAACGTGCGTTAGTGGTATCTGCTAATATTCGGTCATGTGTAAAGTTTTATTGTGTTGCTGAAGAAGTTGGAGCAATGACTCTACTTGAATATTGCTCAAGTTTAATTTCATCGCATTGGGACGATTTGGCTTCACAAGACTTTGAACATATGTCAGGTGCACTGTTATATAAGATGTTAAAAAGCAAAACAAAGTATCCACTACATACTGCAGTACGATTATTACGAGAAGACGTTGTCTTTCTATGCTTAGTTGAAAATGATAACAAAGTGAGTATAAAATACAAATAACATTTTTATGCAATATATATGTCGGGCTTAAAATACCGGGCTGCGATTTAGAATAGCATCCCCCGATTTCGGGGTTAAAATGGGTATGTACGGATAGAGGAGGTCCTCCAGACATATATTCAGATAGTTGCCGCTGACTTACGGTTTTTGAGTTATTTGCATTTAAAGTTCAAAAAATCAACTAATTAAAATGCGTGTTTTTTGCGATTTATAATGTATTTTATACTTTTATATTCACTAACACTTCACTAATTCGTTTCTAATAATTTATTTTATATTAAATAGTGCATAAGTAACTTTAATTCCATATCAAACTTTAGTTGAATCCATTTATTCATAAAATAAGAAAATTGTTGCGGGTTGGGTTTATTTTAGTATCTCATTTTCACTGCATATGGATTTTTTTAAATTTATATAGCACGGATAGCCAATGAATTAAACTTTGGTTTAAATGTAAACTTATTGTTAAATGTTAATTTGTTTTTTAGATATAAGTAAGCAAAAAACGCACATTTTCACATTTGCTCAAACAATGGCTCTCTTCTTTTGAAGTTTTTGTTACACTGATTGCAAAAAATTTAACCAATTTAACACACACACACGTTCTATGAAATATATTTAATTGAAATAATGATAAATTATGAATTTTAAGTTGCAATTTTATGTACAATTTAATAAATAAAACAGCTTTCAATTACGTGTTATACTGTTCCTTGAAATGTAAGCAAAATTACTGAATATGAACTGTCAAACGACGAAGAAAATAAGCACAAAAGGAAGACAGTAATAACCCAACGAATCAAAATGGTCGGTCTTATACTTATACATTTGGGTTACTTTCCATAGGACTCGAAGATTGAAAGTATTAACAAAATACGTCCATATAACGAAAATTTGGAATAAAAAATCGCCCGATTTTTTATTCGAAATGTTCGCCTGCGGCGCTTGTTTCAATGTAATATATTATACTGAAAATATAATGAAAATTTTCGCGTGATTTTTTATTCCAAATTTTCGTCTGCGGCGCTTGTTTCAATGTAATATATTATACTGAAAATCGCGCGATTTTTTATTCCAAATTTTCGTTATATGGACGTAATATTGCCCACTTTTCAGGGTCTTGTATAAATGGTTGGTTGGGTTATCTTGGTATTACTGATACATATACAATTTTTAATTTTCAGTGTTTTTATTATTTAAATAAAGTAGATTTCCACTTTAATTCATTGAAATAATAAAAATACATACATTTTATAATAATAAGTGAAAATTGTATGGAAAAACTACGATTTTACACCATTTTCAGGAGGCTGCCCTAGAGCCCCCCGTGGTCCCAGGGGGCGAAGGGTGCTATTATTCAAAAGCTCCATTACCTTTCAAATGAGGGGGGTAGCAAGCCCCCAGCCCCCTCCCCCTTTGCGCAAAACCTCTTCAAAATGGGATACTAAAGTAAACATTCCCCATTGTTGCAAACAAGCAAAAAATTAGTGTTACCATATTTTTTAATGGAATAAAAATAAGAAAAAATAAAGATTATGGCGTCATAACTAAATTCATTATCGTGTGATGAGTAATGTAAAATCTTTCAGAATTCTCATTATCTTGATAAATCCCGGAGTTGGATCGGGCAAAAAAGAGTTCAACGCAAAAGAACTGATCACGCCCGTAGGCCGCCAACGCAAAAAACTGAGCACGCCCAGGGGTTGGTTCGACTGAGGGTTATTTTTTTGAAGCGCGGCCGAAGGCCTCCAATGCAGAAAGGAAGGGTCGGCTTTAGTATACCATCCCACGATTTCAGGGTTAAAAGTGGTATGGTTGGATTGCGCTGATGCTCCAGATTAAGAAAATATATAATTATAGCCGCCGCAAACTTATAGTTTTCGAGATATATGCATTTAAAGTTGAAAATTTCATAAATTTAATTTGGCAATTTCTCGATTTATAGTAACTTTTTCTTTCATATTATGCACTTTTTATACACTTACACTTCACTGCAATATTTCTACATATTTATTTTTTATTAATATTTTAGATATTTGCTTAAAATAAGCATATAATATTTTACATAAATATTATTACACGCACAATAACAATAAGTTCTCCGTGTTGTCAAATAATAAGTATTGCCATATCTACACATTTATCAAACGAATAAAAAATAGGCTTATACGCCAAATACATAAATCATTATCCCTTTTCTTGCTATATCATGAGTAAAAATCAAAAAAGGAGTTTTACTCGAAAAAATCCTGGCACACCCTGGTGTTGGCACATCCCGGTGTTGGATCGGCCAGGGTTATTTCTTTTTGAAGCGCGTCCGAAGGCCGCCACACCCGGTGTTGGATCGGCCAGGGTTATTTTTTTGAAGCGGGGCCGAAGGCCGCCAACGCAAAAGAAGTTTTACTCGAAAAAAAACCTGGCACACCCTGGTGTTGGCACACCCCGGTGTTGGATCGGTCAGGGTTATATTTTTTGAAGCGTGGCCGAAGGTGTTGACTGACCAGGGTTATTTTTTTGAACCTAAAGGAGTTTTATGCGAAAAAAATTTGACACACACCAGTGGCGGGTAATAAAAAGATATTTTCCGATAGTCAACTGCAAAAATCCTTTTTTAGTGCAAATTTTTGAACTTTTAAAAGGGAATATTTTAAAAAATATAAGTTATTTTTACACTATTTTTGCACATTCCTCCTCTGGAGAAGCTCTCCTATCCGTACACACCCCATTTATACGGAAACTGTTTTTTTTTACCCCTCCGCCAAAGTAATCGGAATCGTGCCCCCATTTTATTCCCAAAATCCTGAACGGTATACTGAAGTTTTCCTAAATTTTATTTTAATTGTGTCACTTTTTGTTTTCCAACTGTGTACATAATTCGTTTCACATCGAAAAACCTATTGTATACGTAACATGGATTTTCATTAAAAACGAATTGCTAAATTTTTATTACGTTACCCTTGGGACCATCCAGTTGTTATAGAAAGATTTTGTTCATAATTTTATAATTTATTCTTCAAAATCTATATCCTCAAAACTTCAAAGTAATCCCTCTTTTCCTCAATACACTTGTGCCAACGTTTTTTCTAATCCCGGAAACAGTTGTTAAAGTAAATTTCCGGAATAGTCTTCTTTGCGCAAAGCGATTCACGTTTAATCTCTTCAATTGACCCAAAACTGTTTCCCCGGAGCGCCGTTTGAGTGACGATATTGGTTAAAAATTTTGCGAAGAATCTATGCAGTATGGGACGGTGCATTATCCTGGTGCAAAAACCAAGAGTTGTTGGTCCATAAATCCAGCTGGTTTTTACGAATAGCTTCGCGCAAATAATGCATAACACCAAGCCGCGATTATGGAACCAATCGTGCTTTCATTTTCTCTGACTCTTAATAGTCGTTTCAAAATCTAGCGCTAATTCCTTTTTTTTATTCACATGTGGATCATCAGTTGATGTTGATGACCATCCTGAACGTGGTTCGTCGTCAACTCGTTCTCGACCCTCTGTAATAGGGTCCTAGCTTTTTGTGGGGATATTTTGTGTCGACCCCTGGACGTATCAATTAGCGCAACGAAATTCGCTTTCAACTGTTCGCGCACAACCTGCACTAAAAAGTCAAAATGACTAACACGCTTGTTTTACAATAAAAAATAAAATTCTACGATTTAATTTTAATGCGTAACAAAAAATAGTTACACAACTGATCTGCAGTGAATAATGCACTCAACTGCAACAATGTTTTCTGTTTATAATATTAGCAGAAAATAACGGGAAAATTTCAATTCTCTTTTCATCAAATGTACACTTCTACACACCACGAATCAGACTCGTGATAATCATGTTAGGCACAAAAATTGTACCACGAGTCAGAGTCGTGGAAATACGTAAAGGGGTTAATTTAATATCACCGTTTAAGTCCTTATTTTAGTATTTAGGTATACCCTAATACTTGGACTCGTATGTACATACCAGAGAGCTGCACGAGTATGATAAAATCAGAACAAACAGTCGTGCCAAAAATACAATCAAATCAATTCAGTTCAGCATAGACAACATTGTAAATCAATTAGAGTAGCCTTCAGCGTCAACTGACCTGATGTAACACGAACAATCTGTTCTTCGGCAATCACGATCGTGTAAGTGGTATGGCTGGCTTCGGTTGCAATCGTATCATGTCAGTTCATAGCGTTACGACGATTGGTTGAATTGAAGTGAAACTTTGGGTAAACTATAAGTAAATCTACGAGTAAATCTATGGGTAAATCTATGAATTCATCTATCTGCAGTGC
Organism: Bactrocera neohumeralis; assembly: GCF_024586455.1. Classification (NCBI taxonomy): domain Eukaryota; kingdom Metazoa; phylum Arthropoda; class Insecta; order Diptera; family Tephritidae; genus Bactrocera; species Bactrocera neohumeralis. Next base: position 34,311,443 of record NW_026089622.1, read on the forward strand.
GCTTCGTGTAAATGAACTGAACTGACAAAATCAGACAGAGTAACGGATCAGTACTTAAGTATAAACAAAAATTTATTACTCGTTGCAGTTCTCTGGTACATACGTATGTACTTGTATTTTGTGCAATTCAGATCTCGTCGAAGAGATCAATGCGCTATTTTCATAAGTATGCACGTATTGTTTGTGTGTTTCTGAATATTCTTATGTTCTTAAGCAATTGGGAGCTCGTTAGAGAGATCAATTCGCTTTTTGTATGCCATCCTGTTTGTTTTTCAAAGAACAAGGGATATTGCAGGATAGTTTGCCAATTTGGACTTTGAATATGTAAATATGTATATAAGAATATGTACTATATTCAATTATTTATTTATGTTAAGCCGCGTTTGTTTTTTGTTTTTACTTTTGAATAAATTATATATTTGTTATTTGTTTTTATAACTTGTAGTACTGTTAATTTCTTCCGGATCTTTTATTTATTTTCAAATTATTTTAAATAAGTTTAATATTTAATTGACCCAATGTAGATAGTGTATAGCATAAGCAGTAGTGTGTTTTTTTTTTTGTTTGTTTGTTGGAACTGTTTGATTGTTTAATTTTATAAATGCACTTTGTTTTTGTGTCTGTCACTTCACCTTTTCTCTCCACTCTCTTCTCATTTTTTTCACCTCACTGATATATAGTATATATGTATGTACATATGGATATGTTATGTTTTTTGTTCTTTATACATACATAAGTAAGTACATATGGTTTTTTTGCACTGCACACTTTTATGGATGTTTGTTTATTTTACCACTGCGAAGCACTTTTATAGTCACCACACAATTATTATTCTTTTTTGTAGGTTCTTATATATGTGCTCAGTTGATCGGAAAAATTAGTTGCTTTTATTTCTTTTTTAATCCATAGTGCCTGTCGCTATGGCTCGAAGGATCGTGAATAAATGGATGCCAAATCAGTGGGAACACACCCACCACTAATTAGATAGATAAAGCACTTTTTTTACTACTATACTATTTATAAGTTAAAATGCGATTTATTTCGCATAGATTAAAGTTTAATTTTCTTTTATAAGAACTTATTAAGGTTACAACTAAAATTATTGTATATAAATAAGCGGGTTCTAGGGTAACGAAACGTTTTGTCTGATTCTCCTTTGGTTCCTCAAATTATTGCAGTTTAATATAATAATAAAAGTATAAAACGAATGTGTATCGGCGATGAGTGGGTGAGAAATTGTGTCTGCTTTCCCTTTTGTCCATCCTTTTTGGTTTGTGGGTTGATGTACAGCTGTGGTGAGATGAGTTGGTGTTCTGTTGTGGTGTCATCAGCTGTGGTGCATTGAGGTGGTGAATTAGGGTGCGCCAGTTTTCCCGCGTAGAGTGGGGGAGGCTTAGCTTATTTAAGATATTCCTTAGATGCGGCTATTTTTTAAATTTTCAAACCACTCTCTATTTGCTTATAATGGGAACTCTTTCGCAGATTCAAATTTTCGAAAATACGTAAGCTTGTTCCTTAATAGACATTTGAGTCAACAACAGCGCGCCAGTCGTTTCTTCTTTTCGCTACGTGGCGCCAATTGGATATTCCAAGTGAAGCCAGGTCCTTCTCCACTTGGTCCTTCCAACGGAGTGGAGGTCTTCCTCTTCCTCTGCTTCCCCCGGCGGAAGCTGCGTCGAATACTTTCAGAGCTGGAGTGTTTTCGTCCATCCGGACAACATGACCTAGCCAGCGTAGCCGCTGTCTTTTAATTCGCTGAACTATGTCAATGTCGTCGTATATCTCGTAGAGCTCATTTTTCCATCGAATGCGATATTCGCCGTGGCCAACGCGCAATGGACCATAAATCTTTCGCATAACCTTTCTCTCGAAAACTCGTAATGTCGACTCATCGGTTGCTGTCATCGTCCAAGCCTCTGCACCCTATAGCAGGACGCGACTTATGAGTGACTTATAGAGTTTGGCTTTTGTTCGAAGAGAGAGAACTTTACTTTTCAATTGCCTACTCAGTCCGAAGTAGCACCTGTTGGCAAGAGCAATCTTGCGTTGGATTTCCAGGCTGACATTGTTGGTGGTGTTAATACTGGTTCCTAAATAGACGAAATTATCTACAACTTCAAAGTTATGACTGTCAACAGTGACGTGAGAGCCAAGTCGCGAATGCGACGACTGTTTGTTTGATGACAGGAGATATTTCGTCTTGCCCTCGTTCACTGCCAGACCCATTTTCTGTGCTTCCTTGTCCAGCCTGGAGAAAGCAGAACTAACGGCGCGAATGTTGAGGCCGATGATGTCAATATCATCGGCTTACGCCAGCAGATGTACACTCTTATAGAAGATGGTACCTTCTCTATTTAGTTCTGCAGCTCGACCTATTTTCTCCAGCAGCAGGTTGAAAAAGTCGCACGATAGAGAGTCGCCTTGTCTGAAACTTCGTTTGGTTTCGAACGGCTCGGAGAGGTCCTTCCCGATCCTGACGGAGCTTTTCGTGTTGCTCAACGTCAGTTTACACAGCCGTATTAGTTTTGCGGGGATACCAAATTCAGACATCGCGGCATAAAGGCAGCTTCTTTTCGTGCTGTCGAAATCAGCTTTGAAATCGGCGAAGAGGTGGTGTGTGTCGATTCTCCTTTCACGCGTCTTTTCCAAGATTTGGCGCATGATGAATATCTGGTCGGTTGTTGATTTTCCAGGTATGAAGCCACACTGATAAGGTCCAATCAGTTTGTTGACGGTGGGCCTTAATCTTTCACACAATACGCTCGATAAAACCATATATGCGATGTTGAGGAGGCTAATCCCACGGTAGTTGGCGCAGATTGTGGGGTCTCCTTTTTTATGGATTGGGCATAGCACACTTAAATTCCAATCGTTTGGCATGCTTTCGTCCGACCATATTTTACAAAGAAGCTGATGCATGCACCTTATCAGTTCTTCGCCGCCGTGTTTGAATAGCTCGGCCGGCAATCCGTCGGCTCCTGCCGCTTTGTTGTTCTTGAGGCGGGCAATTGCTATTCGAACTTCTTCATGGTCGGGTAATGGAACGTCTGCTCCATCGTCATCGATTGGGGAATCGGGTTCTCCTTCTCCTGGTGTTGTGCGTTCACTGCCATTCAGCAGGCTGGAGAAGTGTTCCCTCCATAATTTAAGTATGCTTTGGGCATCAGTGACTAGATCACCTTTGGGGGTTCTACAAGAGTATGCTCCGGTTTTGAAACCTGCTGTAAGCTGCCGCATTTGTTCGTACAATTTTCGAACATTATCCCTGTCGGCCAGCTTATCAAGCTTTTCGTACTCACGCATTTCGGCCTCTTTCGTTTTTTTTGTCTGCAAATGCGTCTCGCTTCCCTCTTCAACTCTCGGTATCTATCCCATCCCGCACGTGTTGTGGTCGATCGTAACGTTGCGAGGTAGGCAGTCTGTTTTCTCTCCGCTGCGACACGGCACTCCTCGTCGTACCAGCTGTTCTTTTGCACTTTCCGAAAACCAATGGTTTCGGTTGCAGCTGTACGTAAGGAGTTTGAAATGCCGTCGCGCAGTTCCTCAGAGTGCAGGAGTGCAAGCCGAGTAGAAAATCGTTCGGCTGTCTGTTGTGATTGCAGCTTCTCGACGTCGAACCTTCCTTGTGTTTGTTGACGTGCGTTTTTTGCTGCACAGAGGCGGGTGCGAATCTTGGCTGCAACAAGATAGTGGTCCGAGTCGATGTTAGGACCTCGGAGCGTCCGCACGTCTAGAACACTGGAGACGTGTCTTCCGTCTATCACAACATGGTCGATCTGGTTGGTAGTTTTTCGATCCGGAGACAGCCAGGTAGCTTGATGAATCTTTTTATGCTGGAATCTAGTACTACAGATAACCATATTTCGGGCCCCGGCGAAGTCGATCAGCCTCAACCCATTTGGGGATGTTTCGTCGTGGAGGCTGAATTTACCGACCGTAGTGCCGTAGATACCTTCTTTACCCACCCTGGCGTTAAAGTCGCCAAGCACAATTTTGACATCGTGGCGGGGGCAGCTCTCATAAGTGCGCTCCAGGCACTCATAAAAGACATCTTTGGTCCCATCGTCCTTCTCTTCCATCGGGGCTTGGGCGCAAATCAGCGATATGTTGAAGAACCTCGCTTTGATGCGGATTGTGGCTAGACGTTCATTCACCGGAGTGAATGATAGTACTCGGCGACGGAGTCTCTCTCCCACCACGAATCCAACACCAAACTTGCGCTCCTTTATATGGCCACTGTAGTAAATGTCACAAGGACCTACTCGTCTCTGTCCTTGTCCCGTCCATCGCATTTCTTGGACGGCGGTGATGTCAGCCTTTATTTTCGCGAGGACATCAACCAGCTGGGCAGCGGGACCTTCCCAATTAAGGGTCCGGACATTCCAGGTGCATGCCCTTAATTCGTAGTCCTTATTTCGTTTGCCATGGTCGTCATCAAAAGGGGGGTCTCTCATCCGAGGCTGTTGTTGCTTTTTCATTGGAGTGTTGTTTTTACGTGGCGGGTCCCAAACCCAGCGCACAACCCTATGCAGGGGATGTTTGGCCTTCTCACTTTATCTCGCCATCAAACGGATGTGTTTAGGCTACTCAGAGGATACTGGGTCAAAGATCGGAAGTTGTGAGCTGCTTGAGCCATGTGTAAAATAATCATTTCTGGTCTCTCCCAAGTGAATGGCGATCAGAGAACTTTCCTCAATTGCGTGAACTTCTACACATGACTCCATCCTCCTTTGAGTCATTACTATTTGTTATTGTCTTCAATACATATAATCAATTTTTTTCCATTTTTCCATAATCCAGTTTCTTTGGCGTGTTAATTTCGAAACACTTAACTGTGCAGCAGATTGCAAATATGTTTTATTACCTCTTTTTTTATCGGGAATAATTTGATTGGAGGATTTCGCAAGACCCATTGCCTTCCAAATTTTAAAATTTTTGCAAAAAGCAAATACTTCTAGTTTAATTCCTAATTTGACAGATTTTTGGCATCTTTTTTTTTTTTTTAATCATTCTCCGAAGTCGATAATCGTTTCGGTTTCGTTTATTTTAAAAATAATGACAGTATGAAAAAAGTGTAATAAAAAACTGCATATTAAATATTTTTAGTTCTACATGTCGGAGCACTGGTACTTGTACTTTGTATATCAGTGTATGTGCGTATGTCGGAGTGCTAATATTTTGTAGGCAAGTGTATGTGCCAGAGAGTCGTTTGAAGTAGGCGACGCTTAGGCGGCGTATATTACGGTACTTTGGCTTGTAAATTGTCATACTATAAGCACAGTAGCAGAAATAGAGAAACTGTTACTAAGTGAGGTCTGATCGTTTCTTGCGAACTGAGAGAAAATAGCGACAAGAACAGTTAGATACTTTTAAAGCAAAGAAGGAGTGCGCGATAGTTAGTCGCGGTGTCTTCGCAATATTTGTTCAATAAATTGCATCGAGACGAGTTATTGGACGTGGAGGAAATCGCAGTGTCGGAAGCGTTTGCATCGACAAAAGTTTGTTGCGCTGTGGTATATACTACCAGCGTTACAAGCAGTTAGAAGCTACAACAACAACTGCAGGCCCACGCTTTTAAGAAGCGTAATACGGAAGAGGATGCATATTCATTTGGCCCATAGAGGAAAAAGTTCAAATTTTAAGTGAAACGTCACCAATGCGGAAAGATTGGCCATTAAATTGTCGGATTCCGTAGTCAAATGGATAGAGGACAGATGGCAATTGCGCAGTTTCGTTCTGGATATTGTAGCAGGTTATACTCCTACTTATTCAGAATAGACCCCGACATATCCAACATATGTCCTTCGTGCAATGAGTCTCCGCATGACACTGGCCACCTCTTTGCCTTGCCCTGACTCCAGTCATCTGACACCCTTTCCCTTTTAGTCCGGCCCCGTCGAAACAGAACGTTTCCTGGACCTTCTGTTAGATGACGTCGACGACAACTTAGATAATCTTTACCATCTTAACGGAGATTGAATAACCGTTAAAACAACAACAGGACAGAACGCAAAAAGAAACAATCACAACGGGGGCAGCAATTCTGGAGTGGAAGATAAACATATATATACGATGATTCACGTAGATGGATGCAACCCAGAATCAGGTGTTCTGGGGTTTCCTGTTCCATGCCGCAGAACCGGCAGTTTGCGCAAGAGACTTTGTCTACGTTGGACAAGTGCTTACTGAGCCTGCAGTGCCTTTTGTACAACGCGACAAGGAGGCGGAATTTGTCTTGAGGGAGGTTGATTATTTCTTTAAACCTTGTGAACTTGTATGCTCCTAGAAGTAGCTTGGTATGGTGCATTCTTGCTACCGTGCGGAGCAGCTCCTTAAGAGTGTGGGACCCCACTGCGATGCATGGTTCTGGCCCCGTCATTTTGGATGCTGCCGCAAAGCGGGCTAGTTCGTCGACTAGCTCATTGCCGACGATTAGGTGTACCCGGTTGCACACTAATGCCTTTCCCTGCCTACCCCTCCTTCCTTTCCTACTTATCGACGTTTTCGAGCCGTCAATGTATCACTTGATCGTACTATTCCTCAGCAGCAGCTCGAGGGTGGAATCGTTCCACTCATCGTTGCGGCCTATGGTATAGTGCCACTTATGTCTTTCATCCTCTGAGACGAGATTACCTTACCTTTGCCACACCCCTCTGCCATTATTTGCAGAAGTGAAGCGGTGTGAGTTCAAGCATGACTTTAAGTGCTGCCGTCTGACAGGTTCCCATTGTACCCTATATGCAGACACAAGCTAGTCGTTGCAGCTTCGATAGTTGGAGCCCTACCGAAGCCTGCGAAGCTTTTGAGGCCCAGTCCACCGCCTCATACGTGATTGTCGGTCGCACGATCATGGTGTACAACCACCTAACAATCTTTGGCTTGTAGCCCAGCATTTTCCCGCCAGCCGGTTGCACACCATTAGTGCTTTTGTCGCTTTGACCAAGGTCAGATCAACAATCTGCATCCACCGCAGAGTGGAATCTAGTGTGAAACCAAGATATTTGATCACGTTAGTCGTCACTAGCTGTCTGTCCCCAAGTGTAAGGTTCCTGAGACTGGGTATTGACCTACGTCTCGTGAAGTAATTACAATGTCGTCCGCATACACTTGGCAGAGGATCCCAGTCTATCCTTGGCCTCTATGGGTGCTGTGGATGCCTCTCCTGACAGCTGAGGCTGCCTCCACGTGGTGCAGGTTTACCTTGGCAACTTCCACGTTGACAGCCACTTCAATATCGGTTCAATGAGGAGCCGGACCTCATCCGCGCTGCCATCCATAGGATCCCCTAGCCCCTCGAGGCTCACACAAGCATTTTCTCAATTTCCTTGTTCTCGGTGGCCGTTGTAGGCTTATAAGACCTCAAGACCACCAAGCTGAACTTATAGTTCAAGCGGAAGTTTGCTCCTCAGACGTACTTGTACGACTCGTCGTCGATACAAAGATTCAGTATCCAACGTATGAACTCCCCTCTTTTTGCTCAGAGGACGGAGCCCTAACGGTCCTCTCGTCCTTGCAGCCCACATGCAATGTGTTCGTCCATGAGAAGGTCCTAGAGCACGGTAAGCTCCTTCGACTCCAACGTCTCCTCCGGGTAGTTGAGAAGCAGTACAGCCATTCGGATGCCTTTTAAAGCATTATCTGGTGCTGTGTGTAAAAGATAACACTCTGGAATGTTTCAGTTTCCGCTGTAATTCACTTAGCAACTAGGTGTGGTGTTGTAGCGTTGACTGTACTTAGGTCGATATGTATATTTACTCTCAGAGGTTCTGTAAAAAAAAAGATCTTCTGATCTACAATTTACTTTCTTGATTGATGAGTTGTTGCATTCTGGCATTTGTGAAAGCTTGATTATAATTTTTTATATATTTCATTCTCTGATACATCATTTATAATTTGAAGCTATGTATATTAAGGTGGAGCGATAATGTATGGAGAAAAATTTTTTTTTCTGTTTTTTAACTGCATAGCTATAAAAAGTTGCCTTTTAATATATAAAACAAACATGCAAAATATCAAACAGCTGGCTTAATGTTTTGAGGTGCCCCAGTACCGTCAAACATTTAAATAAAACAAAAATGGCATTCTAAGCATTTATTACGAAAAATATTCTCTAACATAACTTAAAATACTATTTAAACATCAAACTCTTTTTTTGAATTGAAATGAGGCATTCGTTGACGTGATAGTAGTCTTGCCCTAATGAAATCAACTCGTTTATTTTCCCCCACAGACTGCACTCGATGCTTCTGTTACCAACTTGATGCAGCGCTCCACAGCTTGGGTGTGGCATAGAAAATCTGTAATATTCTGACATGTACCAAGGCCGTTTTTGACAATGCCTTTCAATGTTTCATCAGACATATTTAATGTTAGAGGTGGTTCAGTTATATCACACACTTGCCACATAATAATCTCAGTGTAATCTTTGGCATAAAAGTTGAATGTATGTACTTTAAACGTTCGAAGTCTTCGAGCATTCTCTGATTCTGCTTTTACAATTCTTCGATATGCAAGATCTCTTATAATCTCTCTGTCATCGCCAAGCATGACGAAAGAATCCATTTCGTTGGATTACTTTGTCAACGATTGTTTCATATCGGAATTCAAATAACGGCTCAGGTCAATGGTTTGCCATATGTTTCATATGTACGTGGCTAATACAATTAGCTTTTCTTCTGGGTCAGTTTTAGTGGAATACAATTTTAGAAGTCAATTAGCTGTTAGTCATCTAGAATGGTTAAGGGTTCTAGCTTCCATATTAGCTAAACAGGAGAATTTTCTCCTACCATACCAGTACTGATAGCGGTCATTATGTCGTAGAAATACTTTTGGTCGGTATTAAGCTCTTCCCTAGTTATTTCAGGTAATAATGTAGGTATAACGGTAGTTTCGACTATCGGCATTGTTTGACAAGTTTGTAATTGAGATCCGATTGCGTCTGAAAAGCACTTAGGTTCCATAGTTTTTCCGTCTAAATGTAATAAAAGATGACGTATTGGTAACTCATTTGAATGCAATTAACAGATATTCCACTTTAATGGCCTGTTGAATTCCTCCTCCATCAGACGAATAACACCATCTTTGAAACCTGCATCCACTACAGTTCCAACGCACCCAAGAAAGCTAATTCACTCACATTTACCGCCTTAGATTTCAAACATAATAATATAGTGTCTTTTATATTTTTTAGCAGTCCTCGACTCACAGGTGACATGACCAAAATAGTTGTTTCCTGGCTTCGATATTCTTTCTTATTCTTCACAGATGAAACTATATCGACACCGCCTATCATCATTTTTCTGGTTGATCTTTGGTCGAGTAAAAATCTTACTTTCTATTGGCAACACGACACCCTTTTAAACAGCAATAATTCCCGATATCTTTGCACTTGCAGCTGCAGATATTAAATAATCTATGGGACTCTGTTACAAATGTTGTAATATTTTCTTGGTATTTAATGTTGGTTTGACGGCCTTGAAACGAATCAATTTGAAGATTCTTTTTACACTTACAGTTGGCAGTGAAGATTTTTGCCATATTTTTAGAACTTCACCCGCTAGTCTTTCAGATATTTCAAGATATATTTTTATCGGACTTCAATTCATGTTTTATGAACAGATAACATAACACCGGATCATTATACGTAGGTAAGTGAGAAACAGGTAACTTCTCCGGCAAACCTGAGACAAGACACCTCGTCGTTTGCCGTGCTTTAACTTGAAACATATTTCTACAATCAAGACAAGTAATAAGTACTAATTACAGTTATAAGCTAAGCTACAAGCAATACGAAAAATTCGATTTACAGTAAATATTCCGATTCCAGCTGTAAAATTTGATGTAACAAAAAAATGAAAGGCGAACAAGTGAACTGCTGTAAGGGCGCGACTAATAATAATACCCAACGATTACCCTCCTCCCGCCCAACCGACGCGAGGGGCGCAATCCGCGAACGAGCGGAATTAGCCGAGTCATAAAAGGCAAGAGAGTTTTAAGCGTTGCGATCTTAAGCTGCTCAGCTACAGAAACAAAAATTTCAACAGCCGAAATTAAGAATTAGATTAAAGTTTATAATTTTTAAATGTTACTTGTTAAGAGTAGATAAAATAATTTTTTTAATGGTAAAGAGTGAGTCTGTTAGATCAAATGTGCTGGAATGGAAATTGAAATCATGACATATACGGCGGAATGGTTCGTTTAACTCAAAATTTGTTCTAGAAAATTTTAAAAGTAAGGGTCTAAACTGCCTGGTAGGGCGAGCGGGAACGTTAAAATTAATATCAGATAAGAGAGATGGGCTACAGACTGACCCATTCATGAGTTTTACAAGAAATATTATACCAAGCATCTCCGTACGACTAGCGAGTGTCGGGAGATTTATAAGTTTTAAACGGTTAATGTGAGGGGGAAGATTTAAACTGGAATCCCAATGCAAATGATTTAAGGCAAAAAATAAAAATTGTTTTTGAACGGACTCTAACTTATCCGAATGGACTTGGTAACTAGGGTTCCAAATCACAGAAGCATACTCCAATATAGGCCTCACCAGAGATGTAAAAAGAATTTTTGTGGTAAGCGGATTTCTACATTCTTTAGACCAACGTTGAACAAAACTAAGAGCGCCTTTAGCTTTAAAAACCGTGGAAGTTACGTGAAGATTAAAATTGAGTTTGGGGTCCATAGTTACTCCCAGATCAACAAAACTGCATACTTCCTCCAACGTAAAGTTTTGTATTTCGTATGAGGTAGGGTCTACAGCTCTACGTGAAAAGCACATCGTTTTACATTTTTTAAGGTTCAATGACATGTCATTTCTATCACACCAAGAAACTAGGTTGTTTAAGTCTGTTTGCAACTGACATCTTTCACTGTTTGAAGTATATGTTTTAAAAAGTTTTACATCGTCACCATATAATAAAACTTTTGAAAACTTAACAACAGATGATATGTCGTTAATAAATAACAAGAACAGAATTGGACCAAGATGGCTACCTTGAGGAACGCCCGAAGGAACATTGATTATGTCAGAAAAAGTATCTTTAAATATGACTTGTTGAATTCTATTACTAAGATAAGAAGCAACCCATTTTAGATATATTGGTTGAAAACCAAGAAGATCAAGTTTATTCAAAAGAACTGAATGGTTTACTTTATCAAAAGCTTTACTAAAATCTGTATATATAACATCAGTATTCTTATTCTCCCTAAAGCCCATTGATACATGTGATACAAATTCAAGCAAATTAGTTGTGGTAGATTTCCCTTTACGAAAACCATGCTGAGAACAAGAAATTAGTGGAGAGATCCGAAAGGTTATGTCGTCTGTTATAATTGCTTCAAAAAGTTTAGGTATTGCAGGCAACTTTGCTATTCCCCTATAGTTTTCAATAGATGACCTAAATCCACTCTTATGCAAAGGAATTATAAATGACTTTTTCCATATGGATGGAAATAAGCCTTGCATAAGAGATGAGTTAAATAGTTTTGTTAGGGGTTGGTATATATATTTGGCACATTTCTTAAGAAAGCATGAGGGAATCATATCTGGGCCATAATTGTAGGATTGTTCTAACATATTTAACTGATTTAAGACGTCTGCTTTGGAAATGGTAGGTGCATTAATGACAGAAATCGGACATAACTTGTGCTGATGCGGAACATTTTGTGGAGATTTTGAATTCAGCGAACATATTAGAAATGGTGTGATTGTCACTGGACATACTAGACTTATATTTCATAGCGGACGGAAAATTAGAAATCCTGCGTTTGGAGTTGACGAAACCGTAAAACAATTTTGGATTACGTATAATATTATTTTTTACTTTATTTATATAATTACTATAACATATTTTGTTAAGTTCAGCAAATTGTCGACGCAATTTAGAATATTTTGAATAGTTAGCAACTAAACCAGTTTTTTTAAAAAGTTTAAAAGCACGAGATTTTCTATTTTTTTAATTTACATAATTCTTTCGAAAACCATAAATTAGAACTAATTTTTTGAGTAACAACACACTTCGGAACATATTTTTCAAATAAGTTTACAATAGTTTCATTAAAGTGGGAAGCACTAAATTCAATATTGCCACTGTAATCTGTCCAAGTTATTTTAGAAAGTTCGTAATTAATCTTCTTAAAATTAGCTTTCGCAAAGTTGAACCGAAAACAAAGGTCTTGTGTATTATTATAAGCAAAGTTGGCTATGATTTCGATGTTAATTTCCATTTGGCCGAACCAAAGGATCACATCGGACAACAGAGAACATTGAAGCGTTATCGACGTAAACTAGATCTAAGAGCTTACCAAATTCGTTTGAAATTAAATTAATTTGGTTAAAACCCAACTCCGACATTTCATTTAAGAACTCGTTAAAACATGAACGACTACTAATAGGGATGGTGTGATCATCAATAGATTTCCATGATACGCACGGTAAGTTGAAATCTCCCAAAACAATCATGGGATCAGTATCATTAACCATTGAGAAAACATTACTTATTAATGAAGCATGCTGCATATATACAGATATGTCCGAGTGAGGCGGTATATAAGACAATGTTAAGTAGATATGGCCACTATTAGTGCAAATACGAATGCACTTAAATTCAATGAAGTCTGCATACGGAACATCGACTTCTTCAGATGGAATTGAAGAATGAACAGCAAACAAGACGCCACCTCCTTTTCTGTTCAGCCAGTCATATCTAAAGATTTCGAATTCGCTGTTGAATATTTCGTTATCAAAAATGTTTCTGTCAAAGCAATGATTTTAAAGTTACAATGAATGCTATTTAGATACAAATCAGTAAGTTTTGTATTAAGCCCTCTAACATTTTGATAATAAATAATCAGCGAATTATTGTTAATTAGTTTTTTGTATCAACGGGATTTCTTGGCATTTTAGTGATAACTACAGGGGGCTTATCACGTTTGTGCTCGAATTCGCGCACAAAGACCCCAGATGTCCAGAATGAGTTGTCAAGTATCAATTGAAAATTGTCAGCGGATACGTCGACCGTTTTTAATTTTGACGAGATGTAACTGTTTATATCCTCGACTGTGGTATCCGCAGCAAGTCTCGAGATAAAAATTGCTTTTTTCCGCGGTATTACCACTAAGTTTTTATTAGCTGACTTGGAGGTATTTGGAGGCGGATCTTGAGAAGTTTTCCGCTTACCGTATTCAGTAACAGTTTTCTCTGTATCCTGAGCAGACGGAACCTTCTCTCCTTGAGGACAATGGGATGCAAGATTTATGAGGCCAATAGCGGGTGGGGGCATTCTTTTTAAGGAAGATACAGTGGTAACTTCATCAGACGGACGTTTTCGTTTAGGTTTTGGATTCTCATCCCGAGTATTTAGGCATTGAAATGATTGAAACAGCGTTTCATAATGCCTAAATTTTTCAGTAAGGGTTTCAAGCTCTCGACCAATCTCCTTGAAACCATTGCGCGGCTGCTTAAAAACTTTAAACAATTCAATTTCAGTTGTTCTGCATTTAAAGCAAGACCAGCGCAAGCCCTTACTGTCAAGAATGGAATCCAAAATCCTATCTGTCAGTCCAGCACATTTAAGATGGGCAAGCCCATCACAAAGCTAACAAGAAACAAAGCGTTCCGACTCGCCTTTCACAGAGCAGTTCGGAAAGTAACAAGTCATAATGAACAAAAACAGTATTAAACAAAAATATAAAAAATGTTAAATAATAAAAGTAAAAAGCGCGATGACAAAAATATTTATAGCAAATGAATGCAATAGTTAGTTATCAAAGATAACAACCAATGTAGCGAGCAGTTTGAGATGCACTGTAACACACGAAAAGTAAGAAACTCGCGATCAGCTGTGGACAAAGATGGAAATAAATAAAAACAGGAAAGAAATTTAAGTAAGCAATATAAATTAGCACTAAGAATTGCTATATTTAAAATGTAGCAACAAAAACAAATTGAAAATGACTCGGCACAATAAATTAAAATTAGCCAGAACAGAATTAAAGTAAAATCAATTGCTTCACTAGCACAATATAACACTGATACTTATCTTAAAAGATCACTTAATACAGAAATTTTCACAATAAAGTTTTAAATATAAATTAAATAAATTCGCCAGAGCACCAAATTCATAGCTGAGCACGAGAAGGGTTGCCAGATGACTAAAGAGTATAGGTATTAGGTTTTTTTTACTTTTTTTAAATCAAACCACTTTATTCGACTTCAAACTTAAGACTGTACAAAATTGACAGATTACAGTCAGTTGCTTACTTAAATCTACCGTTTTTTTTTGGATATTGTCGGCCTGGTATTGTGGAAAGAGAGTGCCTGGGAAAATTAGCATACATATAGAATGGGGGAAGTTTTGGAGTGTGAAATTAGGAATGTGAAATGAAAGTGCGGAACGTAGCTATGTTATTATAATATGGTTGGAGAGTGATATATAGTATATGTTTTAAGAGCATTAATTTTTATCTTACTATAACATAGCATCGCTTAGAACATCAAACAACGTTTATAAAATGTTTGCGAATTTATGAGTATTTGGCATAAATTTTCAAAATTTCAAGTCGATGGAGTCACCTCTAAATATAGCGTGAAATTACTGATTTTTCTTGTGTTTAATATTTACCTAAAACAGCAACTTTCTACAGGTACATATACCGAAACAGAAATCAAAAATTAATAAAAATCGCTCCACCCTAATGTATATACTTAACCCGATAATTATTATTGTGGTTAGCAATAAAAATTTATTTCTAATGGAATTATTAATTTGTTTAATTTCTGAATTTTGTCAAATTGATTTTTGATTGTGATTCTAAAATTTTTAATACATGAATTCTTTCGTATCCTTGGAATTCGATAAATTCTTTTACCTCTTGGTCCTGGTTATGATAATATTCGGAATCAATTTCTACAGCCACATTGAACTGAACTAGGTTAATTCCTTTTATTGTTTCGTTATTTACTTAATGCGTTCCATCGATTATAATGTTACCATGACTTAAATCTATTACAGGATACTTCTTTTCTTGGATTATGTTACAATGTGCTTCTTTGTTTAATACTAAACATATTGTTTACATATTTATTTGCTTCAATTGTTTTTACAGTTTCTTACAGGAGTATAATTATTGTTACATATAGTGACTAAGTTGTCTAATTGTAATTTGCCTTGTTTATACTTAAAGGTGTTAGTTTGAAAGTTTGGCATATTTTTTATGATTGGATATTTATGTATAATATTACAATAAAGGTGTCTTGTATTCTTAGTATGTGAATTCTTCCATATTCTAAAACATTAATAAGTGGAACATTTTGTTGCAGAATAGAAATCTCCATTCTTTGCAAAATTTATTGTAGTAGTTAAGTCTAATAATTCTCTAGGGAATTAGAGGAGTGTTTGATATTTCATTCTTTTGATGTTAAACCTATGTATTAAGGTTTCAAAGTTTGAAATTATTTTTCGTCGTAAATTATTATTATTATTTATTAAATCGTGAAGGATGATCTTGATTTCTACCTAGATGATCTTCTGGTACACCTGTTATGAATTTTAATACTGAACCTTGGAAATCAATTGATCGTTTACGTCTGTCATTTGCAACAGTTGGTTACTGAGGATTTCTATACGATTGTTTAAGTTTCGTCAGTAACGTCTTGCTTGCTTCTAACGTTCCTTATATCTCGGAGTATGGTTTCAGGATTGCAGTAAGATTCGTCATATGGAATAGATATTCTTCTTTCTCGAACACGTAGGTTGGATCTGTTTCCGGCAGTATGTATTTCATGTTTTGAAGGCTCGTTATTTTCTGAGCCGTCGTGATGGACCTTAGGCTTAGGCCTATGATTATTTGAGTTGCGAAGGTTATTCTTGTGTACGACCCTCTCCTTGGTTGTTAAGATCGTGTCCTCACGATTTTCTTTAACGCGAGTTATTTCTAATATTGTGGAACTCAACTGTTCAACTAGAGCGTTCGATATCGAATGGCTGGGCTTAGTCATTGTGTGTTGTATATGTAATTTTTCTTATAATGCTCATGACGCGATGCTTTTAAATATAGACTCATTATCAGTCATGAGTTGTGAGCAGAATGGGTATATTTGAGTGCGAACTTCTTCTAGAATTCTATGGAATTTTGTTTTCTAGTTTCTTAATACACGCATATTTTGAATGTATCTATGCTTGTTAAGTATGTGGTATTGTTAATGTGCAATATGTTCATTTTTATGGATGTACCTATGCCTTCTGGTATTGGGGGTTTTCCATATACATACTTGTTTTGTTGGGTGACGGTCATATTTATTTTCGGTGCATATGACACATATTTTTGCTAGTTTCTTGGTATCTTCTCTCAGAGTTGGCCAATAGCATGTTTCTAATATTTCTTTTGTATTATTTTATGCGCTTCTATGTGCTCTTTCGTGAGTGTGCTTCATTATTTCATCTCGTTCTTTCTCTACTACTATGTCTTTCGATAGATGTTGGCAAAATATCTTTTTCGTTGAGACAAATGTAATATCTATAATGTCGCGTATTTCGTAAAAAGTTTCTAGTTGCATGTGGAAAGCTGTTGTGATATTTGGATTTATTATTTTTTTCAATGTTCCAATTAAATCATTTTGTGTTGTGAAATGAACGATGAACCTTTTGTATTTTGGAAATATCGTGGTTTGTGTTAATTGTGGTTCGCTTAATTTTATTATAATTATTTGAATTTTAAATTGATTTATAGGAGCGGCTACTTTCTTTATTCTTTCTGGAGCTGAGGTTTCTGTAGAGCGCATGGACTCGTTGGTTGTTACAAAGACCTGTCTGCTAAGTGCGTCTGCTATTACATTTGGAGAACCTGCTTTATATTTTAATTTGACTCCATATTCTTCTATCTGATTTTTCCATCTGTTGCTGTTGTAGCGGCAGAATTATGCCGAGTTGACAGACCTTGGCCGGATAAAAATCCGGGTCCGTTCCGGTTACGTAGACCCGACTGTCGTGGTTTTCCATCTCTTTAGTGGTGATCAGTGTAAATTGTTAAATTCGTTATGCCATACAAGCAGTTTCTAAGTTTACGCAGTGACCATACAATCCGCGAGCATTCTTACTCATTCGTGGAGTAATTTTGTTCGGTTTGTGTCAATGTGTGTGATATGAATGCAATTGGGTTTCTTGCATGGGCGTCAATCGTGAGTTCGAATTCTTTCTCGAAGTCTGGCTGATATAATTTAATTTGCTCTTTTAATTTATTTTTTAAAGATTCAATTGCTTTAATGGCTTCTTCATCTAATTTTATTTTTATGTTCGAGTTTTAGTTTTTTGATATATTCTCGCCTCGCAAAAATATTGTGAGTGATTTTGTTATTCGGGCGAAAGTTTTTATAAATGCCCAAGAATGATCAAAGTTCTTTTAAGTTTTCAGGGGTTTTGTACCTATCTATGGCTTCGATTCTTTTGGGGTCTACTGTAATCCCACCGTTTTGAATAATGTGCCCTAGGAATTCTGTTTGTGTCTGAAAAAATGTGAATTTTTGTCTGAAACTTTCATATTGGCTTTATGTAAAGTTTGTATGATATTGGTAATGTCTTTCATATGTACAAGGTCTGTCGCAAAATAACCATAACTTTTTAAATATAACTGTTTCTGGTGGCGCCACCTATTGGTGGGTATATGAAATAAAAATTTTGATCTCTTGTTGACATTTCGTAAAAATTTTAAGACAATTGGATAACTACAATCGATGTTATCGATCAAAAAGTGACAGCAGCTTTTGGTCATCGGCTCATCAAAGAGCATATATTAAATTTTGTTTTAAACTTGGGAAAACGTTTACTGAAACATTTCAAATGATAAAAAAAATGTATGGTGATCAGTGCCTATCCCGTAGTAATGTGCATGAGTGGTTTAAGCGATTCCAAGAAGGTCGTAAGGACCTCTGTGACGATCAGAAGTCGGTCGTCTTCAGAAATCAAAACTAAAGACAATGCTGATTTGTTTTTACGATTCCGAGGGTATTGTACACCGAGAGTTCGTCCCACCTGGCCAAACGATTAATGCTGTGTTTTGGCTTGGTGTTATGAAGCGTCTTTTGTCACGCATTCGTCGTGATCGACCACAATACCGTGAGGCAGGGTCCTGGCGCCTGTTGCAGGATAATGCGCCGTGTCATCGGTCGACGCTTGTCACTGATTTTTTGACAAAAAACTCCATATTAACCATTAATCACTCACACTACTCACCTGATCTGGCACCCTGTGATATTTACCTATTTGGAAAACTTCATTTGCCCATGGAAGGACACTGGTTTCAGGACATTTCAGCTATCCAAAAGGCGACGACCGATATTCTCAAGAGCATTCCAAAAAATGATCTTAAACACTCATTTCAAATGCTAATTGACCGGGCTAAACGCTGTATGGAAGCACAAGGAAACTACTTTGAATAAAAAAATATAACTTTTGAAAAATATTAGTTTTTTGTTGGTTTTTTTAACAGTCCTGTTTCTTTTGCGACAGGCCTTGTATGTTGTTCAGGTGTAGCTGAATATATTAGGACATCATCAATATATACATGTGCACATTTGCCAATATAAGGCCTAAATATGTCATCAGCACATCTCTGGAAGATTGAGGAGGAGTTCTTTAGTCTGAATAGTAAACGAAGAAATTCGTATTTCGCACTATTTATTGAGGAGGCTGTTTTTTCCCTGTCTTGTTCCTTGATCATGATTTGGTGAAATCCTGATTCTAAATCGAGAGCGGTGAAATAATTAGCGTTACCTAAATTCAGTAGCATCATTGTTATGTCTGGAATAGGATATCTGTCTGAGTTGGTTACTTTATTTAATTTTGAAAGTCTATTACCATCCTTTTTGCTTTACCTTTATCGTCTGTACCTTTTTTTGATACTGTCCCAATGGGCGAGTTATATGGACTTTTACTTGGTTGGATTATTTTATTTTTCAATAATTTATTTATTTCTTCTACAAATCCTCTATCTGTGTGTGTATAGGGATAATGTATTACCCATACTGGTTCGTTAGTTTCAGTTCTGATTTCAGCTTCAACCGTAGTTTGTATGGTAGTAATTCATTGTTATGATTGTCTTGCATTCAAATTTTTATCTCCTCTTAATATTTTTGTTCTCCTACAGTGTAGTTTAGGTTAACTGAATCTGTAATTTTTGAGAAACTAATGGAGTAATCGAAAATATTTATGTTGGCTTTCATTTATTTTAAGCCTTTAATGTCTCTAATAAAATCATAATATTTGAGTTTATCTAACTCTAAGAATTCCATATCGAATCCTTGTAAATTCACTTCTCTTTTTTGGGTTATTACTGATTACCGGTATCTATTTGTAAAAAAACTGGATTACCATTCGGAGATGTTCTTTGTAATCTGTGCAATCCATTCCTCTTTATAAAAGATGTTTGATTGTTGTATTCACTTGTAGTAGGTTCATTGTATAGGGAATCGTTGTCGGGTTGATCCTGGTGATTTGATTTAGTTTCCTATCCTTTAGTCGTTGTTAATTGAATGATCCTTCTCGATCTCTTTTATTAAAGTGGTTAATTGGATTTCAGAAAGAATTAAAGCTTGTTGTTGCTATGGTTGTTGGGGAACATCCAGCTGCACTGGTTGAGTAGGTTGTCTATATTGAGCGGACGAATCTACTTCCATTGGTTCTACGGGTTGCAGGGGTCTAGTTTTTATGGGTCATTTCTCTTTGGGATAAAATCAAATTTAGTGCTCGATTTCTTTGATCGTTGTAAATGGTGAGAGATATAGTGTTTTGTCGTATGCTCATCATTTCTTCCTCTAGGACGTATTGAGGACGTTGGTCTGCATAGGAATCGTCTAGTCGATCGATAATGTCTTCAAAGTTTAATTTCGTATTATTATTTATTAATATTTGTGCTGCTGTACCAATGCTTTTAGATTGTATAATTCTGAGAGCTTGCACGTATTTATTGTGTCCTTCGAAATTTTTAATGCTATCCATTAGTCTGGTAGCCATTTTTCTCTATGCTCTGTATTCATTTTGGTCACCGTTGAACATGGTGAGGATCTTGAATATGGTTTTGTTTTCACTGAGACTATGTCCTCTTTCAATTTTTATGACCGCCTTATAAACGGCGGTTTCATCGCGGTCCCTGCTCGGGCGCCAGTTAATATTCTTATCAAAATAAATTAAGCCCAAGTAAAAGGACTGTTTCTTTACTGATGTTTATTATTACTAATGACGTAGGTAGTCTAACAATTAAGAACGTTGTTTGCTTGATTACAATTCTTAATATGGAATTTACTTAGGCTTACGAAGGATTTTATAAACGGGATCCTTTTTACCGCGGTCCCTGCTCGCTCCCTGCTAATATTCTTATCAAAATAAAAATATATTTTTTATAAGTAAAAGGACTTTTTTTATAGTAGGAGGAGAAGCATCGAAAGCCGGAGTGCAGAACTTTAATCCGCTAAATCTAACCTACTCCCAACTCAAGACTCTCCCCCAGAACCACCAGATAAGGTATTACTTCATGGAAGTGACAAGACACTTTACGTCTCCTCTAAAGCACGGACGGACTGGCGCCTATTCTGCTGTAATTTTCTTAATTTAGTCATGATGGAAGTTGCCGCTTGGCGAACAGCTATCCACTTGTCAGAGGACTGACACATAATCTTGTCTAGTTATCCACATAAGGATGTCTGGTATAAGTCTGTGGGTCTACCGTCCTTTGGTTGAGGTTTGCCACCGTTGCTGCCATTTAATTATGCTCTTTGTTCTCTCCTCTCTTTTTTTGATTTCTGTAATTGGCGCTGATTGCTCATATAATCTCGCGAATTCGCATCCCTGGATGTCTATGGGCGGCATACCAGCTAGTACTTCAGCTGCTTCGCTGGAAATAGTTCGGAAAGCACTTGTTACTCTTATTGCTGTGAGTCTATGCACCGCATTTATTAGTCTGGCATACGTTTTAATTTTTAAAGCCTGTATCCATACTGGAGCTGCATATAATATAACTGAGCTCATCGCTTTTGCTATTAGAAGTCGACGGCTGGGGCGCACGCAGCCTCTGTTTGCCATCCTTCTTGATAAGGCATTATGAATCTTATTCGCTTTATTTGCAATGCTTGCCAAGTGCTGCTTAAATTTCAGTTTGGAGTCCAATATTACCCCTAAATACTTCAACTGTGGCCGTGCAGTAATCACCTATAGAGATAATTATTTTTTCTTTTATTTTCCTGGTGCTTATGAGCAATACCGAGTTTTGTGTTCAGCCAGTTCTAAACTCATGGAAGAAAACCATTGCCGCAGACCATTTATGCATTAATTACATTTATTTTACGAGTTGTTTAGCTACTGCTACCACTGTAAGGTCGTCCGCGTATGCGATTAGCTTAACGTTTTTTGGTTGTAGAATTCTTAGCACCCCATCATACACGAGCTTCCATAAGAGAGGACCTAACACTGAACCTTGTTACATTCAACTTGAAATAGGGTAGCTCTTGATGCCTTCGGTGGTGTCGTAGATCAGCCTTCTATTTTCTAAATATCTCATAACGATATTTATGAGGTACTGAAGGGCACGTATTTCATATAAGGCTTCGAATATATTTGTCCATTTGGCAGAGTTGAATGCATTCTTCACATTCAGGGTGATCAGCGCACAATATTTTTTGTACCACCTTTCGCATTTGGGTTGCTGCCGCTTATTTTTGAATTTGGACATACAGATTTTATAAGCAGTCCCCCAGGGGTCTATATCTTCTTTGAAACGGTTTTCGTTTTCGCCGCTTCGACGTAGAGCTGCGTGACAGAGCTTTCTCAGCGTGGCAATTTCTTCATTCCACCAGTATACAGGTCTTCTCTTATTGTGACATTTCGTCCTTCGCAATGTAGCGTCGGATGCTGCCACCTGTTCCTTTCGCAATGCGGTTACTAAGTGGACGCCGCCTTCGCCTGGTGCTATTGCTGCACTTCAGGCTGTCTCAAAAACGTCAGTATCAAAATCTGTTTGCTTCCAGCTTCTTTTTCGTCTAGTGTTAATGCGTGAGGGTTCCTGGGCCCGAGAGAACGAAGCTTCTGCAATGATTGCCATGTGGTCACTATTTGTAAACATGTCTGACACCTCCCACTGCGTCATTTGCAAACATCAGGTCTATTATAGAGCCTTTATTTCCTTTTATATAGGTATTTTTGATGCCACTATTAATAATTGTGAGGTTGGTTTGGCTCAGGAATTCTAGAACTAGGCGCCTACGATGGTTTGAACTTCTGCTACCCCAATCAGTAGACCATGCATTAAAGTCGCCTGCCATTATTATCGGCAATTTGCATCTGCTTTCTAAAGATAATTCAGAGAGGAAGTCTTCAAATTCTCTAATGGATGCGCTGGGACGGGCATAACAGCTTACGAAATATATTCCTCCTATTTGCGCCCATGTGAAACCATTTTTTGCTTCTCTGCAGCAAGATGTGAATGATAGTCCGTTGCAGGACCATATTGCAGCTTTGTGACTTACATATATCTGTGATCCAAGTACTTTCCGAACGTTGGCAATATTGCTCACTCAGTAAGGCGACATCAATGTTGCTTTCTTTATGGTTTGTTGCAGCAGTGCTTGTGCTGCGGCGCAGTGATTGAACTTCAGCTGCAAGATTCTCATTTTTTCGTTGTCTTTAGCAACTGTAAGTACTTAGGGCAAGTCGTTCTCAGAACTGAGTGCTCCCCTTTGTACAGCATGCAATTTGGTGTATTAGTGCATACTTTTGATACATGTCCCAGGCTTCCACAACGTGTGCAAAGAGAGGACCTGTCGATAACACTGCAACATTTAAGTGCCATGTGGCCTGGATGGAAACATCTGTAACCGCGGGAAACAGGCGAGTACTTCCGGAGGCGACAGATCGACCACCCGATTTTACTTTGCTTATTTTAAGGACAGTCTTAGCGTCTTAAACACGCATGCATATAAGGGCTATTTGAGTGCCGCTTCTTGTCTTCCACATATTTTTGATATTTGATGGCCCTATATTCTGAAAACCGCACTGCTGTTGTAACACGACGCAGATTTCTTCCGGGGTGGTTATCTCGTCCAGATCCTTGCACATTATGGTGACGTTGTGCGTTTTTGGTAGTATTACAGCTATTTCACTCCCCCTCGACAGAACTGTTTTTCGGTACAATCTTAATGACCTCACTTTATAACCCCTGCGCTTTATCGCTCGCGTTTTTAGGTTATTTAGTGGGTGGTAAGTAACCTGATAATTTTCGTATCCTCTTTGGCGTATGCTTTTCTCTGGGGATAGGGGATACTTGCGACGCTTTCCCTACCATAGCTCTTTTCAGCGGATTCTCTGGGCTTTCAGCCTGGTTGTACAGGCTTGTTATGCAACTTACAAGGTCGCGCATAGCTTGATTAATATGCCTCTGATCAAACGTCATAGTTTCAAGCTCCTTGATTTTTGTGCCCAGTTTACAAAAAATATTGCCAGGTTCACTGCTTTGCATTTCCTCAGATTTTCCGCCTTTGTTATGTTGGTCGGCATTTCCACAATTTTGTATAGGTCCAGCAGCGATGGTCTCATTTTTGCCTTTTGGAGGCGTTCTCAGAATCTTTGAATTCCTCCGAAAAGGATTCTCTGGTGTACTTCTCAAACTATTTTCGGAGGCTATTTCTCTGGCAGAAATAGTTGGGAACACCTGTCAATGGGTATGTTCAGTCCTTTGTGCTAAAACCTTAGTTGCTTTTTTTATGGCTGGCAATGCCGTAACCAAAGCCAAAGCGAAGAAGAAGAAACGAAAAAGGAGAAACAGCTGATCGAACAAAACAAAACGGCAGATTAAAATTAAGAGCACGTTTTGTTTCGCTGTTTTACGGCGAAAATCTAATTTAAGTTTTATTTTGTTTAATTTACCACGAAAAGGGGCAAGTAAGTAAAAATAAAATTTTTAATACAAATCTGATTTTACTTATCTGTTTGCTAGGTTCAGTATCCAAATTGAAAGGTCCAGTCTCCCGGTAAGTCGTTACCTAGACTATGGCTCTTTTACTAATTATTATTTAGAGATTTCGCAAAATGTTTAGGGACTGTTTCTTTATTGATGTTTATTATTTATAATGATGTAGGCAGTCTAACAATTAAGAATGTTGTTTGCTTGATTGCAATTCTTAATATAGAATTTCTATAATGAACTGGAGCTCTGTGATTGGTTAGTATTATCTGGTACTGTGTGTAAAAGATAAGACTCTGGAATGTTTCGGTTTCCGCTGTGATTCACTTAGCAACTTATGTGGTATATTTTGTGTTTAGTATTGATCGTACTTAGTTTGATACATATGTACTTATATTATCTCGCGCTACGCTCCTTTGCAGGGGATACCCTGCTTCCCCTGACCCTGCTCCTGGCCAGAACCTCCGCCACTCCAGGATGCCTCCCCTCCCGGAGGTGCCACAGGTCAAGCTGGCACCACTCATGGAAGAGGGAGCAAGTGGCAGTCCTCTAAATGCAGCTTCTGCCAACCTTCAGGAGAGATGCCATACAGCAGTCTACTATAAATTTATAAAATGTAAGACAAATAACAAAAAGTATAATACATATTTTATTTTAGTAATCATTTTTTAATACGTCTTTATAACAGCATTTAATTTAGTTTATTTGAAGTAATAAATGAAGAAATAAATTTTATGTAGGTATGGTTTAATCTCATTTGCAGTAGCTACACGCATTATTGTAACACTTCCTTATAAAAAGTAATTTCAATAATAACTTCAGTTTATGAACCACTGTTTTTTCAAGCACATAAGTATGCCCAAATGAATCTTATGAGAGCGCAATGTAAATGATTAGCCAACAACACCGCTTCTACCGCCCGCTTACCATAGAATTTCCAACTATTTGGGGGTTTCCCCGTGGAAACGAGTCAGCATTTTGCTCTCTCACAACGCAGTGTTGCCAATTTCAATATACTGTAGTAATTATAAAAAATGTCTTCAATATGCTCGAAATTTTCTTAAACTAACTCAAAATCAGAGTCGAATGCTATTATTTATAAATATATTAACTTTTTTTAATAGTTTGATTTTAGTTTTGATATTTCATATTATGAAAAATTATAATTGAAATATTAGATGTGTACAAAACTACTTACATATGCGTATTGAGTAATGGCAACATTGTTCGAATGAAAACGAGAACCAAACGCTTGCCGCTCGTAGCGAAGGGAGCGGAATTCGCTGTTTCTGCTATTATCGTTTGTATTCTATTTGTGTGATTAGCCACTCTCAATTAATAATGCCATACCGCGCAAATATATTTTTATTTGATGATTTTTTATATTTTTGAAAATATGTGTTCCCTTTCTTTAGCGCGTATTATTATATTAATACATTTCCAGAGGCAACTTATATTTTTAAAATTTAACAAAACTATAATAGAAAAGAACCTCAATTCTTTGAATATTTTGATAAAACAACCAAACGGAAAATATCACAAATTATATATTTATATAATAATTTTCATTAAATGGAACTGCAATATGTTTAAACAAAATATATATTATGGTCACAAGTATCTTTTCTTTTTTATACATACAGATATATAAAACTGCCTTGTATATGTACGTATAAAAGCCCACAACTTGAGAAAAGTTTTCCCAATTGTAGCTAAAATTAATTTTTACAACTCGCATCACCATCATTAAGTGTTCTATCACATGTACAGTGGTGTGAACAAAATAGGAACAACCATAAAGGAAGTTTTAAAATGTGTTTTCTTATTAAATAAAATAGTTTATAGATACAAGTATAACTCATATAATTTTTTCCTACCAGTGATTAGAATTTCCCACCATGCAAAGGTAAATAAAAACAAATATTAATGCGAAACTCTAAAACCTGCAAATTATGTTTACCTCTTTTTGTTCACACAACTGTAGAATGCCGATATGAAGTAAACTTAGGCTCTTTAATTTGTGTACAATGTGAGTATTGCCGCAACCATTCTGCGATGAACATTAAGCTACGGAGGAATGTAATGATTTTTTTCGCAACTTTTTATGCCCTTCCCTCCGTAAACTGATATTCCCCTCATCAAGCCCTCTTTCACTAGCCACTTTGCGGGCTAAAAATGTGCCCATCCCTGGTTAATACTGTCGTCATTATATCCCCTTTTGGAATTTTGAGGCATCTTCCGTGGCATCCATATACTCATTTCCAACTTGGGAATCCTCAGCTCAATTTTTTGAGAAGAAGAAATTCATGGGATCCTGAGCTTGCAAAGTTACGGCCCTGATCCGCTATAATTCGTGGTGCAGGGGCTTCACTGCAATGCAGTTAAGGAAAATGTAACGAAGTGATTTTATGAAATGTTATCAAGAAATAATTTGCTTATTTTTGTTTGTTGCTTGATTTTGTCTCAAAGCCTTAAACTTTATGTAAAGAAAAGTTAATGAAATGTTTATAAACTAAATAAATTAAAGAGTAAAAATAACAGCAGACGTGTTAGAATATTGTGATTTAAAGTGAACGCACTAGGACGTGTGATTTGTCCGGAAGTCCGTGTTGGAGCGCAAGTACTTGTACTTTGTACGAGTATGTCAGTGCACGCGTATGTCGGAGTGCTAATATTTTGTAGGCAAGTGGATGTGCCATTTGATATAGGCGGCATATATTTACTTTGGCTTGTAAATGCGCAAATAAGCATAGTAGTAGAAATAGAGAAATTGTTACCAAGGTCTGATCGCATTTCGCGAAATTGTTGAACCCCTTCGACTTTGAAAAAATGAGAAATAAAAAACTTACAATTCCGCAAGAATTGAAATCAAAATTTATTCGTTATATCTGCATAAAAATATATATGTATGAAAAAAGTAGAACGTGGAATGAGCTGAAAAAGAATACTGAAACGTCGTTTCCCGTCCGTTTTTTTCTTTTCTTTTTATGTGGTGTACATTGAAGTGATATCGTCGTTGGTGTATTTTTTTAACTGATGTGGGAAGCTCGCAAGAGAGAAGTACTTGTGTGTGTTGATGTGGTGTAAGATGTGGATTGTAGGTGAGTGTGGGGAATGTAGCATATTAGTGTGTTATATTTTAATGTGGGGGATGGTGTGTGACCGGGGTTATTGCTGTGTTTAGGTGTTCGATGTTCGACTAAGGCTCATTTTGCCATCCCGGCCCCAGTAGGCCAATATTTCAGACTAGGTTATTCTTTTTGTTTTAGCGGTAGAGTTGACAGCCCTTGACCGGAAAAAAATCCGGGTCCGTTCCGGTTACGTAAACCCGACTATCGGAGTTCTTGTAGTTGCTGGAGCGTGGCTACAACGCTGAGACCTGATGTGTGACGTGAACTCGGCTTTTGTTGCTGGCGTCGTGTCGACTTCCCATTCTATGGCCGACAAGACCGTGCATCCCGGCTTATTGGCGGTTGTCGTACTGCGCCGTGGTTGTGGCCGGCAGGATGTTGACCGATGTCATGCCTGGTAGTTCGGTGCAATATGGTGTGACGATACATATCTGGCACAGGTTTCCCGATGTAGACTCCTGTGTGTTGTGGGTAGACGCCAGACGATTAAATATGGCACAGTGAGGAACGGGTGCGGTCGACGACATACTGGGCATCGAATACGCTGCGAGTCTGCCGTATTAGTTTTGCGGGGATACCAAATTCAGACATCGCGGCATAAAGTCAGCTCCTGTAGGTACAGTCAAAAGCAGCTTTGAAATCAACGAAGAGGTGGTGTGTGTCGATTCTCTTTTCACGGGTCTTTTCAAAGATTTGGCGCAAGGTGAATATTTGGTCGGTAGTTCAGTTTGTTGACGGTGGGCTTTAATCTTTCACACAACACGCTCGATAGAACCTTATACGCGATGTTAAGGAGGATTATCCCACGGTAGTCGCGCAAATTGTGCGGTCTTCCTTTAGTGGATTGGGCAGAGCACACTTAAATTCCAATCGTTGTGCATACTTTCGTCCAACCTTATTCTACAAAGAAGCTGATGCATGCTTCATATCAGTTCTTCGCCGCCGTGTTTAAATAGCTCGGCCGGCAATCCATCTTCCCCTGTCGCTTTGTTGTCTTTAAGACGGGTAATTGCTATTCGAACTTCTTCAAGGTCGGGCAATGGAACGTCCATTTCGTCGTCATCGATTGAGGAATTGCCTTCTCCTGGCGTTATGCTTTCACTGCTATTGAGCATGCTGGAGAAATGTTCCCTACATAATTTTAGTATGCTTTGGGCATCGGTTACTGGACCACCTCCTTGGGTTCTACAAGAACACGTGTTGTGGTCGATTGTAACGTTGGAGTGCAAGTCTAGTGAAAAATCGTTCAGCTATCTGTTGTAATTGAAGCTTCTCGACGGCGTAACTTCCACGTGTTTGTTGACGTGCGTTTTTTTGCTACACAAAGGCGGATGCGAATCTTGGTTGCAACAAGGTATTGGTTACAGTCGATGTTAGGACCTCGGACTCTTACTCTTACAGATAAACATATTTCGGGCCCCGGCGAAGTCGATCAGCCTCAACCCATTTGGGAATGTTTCCTTATGGATGCTGAATTTACCGACTACCAAAGATACTTTCTTTGATCTCCCTGGCGTTAAAGTCGCCAAGCATGATTTGACATCGTGGCGGTGGCAGCTGACATAGGTGCGCTCCAAACGCTCATAGAAGGTATCTTTGGTCACATCATATATCTTCCGACGGGGCGTGGGTGCAAATCAGTGATATGTTGAAGAACCTCGCTTTCATGCTGGTTCCAAACCCAGCGCACAACCCTGTGAAAACTTTCCTCACTTGCGTGAACTTCTACACATGACTCCATCCTCGCTCTTCAGTTTAGCTAGTTAAAATACAAACTATTCAGAATTCACTTGATTTTAATGAGAACCAACTTGGAGCTTGCCACTAAAGCGCGTATTAAATACAACAACAAAATTAAGCTCACGAAGATTGTGCCACCCTTACTTTTCAAGTGAGCCCGGTGTTTGTAAGACGCCATTCGAATATAGCCTCCTGGCCGCAAATCATCTAACTGGCACTGAAGTGCATGACACCTTTGATGTGGGTGTGCCACATAAGGTACCACAAAGAAACTCATGAACCTAATTTCCATCGCAACAAAGTTGATCTATTTCTGTAGTGGATGGTTAGTGGTCATTAAAAGTGGCTCACAACGTCAAGCGAAAACGGGTGTGGTCGAGTCACGTTGATCCGGCCCACACGGCTGGAAAGCCAGTATTAACGGTGAAGAAGGATTTGCTATTTGTTTGTTGCGATTGTCAGAAAATCATCTACTTCGGCTAAACTTTTAATAGGACATGTGCTTTCGACAATATTTCAAGGCTGCGCGCTTTGACAACAGAAAAGGAATTGTATTCCATCAGGAGACACATTGAAAGTGACTCGGTAGAAGAACTCGGCTTAGTTGGGAAGTTTTTATACATCCAACTTATAGTTTGGGCCGCGCACCAAATGATTATCACCTGTTTCTGTTAATGGCGAATAATTTTGGTGGTCTCTAGAGAAGCTTGTAAAAATCGAATTTACCTTAACAAATAATTGAACAAACCTATTAATATTTTTTTTTACCTTATTGGAATCATTATAAACTATGCTAAATAAACGCTTCAATTTAATGCAAAAAATGGATTTCTTTTTACTCAACGATGTCTTCATTTTCAAGTAAACTGAGATCAGTAGTCATAAGCAAAACCTAATACTAATATAGAAACCATATCTAATATACTGGAAACGACTATGGTATACACAAGTCGTTTTACATAATAGGGTATCACTTTCATGTTAAGGTCAAGTATATGTAGATATGTGCCAAGTAAAACAAATTATAATAGCTTAGGTTGAAAAAATATCTTATTTGATACGCAGCATTCTCCCATAAATTGTATAATTGTAATTTGTCTATACTCGTAAATTTATCATATACTGTTCACTGGTGATCAGTGCTCTAAAAATTATTTTACAAGCCGATAATTATTATATACAGGAACATCAGTCGGTAATACTTTTGTTGTTGTCTAAATTCTTAACATTATAGCTGAAATTTGTTACAGAAATCGCAAAATGAAGCATAAAGAAATGGATATCATTTTATTGAAATTTAAAATCGGTATCAATTTATCTGACGATGTTGAGGTGTTAAATAATTATCTATTGGTCTAAATTTTATTATAACAAGTAAGGTAGGGCTAAGTTCGGGTGTCACCGAACATTTTATACTCTCGCATGATGAAGTGATAATAATATACATATTTCTTTATTTTGCTGTAAAATTAATTAGATTAGATCAATTTGTGTACTTTGAGCATTGAATAGTATTTTCATTTCCTAATGTATATACATATTATACATAGAAGGCATCAGATGGAATTCAAAATAGCGTTATATTGGAAGAAGGCGTGGTTGTGAACCGATTTCACCCATATTTCGTACATGTCATCAGGGTGTTAAGAAAATATTATATACCGAATTTCATTGAAATCGGTCCAGTAGTTCCTGAGATATGGTTTTTGGTCTATAAGTGGGCGGCGCCACGCCCACTTTCAACTTAAAAAAAAGCCTGGGTGCAGCTTACTTATACCATTTCTTCCGTAAAATTTAGTGTTTCTGACGTTTTTTGTTAGTCGGTTAACGCACTTTTAGTGATTTTCAACATAACCTTTGTATGGGAGGTGGGCGTAGTTGTTATTCGATTTCTTCCATTTTTAAACTGTATATGGAAATGATTGAAGGAAACGACTCTATAGAGTTTGGTTGACATAGCTATAGTAGTTTCCGATATATGTACAAAAAACTTAGTAGGGGGCGGGGCCACGCCCACTTTTCCAAAAAAATTACCTCCAAATATGCCCCTCCCTAATACGATCCTTTGTGCCAAATTTCACTTTAATATCTTTATTTATGGCTTAGTTATGACAGTTTATAAGTTTTCGGTTTCCGCCATTTTGTGGGCGTGGCAGTGGACCGATTTTGCCCATCTTCGAACTTAACCTTCTTATGAAGCCAAGAAATACGTGTACCAAGTTTCTTCATGATATCTCAATTTTTACTCAAGTTACAGCTTGCACGGACGGACGGACGGACAGACGGACAGACAGACATCCGGATTTCAACTCTACTCGTCACCCTGATCACTTTGGTATATATAACCCTATATCTGACTCTTTTAGTTTTAGGACTTACAAACAACCATTATGTGAACAAAACTATAATACTCTCCTTAGCAACTTTGTTGCGAGAGTATAAAAATAAATATTTTTGGCTTTATTAGTTTATCGATTATTTATAATAAGTATATAAACAAAATAAAAAACTATTCCAATACCTTTCTGCAAACAAATCACTCTGACCAAATGTACATATATATAAAATAGCTTCTTTATAAAGTTATTATATTAAATATAAAAATAATATCATTATCTATGTGTTCTAATTGTATTTTTGAAAATTTGCAAATGTCTAATTCTAGGTAGTTCAATGGTAGTTGTTTTATATCACAATATTTACTACAATAAGCGCAATAAATAGAAAAGTACAGCTAGGCTTGTAGCGAGTATTCGCTCAGCAAAGATTTTTCCTGGTCCTGAGTTGCATAAATTACCCCGGCAATAGCAGTGTATTTTACTGGATACTGACAAGTGATTTGCCTTAAATTCTGTACAGCCTTCATCGTACACTTCTTGTACCGAATATTCTTGTTGCCATCGACGATTCTTAAAGACCTGTAAAATAATAATTTTTTCTTCACATAAAGTTTTGTTTATAGAATATAGTATACTCTAATGCTTTCATTTATTTACGAAAATGTAAATAAATCATAATGGAAACACCAATTCCCATTCAGCGTTATTAAATAAAATGCAGTTACTAAAAATAAATCGTTTAAAATTAATAAGTGACATAAATTATACCAACATTTATTTTCAAATTTACTTCTGTGTGATAGAAAGACTTTTTATACTCTCGCAACAATGTTGCTAAGGAGAGTATTAAAGTTTTGTTCACATAACGGTTGTTTGTAAGTCCTAAAACTAAAAGAGTCAGATATAGGGTTATATATACCAAAGTGATCAGGGTGACGAGTAGAGTTGAAATCCGGATGTCTGTCTGTCCGTCCGTCCGTCCGTGCAAGCTGTAACTTGAGTAAAAATTGAGATATCATGATAAAAATTGGTACACGTATTCCTTGGCCCCATAAGAAGGTTAAGTTCGAAGATGGGCAAAATCGGCCCACTGCCACGCCCACAAAATGGCGGAAACCGAAAACCTATAAAGTGTCATAACTAAGCCATAAATAAAGATATTAAAGTGAAATTTGGCACAAAGGATCGCAATGGGGGGGGGGGGATATTTGGACGTATTTTTTTTGGAAAAGTGGGCGTGGCCCCGCCCCCTACTAAGTTTTGTATACATATCTCGGAAACTACTATAGCTATGTCAACCAAACTCTACAGAGTCGTTTTCTTCAGGCATTTCCATATACACTTTAAAAATGGAAGAAATCGGATAATAACCACGCCCACCTCCCATACAAGGGTTAGGTTGAAAATCACTAAAAGTGCGTTAACCGACTAACAAAAAACGTCAGAAACACTAAATTTTACGGAAGAAATGGCAGAAGGAAGCTGCACTCAGGCTTTTTTTAAAAATTTAAAATGGGCGTGGCCTCGCTCACTTATGGACCCAAAACCATATAACAGGATCTACTAGACCGATTTCAATGAAATTCGGTATATAATATTTTCTTAACACCCTGATGACATGTACGAAATATGGGTGAAATCGGTTCACAACCACGCCTTCTTCCAATATAACGCTATTTTGAATTCCATCTGATGCCTTTTCTGTATAATACGAGTATATACATTAGGAACCAATGATGATAGCGGAATAAAACTTTACAAAAATACGGTATTTGAAAAATAAATAAATGACGTACAATGAAATCTCGATTATCACTTTATCATGCGAGAGTATAAAATGTTCGGTGACACCCGAACTAAGCCCTTCCTTACTTGTTAATTTGAATTTCGCCCAAAAACCCGTTCCTGAAATATTTTTTTTCTAGGTTGGGAGAAATGTCAGTGACATCTGTGCCAAATTTCACATCAAAATAATCATTAGTGTTACATTTTGTGTGCGGATGAGACCTGGTGCCGAAATGTTCAGAATACTGGATATGGCTTTCGGTGATAATTGTTTGCCACCAGAAAGTGGTACACATTATTCAAAGAGAACGTGTTGGCGCTGAAACATGTCCAGGACAGTTAACAAGAACTGAAGATCAAGACGTCAATAATATAAATGAATTGATACTTGAGAATCGACGATTAACAGTGAGCTCAATGGGCCTAAGAAAAGTGAAAGCACGATTGCTTCCAAACTCACTCACTTTTTTCGAAAAACAGCGTCGCGTTAACCTCTGTAAAACAATACGGATGTCATGAGACATTGTTACTGGTGATGAGTCTTGGATCTATGCTTATGACCCGCAAAGAGACGATCATCGGCTGAATATCATGGCCAAGGTGAGCCGAAGCTGAAAAAATACCTGAAATTGACATGCTTTGAGGTTTAGAAGGTCATGTTGACAGTTTTCTTCGATTATCAAGGTGTGGTGCACTCCGAATTCCTTCCGAACGGCCAAACTGGCAACAAGGAATACTATCGGGTGATTTTTTAAGAGCTTGATAACTTTTTTTAAAAAAAAACGCATAAAATTTGCAAAATCTCATCGGTTCTTTATTTGAAACGTTAGATTGGTTCATGACATTTACTTTTTGAAGATAATTTCATTTAAATGTTGACCGCGGCTGCGTCTTAGGTGGTCCATTCGGAAAGTCCAATTTTGGGCAACGTTTTCGAGCATTTCGGCCGGAATAGCCCGAATTTCTTCGGAAATGTTGTCTTCCAAAGCTGGAATAGTTGCTGGCTTATTTCTGTAGACTTTAGACTTGACGTAGCCCCACAAAAAATAGTCTAAAGGCGTTAAATCGCATGATCTTGGTGGCCAACTTACGGGTCCATTTCTTGAGATGAATTGTTCTCCGAAGTTTTCCCTCAAAATGGCCATAGAATCGCGAGCTGTGTGGCATGTAGCGCCATTTTTTCAAAGATGCTGTTGGACGCAACGTTACGGTGAATGGCGATCGCTATCGTTCGATGCTAACAAACTTTTTGTTGCCAAAAATGGAAGAACTGAACTTGGTTGACATGTGGTTTCAACAAGATGGCGCTACATGCCACACAGCTCGCGATTCTATGGCCATTTTGAGGGAAAACTTCGGAGAACAATTCATCTCAAGAAATGGACCCGTAAGTTGGCCACCAAGATCATGCGATTTAACGCCTTTAGACTATTTTTTGTGGGGCTACGTCAAGTCTAAAGTCTACAGAAATAAGCCAGCAACTATTCCAGCTTTGGAAGACAACATTTCCGAAGAAATTCGGGCTATTCCGGCCGAAATGCTCGAAAACGTTGCCCAAAATTGGACTTTCCGAATGGACCACCTAAGACGCAGCCGCGGTCAACATTTAAATGAAATTATCTTCAAAAAGTAAATGTCATGAACCAATCTAACGTTTCAAATAAAGAACCGATGAGATTTTGCAAATTTTATGCGTTTTTTTTTAAAAAAGTTATCAAGCTCTTAAAAAATCACCCGATATTTGAGTGTTATGCGTCGTTTGCGAAAAGCTATTAGTAACAAGTAAAGGAAGGGCTAAGTTCGGGTGTCACCGAACATTTTATACTCTCGCAAGATAAAGTGATAATCGAGATTTCATTATCCGTCATTTACATATTTTTCAAATACCGTATTTGTGTAAAATTTTATTGCGCTATCATCATTGGTTCCTAATGTACATACATATATGTATATTATACAGAGAAGGCATCAGATGGAATTCAAAATAGCGTTATATTGGAAGAAGGCGTGGTTGCGAACCGATTTCACCCATATTTCGTACATGTCATCAGGGTGTTAAGAAAATATTATATACCGAACTTCATTGAAATCGGTAGAGTAGTTCCTGAGATATGGTTTTTGGTCCATAAGTGGGCGACGCCACGCCCATTTTCAATTTTTAAAAAAAGCCTGGGTGCAGCTTCTTCCTGCCATTTCTTCCGTAACATTTAGTGTTTCTGACGTTTTTTGTTAGTCGGTTAACACACTTTTAGTGATTTTCAACATAACCTTTGTATGGAAGGTGGGCGTGGTTATTATCCGATTTCTTCCATTTTTGAACTGTATATGGAAATGCCTGAAGGAAACGACTCTGTAGAGTTTGGTTGACATAGCTATAGTAGTTTCCGAGATATGTACAAAAAACTTAGTAGGGGGCGGGGCCACGCCCACTTTTCCAATAAAAATACGTCCAAATATTCCCCTCCCTAATGCGATCCTTTGTGCCAAATTTCACTTTAATATCTTTATTTATGGCTTAGTTATGACACTTTATAGGTTTTCGGTTTTCGCCATTTTGTGGGCGTGGCAGTAGGCCGATTTTGCCCATCTTCGAACTTAACCTTCTTATGGAGCCAAGAAGTACATACGTGTACCAAGTTTCATCATGACATCTCAATTTTTACTCAAGTTACAGCTTGCACGGACGGACGGACGGACAGACGGACAGACAGACATCCGGATTTCAACTCTACTCGTCACCCTGATCACTTTGGTATATATAACCCTATATCTGACTCTTTTAGTTTTAGGACTTACAAACAACCGTTATGTGAACAAACTACTTAGCAACTTTGTTGCGAGAGTATAAAAACAGGACGGAATATTGAAAACTCTTGGTTTTTGTTTGTTTTGATTCTTAGTGAGTTTTTCACCAAATTTTCAACCAATATTCGTGTGACTTCTGGTTATTCAGCAAGTTTAAAAAAACTCAGGGGAAACCGTTTTGAGGGGGACGACATAGATTTTGAAGAATGAATTTAGAATTTTAAAATTATGAACATTCTTACAATTTTTTACTCATATAATAACAACGGACAACACGTTTGAGTGTTTACATACATTGGAGGAAAATTGTTCTTTCAAAGTAGTTGTATAAATATCACATATGTATATGTATATGTATATATTTTTAATAATTTCCTAAATTTTAGTGACTTTTCTTAATACACGAATTGTAGGCTGTAACTGTAGGAGCCCTAGGTTCTCAGAAACTTTAAAGTTTAAACGAAATATTACTAAATAAGAAATGTGCTATTCCAGAATACATATGTATTTGTGTTATGTACTTATTTCTGTCAGAAGATCGAAAATAGGTTTTCTAAATTACAGCTGCATTAAATATAATTGAGTATAACACACCTGTTTAGTATCTTTTTGCGGCGCGCATCCCCTTGTTATAGTGTTTTGTTTTTCGTTTTGCAAATGAAGTGTTGAAATGGTTTTTAAACACATTGTCGAAAATGGGCAATCAATGATAAAATTTTCAGACCAGTCAAATTTGGTGCACATTGGCGTCAAAACAGTTATATTTTGTATATAATTTTTTTCTACAGTAACGCTGCATTTGAAACATTTTATCGCTGCGATGGAATCTAAAATAAAACAAAAATTAAGATTGTAACTATTATATATACATATTCCAACGTAGTAATTTAAAAATAAAATAATATGTTTGTCGGCAACGCAATTGTGTGTACAGTAATAAACATTTTTCTTTAAGTACGGTATTTATAACAAAAACAATACTTCAAGAAAGTCTAATTTTTCGTGTATACACTTGTCCCGTTATTTGCGCAAGAATACGCGGTGTCATGTACATACAATTTTTTTAAATATTTATTCATTATTTTACATATCGAAGGTTTAATTTGTATGATAGCAAAAATAAAATAATTCGATGAAATGTCCAAAATGTTTTGTTCGTCAACAAAAAAACTAAGTTGTGCAAAATTTGAAATCTGGAGTGCAGTTTTGGAAAACAAAGAAATGAATATTGTCTTTGTTTTTACTAGACGTAAGCCCACACACACTACATGCTAAACATTTACATTACTTTTGTATTATGTAAGAAATTTAAAAGATTTCTCATTTCTTTCTGTTTCATTTTACGAACATTTTATATAGTTTAAGCAATGTGTTTGATACTCTTATAAAATTGTGCAAGTTAGATTTATTTTAATGTCCATTTAAGAGTTTAATAAAAAACAATTAAGATATTGTAATCTCATATCATAGTCCTCCCACTGGCTATTAATTGCAAGGCATTATTCCATAATTATTATTACAAATTTTCGTAAAACTATACTTTTCATACGAACCTATTCTTGACAGCATCAATAATCCTAGAGTTGAAAGATGTATAATAAGTATTTTGTTGAGGTACCAAATCCCGACCTATTACATTAGAAAAAGAATTCAATGAATATTAAGAACACCTAATTAAAATAATTTATATGGGACTTTGTTAACATTTATAAAAAATAAACTATGTATTTTAATTAACATAAATTGTAAAGGGTGTTTTTGACATTTGGTTTTCAATGACGCAATTTTTCTTTCGGAGTTGGTCTTTTTACAGCTGTTACATGATTTATACTTAGTTTGGCATGCCATTTCATAATGAACTTATTCCCATAAAACGTTGGAAACCATGCAAATTTATTACCAAAATAATGATTCGGTCGTTTTTTGTTCAGCGAATAAGCTCATTTTTGGTTGAATGGATACGTTAATAAACAAAATTGCCTTGTTTGGATTGATAATAATCCACGCCATTGACACGTCGTGACATCCTCAAAAAGTCAAATGAAGTCGGCCATAATGAAACAGCCAATGGAGAAAGCTTTAGAGCCATAATTAATGACTTTTGCGTGCCTGAATTGGATGTTCATGTGATCAAATTTTGGTTCCATTAAGATGGTGCTACATGCAACGATACAATCAATTTATTGAAAGAAACTTTTGGTGAGCGAGTTAATTTTTCATGAAGTAAAAATACTCTTTATTAATACTCTTAAGACTAACTTATTACATGGTTCTTATTTCTAACATGCTAGTTAGTTAGGATACAGATGTATATAATATTATTTGTTTGGGTTTGTTTACATATATTTTGTGTGTTTAGATACATTCCCTTTGTTCTAAGATAAGATTGTTGTGGTATTCGAAGGTTGTTTTGATGTTTGTGTGTTTAGGATTGTTTGTTGTAGTGATAGGGCATTTCTATTGTTCCAAGATAATGGTTAATTAATTGTCCAATGTTTCAGAATTTTGCAGGATTCATATTTGTCCGCTCTTTCAAGGTCTTTTGCGAAACTTGGTGAAAGTATTATCCATTATTTCAGGACCTATACTTTTTTACCTTGTTCCACTTTTTTAGGAATAGTATTGTCTGCTTACAGGATTTATACTTCTATCCATTTCCAATTATTTCCACAATTTTTTCAGGCATTTAGTGCTGGAAGCCCTACTTCCTGTGGAGTTTTTTGTTTTATTTCTTTCTGATTAAAATCTGGCTTTTTGGATAGCAAATAAATTTGTCTTCCCGGCTAGCCCCTTGTTAATTTTTACATGATGTAAAAATTAGTCAACAGAATATTTGTTTGAGCTGCATCGAAATGTGTACTCTTTATTAATACTCTTAAGACTAACTTATTATACGGTTCTTATTTCTATTTATACTAACTAGTATGTTTACTGATTACTATTTGATATTTTGTTTGAATACAGATGTATATAATATAATTTGCTTGGGTTTGTCTACATATATATGTATATATATATTGTTTGCTTGGATACATTCCCTTTGTTCTAAGCTAAGGTTGTTGTGGTATTCGAACTCAAGGTTGTTTTGATGTTTGTTGTAGTGATAGTGTATTTCTATTGTTCCAAGATAAGGTTGTTTTGATACATTTTCTTTGATGTTGTTTTGATACATTTTCTTTGATGTTGTTTTGATACATTCTGTTTATAACATAATTAATACGTTCCTTAACTAGGGCATTATCTCGTATTGTGGATCTGTTGGGTGGCATCCAAGATCGTGTAATTTAACATTGCTGAAGTATTTTTTGTGCGGTGATATGAAGTCTCTTGTATATGCATATAAGCTCGAGATGATGGACGACTTGAAAAATATCTGCGCGATTTCATTTCTTCTTCAAAAACAAATGTCTAAAAAAGGGCCTTATTATAAAGTATCATATTGTAATTGACAAATAATGTGGTAGTGTTGCGAGATCATAGAAAATGAAACACTAACAAAAAACAAAGTACAAAAAAATCTTACTATTTATATTTTTCAATGCAATATAAGGACTGCGTCGAATTTAATTGTCCGCTACTTTTTTCCCATATTGTGCAATTAAAAATTTCAAATAAAAAACTTGTATCTTAGTATCTTTAAACTAAATGCCAGAAAATATTGTGCGTCCGTTAGAGTCAATAAAAATTTATTTAACCCTAAAACCATTTATCGCCTTATTAAATGCTTTAAGGAAAATGTGCATATTGACAGGAAGAAAGGTTCGGATAAAAAGAAGAGGCCGCAGCGTGAGAATCCCAAGAACGTTGTGACCATTCTCAAGAAAGATACAAGAGTTCGGGTGAGGAAGGCTGGCTGCTCAGAATCTTTTGTACGCAGGACGAAGAAGGAAACTGGTTTGAAGACGTACAAGGTACAGAAAGTTTCGGATAAAAACGCCGCCAAGAACAATACCGCAAAACAACGAGCTAAGAAGCTGACGACAGATTTTTTTAAGAAATTCGAATGCTGCATAATGGATGACGAGACCTTCGTCTTAGCGGACTTTTCTCAGCTACCTGCACAGCCGTTTCTCGAGGAAATGTTGCTGAAAAATTCAAAACCAAAAAAATGATAAAATTTTCAAAGGAATTGGCAGTTGTGGCAAAATAAGCAGCTTATACGTTACATCGGGTACAATCAACAGCGAAATATATGCTACGAAATGTTTCTTCTCACGTTTTTCAAATTTAAAACAAATTGACGAAGTCGGATCCTTTTTTCGGATAATTAATCAAGTTTTCAAATATTAATAGTATTCAGAGTTTTAAAACTCCATTTTAAAAATTGGGTTTTATGCCTTGTTTTTGTTAACACATTTTTTTTAATAATACAGTAAAATCTTTTTTTACACAGTAGGTACGTTCCTAAGAAAACCGTTTAAAAAATACACGATTCATATATAAATTTAGGGATCTGTTCCAAAAGTTGAAAAAATCGTGTAAGATGAACAAATAATGAAATATTTTCTTAAAAGACCGTACAAACAAAGTGATATTGAAATCCATTAACTAATAATAAAACTAAACAAAAATCATATTTATTGCAAGAAAATAAGTTTAGTATACAGTTTAAATTCAATCCATAAGTACAAAAAAATTAGTTAGTTGATAACAATCGTGTATGTTTATTATGGGCTGGCTTAAAAAAGCACTGTACTCAGAAGATATGTCCAACAAATTGTTGGGTTTTGTTCTAATGCAGAATTATCTTCATTATTAATCGGCCTCTATGGGTTTTTTTGTTATAAAGTCTGTTGAAACACGTTTTTTTTAGTTTGTTCCAAACTTGTAGCGAATTTCAAGCCCCCACGAATTAAATTAGCCGACCTTCACCTTTGTCGATATCGGCGACAACATCTTTATTCTCATTGTTAGCCATAATTTCAATTAAGATATCATCAATAGGACCTTATTGCATTAAGCCATCAATAATGTCAGCCGTTTGGATATTGTCAAATAAATCGCCACCTATATTATTTGAAAGACTATAATCTCAGGACAAATTTCTTATCCTTGCACCGCTGAAGTTCTACTTTAAACGAAAGCTTGTAAAATGTTTTTCGAAACATGTGTAATGCAAACCAAAATATTAAACTTTTTCCATGCTTCCATAACATTCAAATTGTTTTCTTCCACTTAATCTAAAATATATCTTAACGTTTGCTTGTTGTAGTACATTTTAAACGGTGCTATAGTACCCTGATCGAGCGTCTGAATCAAAGACGTGGTATTAGGCGGGAAAAACAGCAACTGAATATTCGGATGTACCAGTACTGGGTGACTAGGTGCATTATCAACAAACAATTCTTGAATTCTAAACCTTTTTGTATTATATATTTCTGGACTTCAGGAACAAATGCAGTTATTAAACCAATCTTTGAACAGATTAGCCGTAATCTATGTCTTAGTATTCGCCATAATATGAAATGGAAATTGATTAATATCCTTACCTTTTAAAACTATTGGCATAAGTGATTTGTTGATTAAGAGTGGCTTCAACATTTTAGCTCCAGATGTGTTACTGCCAAGCAAGAGGGTCATCCCATCTTTGGCTGCTTTAACGCATTTACAGCTATTGGTCGATTTATCGACCAGCAACTTTGAAAAATCACCAAGTCGAAAATGAACGAGATAAGCCGTGAAATCAATAATTGTATGCGATTTTGCATCTTTCTGAAACCGTGGCTAAACGGCTCAATGTAACAATCTCAAAAAATTTTAAGCGTCGAGTTTTTTTTATTATAATCAAAATAAAAAGTTGGAATTAAATCAATGCAGTGGGTCTAGGTGCGGTCGGAAATGGGTTAAAGCGACCAGCTGTGTGATTTTTGCAATGAATGTTCTTTTTGGCATTTGCTTCCAAAACAATGCCGTTTCGTTGGCTCTATATATTTTTGATCTGGAGTATATCTGCCCTCTTGAATTATTTTTGCTAGTTCATCCGGTTAGGTTTTTGCAGCCAATTCTCCTTAAATTTTTATATTGTGAAAATGGTGTCTTTTCAGAAAACCTGTCAGCCATCCATGACTTGCATTGAAAATGATTTTATTACTTTTCTGATAGGATACTCTCTTTAATAATCTTTTCATTTCATTACTTATTCCAATTTTCTAAGATAACAATCTAACACAATGTTACTTTTTGAAAAGTTATTAACAATTCAGATTATGTATTTTGAAGATTTCCCCAATTTATAAAAAATAACTAACTTAAATTTCAACTTTAAGAACTTTATTCAAATTGCGTCATCAGCAAACTGATAAGTTAAATAAAAAGGGTATTTTCTTTAAAGTAAACAAGGTGAAGTAGAGTTGAACCCAACACAGCAGAAAACCATGTAAAAAATTAAAAAATTAACATGAAAATTCATCACTACGCATTTTTTGTATAAGATTAAGTACGTTTCTAAAGAGGTATAGCTTTCAATTTGGCAAAAATCACTTTTAAAAATTCGAAACGAGGATGAAGTGGGTTGTTACAAGAAAAAAAAGACGTGCCGATGGCCGATGGTAGTCTTTTTCCGTGTCGCTAACACCGCGTAACGATCAAAAACACATGCTTGCGACAAACAATTATCACCGCAGGCTTTTTTCAACATTCTGAAGTCCTTTAAAAAACGACACTACGCTGCGATTGAGGAGATAAAAACTGTATCGAAGGTTGATCACAAAGGCCACAAGATCACAAAAAAGGACTTTTTTAAATATTTGAGGATTGGAAAAGAACGCTGACAGAAGTGAAATTTATCGGGGGGTGAATACTTTGAAGGGGACAAATAAGATATTCATGAATAAAAAAACACGTTTTTTTAGAAATACAAAATTCGCCATACTTTTTGAACAACGTATAATAGTTTATATTATTAGATTATATGCTTTCGCAATTTGCAAGTTTTATCCCAATATTATCATTGATATTTGTATAGTGGAAAAGAAAGATTTAGATGAAATTTTGCCAATTGGGCACTGCAACATATATATGCATAGATTATATGCTTTCGCAATTTGCAAGTTTTATCCCAATATTATCATTGATATTTGTATAGTGGAAAAGAAAGATTTAGAAGAAATTTTGCCAATTGGGCACTGCAACATAGGAAGGTCAAGATAATGTTACCTATCGAGGTTTGTTTAAATTGAGCGAGTAGATCCGGAGGTATGTGATATCGCCAACCCTTCACCCAATATATAGCGGCTCATAAAAAGTTCTCATGTACCATCCCGGACGTAAAATTTAATGTTTCTTGCGCATTTAGTTTAATTTATCGCACTTTTAGTAGTTTTTAACAAAACCGTTATGTAGTATATCCCAAGATGGTGCTAAAATCTTTTATTTCGAATATTAAAACTGATTTTTTTTTAAACAAGAAATAGCATTGGTCAAAATAATAGGAGTATAGAGGTTTCTCACTAACCCGAGTGTCTCTCTAATGCAGGTATATGGTATTTCTCTCTTATGGAGGTAAGCAGCAATAACAAGTCACAACAAGTACGAATGTAGTAAATGTGTATTATGATAAAACTATGTTCATAATATGCGCAACATATATTATGTACATATATATTTTTAATAGTGTTACAGATTTCACTGTATTTCGCCACTTTTTTTCTCCGGTGGGACCGCACTAATTTTCATGTTCAGCGGCAAAGCTTTTCCGTTCTGTATGTGAATGTACGACGAATTTTTCTGACTCTACGCTCCGGTAAATTACCGTTCTCTAATTGACGCCGAAAT
The DNA here is from genome assembly GCF_024586455.1 of Bactrocera neohumeralis. Classification (NCBI taxonomy): domain Eukaryota; kingdom Metazoa; phylum Arthropoda; class Insecta; order Diptera; family Tephritidae; genus Bactrocera; species Bactrocera neohumeralis. Next base: position 34,354,959 of record NW_026089622.1, read on the forward strand.
GTTTGCGAGCTAACATTTAGTCCAACTTCCCCTACAATTTGTCGTAAAATCGAAAAAGGACCCTTTTTTGCCTTGAGAAGTATACGGCGATCATCAATCAGGCCAGTTTTTCTTGGACGACCACGAGTTTCCTTTTTATTATTTTTTTTTGCTTTAAAGCATTAGTTAAAAAGTTTTACGAACGGCCTAACATATTTGCAATTAATTTTTACGTTATGAATGTAATGGCCTTTACGACCCATTTTCTTTCTTCTTTTCAGTTTATGGTGTTCAAAGGCATATAAAATTACAAATATTTCAATTTATATATACATAAGTACTTCGAAATAACCACTTATTTGTTTTTAAATATAACTTATACTAATAATGCATGTATAACTAGTCACTCAAACGCAAAATTAACAAAATAATAATGCAAGTTGTTGATACTGACGCTATACTCATTCGCCTTCGTCGTAAAAATATAAGGGTGTAAAAAAAGTAACAGTTACAATTACCATTTAACGACAAAACAGAACTATCGAAACACACACATATTATTTGGTTCAAAAGGATATGTGTTGCATCGAGCCTATGGCGTAGATATATTATTGAAATTCAGAGCCAATATTTTCTAGATAATAATGTGCGTTTATGTTAAAAATTGCTAATCCCCATATATCTATTGCACAACTTAATACAAAAAGTTTCGGTTGACTTTAAACCGTTTATATCAGACAATGTGCGAGTTATCTCAGATATCGTCTTTACATTTAGATAGTCATGACTCCAAAATGGATAAAATTTAGACAATACTACCCTTACTTTAAGGACTCCATTTCCCTATCTTCCCTATACTACATACACATAATATGTATAATGACTTTCTTTAGTCTACGATACTTTGTGTCGAATAATAATAATACATTGAAACAAATTCTCGAATATACCTGAGTAATACCAAAAGTTAATGCAGTCAGTCCAGACCTTCTTCTAGCCACAGTATACATGATTTAGCGATTTACGACATTCCCCCCGTTAAACTATTTATGCTGGTCAAAATTTATGATATTTTATCTCTTGTTGACTTTTTCCTCATATATCAATATCTTAAATTTAAAATGTAGGAATAAATTTAGATGAGTCTGAGACCTTTAATATAAATCAATAAAATACTAAATATGATGTGACATTCACGGTTTCGACGAATAATTACTGTTGAATTCTTACGCAAGATTTAAGTTAAAGTTTTGCAGCACTTGAAAGTATTTCCTCGGCTTTTATCATGAAAAATTGTGAGTGTAAAATTTTCGGTTACGCGCAAACTTAGTTTTTTCTTATTTGCTTGGGATTATTCTTAATTTTTTTTGATAGTCTGCCTCTTCAGAGATTAACTTTTCAGCAATTTTCTTTTTCGGCGAGGCTAATTAATTTGTGTCTCCGTTTAATTGAGAGCATTTCAGAAAAATTTTTACGAGATATTCCTTTGTGAATACCATTTTAAAAAAGAAAAAATATTATTACCCGTTGTACTATAAAAAACACTCAGAGTTTTCGACGTGTTCCGGACTGCGCACTATCCGTAAGTACTAGTACCACCACACTTACACAAACGGTGGCCCTTTTGTTAATTTGTAAATAGGTCGGCTTTTAAATACCGTACAGGGATTTCGGGAAATAAAAGTGTATGGCTTAAAATTAATATTACACTTATATTTTTCACCCTTTTACACCCATTCTTCATCTCCCCCCTCTTATCTCCCGCTTATATGGAAGACAGGTAAATTTTTTTCTAGGTTGGTACAACTATACTTAATTATGGTGCCAGAAATTAGCGTGATCTGTCAACCAGTGTGTTTATAGCAGCTGTTCATGTCGGTCGACTTCAGTATTGTTTGTCGAATTAAAAAAAAAAATTAACTTTTTTTTTTTTAAATTTTGACCAAACAAAACGAATATCATTGAACAAGCACCGTATTCACCTGATTAAACTTCTGGCTATTCCTATAACTCAAATAACCGCTCAGTTGAAACCGTTTTGAGTTAATTGAAGACCTCAAAATAAATTCGACGCGAGAGCTGAGGTCGTCTGATATAAACAGCTGCTGTAAATACACAAACTGTCAAAGAATCAGTGTTACCATACTAATATATTTTAACAAACTAACAAAAATATAAAAGAAAGGAACATTAACAGAGCGGAGTCTTACACGCCAACTACTAGTATACTAAAGTTCCCTCAAAATACAGTGAATCAACAAAGTTTACATACACATGGTTCTCTTAAATAACGACACGTTTATTTGTTTTAAAATGAATAGATTTTCTGTATCTGAATATTAAAAAAAAAATTATTTAAATTTTAAGTGTTTAAATCTGCTGTCAAAGCAGCAACATCAATTTCCAACAGCATAACGACCCAAAATACACATCGTATCTTGTAAGTGAAGGGTTGTTATGGAATTGAAAATAATGCCCCGCAATCACCAGATATTAATCCTGTTCAACATATCTGGACCTTATTGGAAACCGTATTCGAAAATATGGAATTTCATCAAAAGAGTGCCTAAAAACTGCCTTATGGACTTAGTGGGTCAAAATATCCGGAAATAATACTAGAAATCGAGTGGAGAGCATGCTTCAACATCCGGGGGAGATAATTGCAACAAAATAAAGGCCAAAAAATAATAAATGCGTCTAAAACTGTAATTACTTTTGATTTATATAAATAATCATAAGAGTACGTAAACTTTTTTGATATAAATTAGGCGCATTTTTAGCTTTAGTATCAATTTTTTTTATTTGTGTAAAAAAAAAAATGTTGATATGCTATATTTAAGGTTACATATCGTCACCTAAATGCAAAATAACGTAACAACATTTTCGGAATTTTACAGTGGCATGAATGAAAAACGAAATAAAATGGAACATAGTGAAAAAAATTTAATATTGGTTAAAACTGGTTTATATCTGAGGGCAGAACGTGAAAATGTTGGACATATGTAATATTATGTTTGTAATTTGACGTAGTGAATCATATTCAATAAGACACTCAATTTCGAATTTTTTGATGATACGTTTTTTTGCATTTCAGGTGACGATATATACATATCCTCAAAAGAATCATACATAATTATAAAACAAGTTTACAAAATATATGTATATGTACAGTGCACATAACACACAACAAATATTGCATATCTTCAATCTCGCTTTCGCGCATGTTTCTAAACGCGAATTATATTTACATATTGCTGTATACATATTTGCCAATGCTTTTATACTTACAGACATATGTAGAATACAATTAAATAATGAAAATTAAGAAAATAAATAAACGGTTCGGTAAATAAAAAACAACACTTGTAGAATAAATTAAACATCTCACATACATATTTACCTCTGTGAAAACCCATACAGCACATATGTTGGAGGTCAAATTTGGCGATTTTTAAGCATTTCCCTTGTTCCTTGTCAAACAAGAACAAGCATAATTGCAAACAAAATACTATTTAACGCATTCTATATACACATAACGTCCACACGTAAGTACAAATGATATTGTCCTCGTTTCAGCGCGAGCTGATACATCGTTTCAGGACCGTACTCATATACAAGGGTATACGGATAATTCCGTGAGAAATAATTTTTTCAAAATAAAAAACCCAAGAAAATACAAAAGCGATTAATAAAAACGGTAAAGGCGTTCTTGAATTAATTTTCCGATATTTCTTATTTATTAAAGGAGTTTTCGGTTACCATTATTCTAAATTACAATTAAAGAAAATATATGGATATATTTTATTAATTTAAATTTTCTGAACGAACATAATGACGACAAAAGTCCATGTACACCTGCAGAAGCTAGACGATCAAAGCAACGTGGTAGAAGCAAAAAAGGGGGAAAGACATTTCTTATAGTAAATTCATTTCTGAGAGTGGCAGCTTAATTAAATACTGCAGTCGATTTGCATCTTCACCGGTTCAAAACAACTTTGAATCGGTACAAGTAATTATTAATAAATCTAGTATTAACACGACGACGCAATAGTAGAAACTGATCAACCTGAAAATTTCAAATCCTCGGCTTACGTCAAATACGCTTAGACCAGTATGAAGGCACAAAAGCTATGATCTCAGATCAAATAAAACTTACAAAGTCAGTTGTACCTACTATCCATCCGAGAGTAGAGTTGCCACAATTACAAGCCCAAGAGGCAAGTTGAAGCATTCATCTCGAAGTGCCAGCATACTATACAGAAATATTTCATGGAGGTTATGAACAGTGGCCATCCTTCTGGGACGCGTTTACAGCCTTATGTAAAACATCCAAAATTATCAGAAGCGCAAAAGTTGTATCACTTTTTATACAAAAATAAAAGCCAATCAGGCGTAATAGTCAAACTGTTCGCATTAAATGACGATAATTTCAATTTGGCTGGGGAAGCCCTAAGATCAAGATATGAAAACGAAAGAATATTGGTCGATCATTAATTAAAAGGAACAAACGAAGAATTCATCAAACTAGAATCCGCTGTTTCAGTTCTATCCACACAAAATATTTCGACAAACAATTAGGAACCTATTCTTGTGAACATATGTAGTATATGTACGTTAGCATTTCCAGAAAATCGTTACTTTTGTGGGAGCAAACGCTCTCAATGGCAGCAGATGAAAGATTTCTTAACTACCCAATATGGAAATGCGGAAAGGGTAGACAAAAAAATTGTCAAAACTAAAAATGTTCAACACGACCTTAATTGAAGCTTCAATAGTCTCCAAAGTTGGAAGCAACAACCATTTAAATAGATTTTTCAAAACATCTGAATCTGAACACACGTCATGCGTACCATGTATTGCCCTCCTGTAGCTTATAACTTGCAGAGAAGTTTAAAAATTTCAATATTAACCGAAGGCACAGCTTTGCCGGATCAAAGAGACTGTGTACAAACTGCTTGTCTCATGCCCACAAACTCAATAATTGCGAAAGCAAATTCTATTGTGTATATTGTCATAAAAGACATCATTCAATGTTGCTTTTTAATAGTTTTTCCAATACACTCTAAAGTAGCTCTCAAAAAGAGCCACGGGTTTAGTTGCAACGGCAACTCCCGAAACTTAAAATCACGAAATTTGACACCATGTTTATTAAAAGCACAAAAAGCTCACACCGTACACAGCGAAATTGAAAGTAGGGTATTACTACCCACTGTAGTTGTCTCCAAAAGAACACTGAAGAGAACTGTTCAAACATTGAGCCTTAATAGATCAAGGATGACAATGATCATTCATAGCGTCTAGGGCATAAAATAGGAAAAACTGCGAAAAAAACAAGCCAACTTTGAAATTACGGTAAACTCTAATAGAATCTGTCTCATCTTTATTTTCCTTAAGAGAATAACAGAATTCAAGCAGACGCTATAGTTTTACCGCAACTAACAAATATACTTTCAATCTATTATATAAATAGCAACCATTGAGAAAAGGTTTCACACCTTTAGATAGAAGATTCCAACTGCAACACCCTTCCTCAAATAGATCTTCTATTAGGCAGCGATCTCATACCGTAAATTATAATAGAAGATGTGGAAAGAATTTCAAACACTCTAGCTCAAAATACTATATTCGAGTGGATACTAAGTGGACTAGTTACGGAACCAGTTACCATTATGAGAACTCAAGTTGAAAAAATATCATTTGGAAACACGGGCAGTAACCATAATCGATTGCCTAAATGTAACGGCAAATATTCGGAATATAAAAGTTTTTGTAATATGTATGTAATATGGTTCATGATGATCCAATAATGCCGAAGGTCGAAAAATTTAATTCTACACAATTATTTGACACATCTTATAATGAAGTTTTTAGCATTAGTTTTTAGCATTTGGAAAAAACACGGAAATAGACATAAATTTGATGATATAATGCGTTTAATTTATTTGCATGACTCATTTTTACTCGTATTAAAACAGAAACTTGGACTTAATTTGTCACCTGAAATGCAAAATAACTCAACAACATTTTCGGAAATTTACATGAGTGAAAAAAATTTTTAATATTGGTTAAAACTGGTTATATCTGAGCGCAGAACCTAAAAATGTTGTTATGTTTGTAATTTGAAGCAGTCAATCATAATCAATAAGACACTCAATTTCGAATTTTTTGATGATACGTTATTTTGCATTTCAGGTGACGATATACATCTTTTGAAATGGATAGAAAAAACACAAAATTTATTAATTTTAAGACAAATAAATGTGTCGTAATTTAATAGAAATAGGTGTATGTAAACTTTATTGTTTCACTGTATATATTTATCAGCAAAACAGAAGAAGGAAAAACTTTAGTATACTTTCCCAGGATTTTGGGAATAGAATGGGTATGGTCGAATAGAGGAGCTTCTCCAGATCAAGAATATAAATAGTTATAGCCGCAGGAAACTTGTTGTTTGCGAGTGATTTGGAGTAAATTTTAAAATAGCCTCCCCCATTTTGGGGTTGAAATCGGTATGCACGAATAAAGAATAGTTGCCGCTAACTTATGGTTTTTGAGATATTTGCATTTATAATTCAAAAATTCAACTATTTAAAACGCATGTTTCTCCGATTTATAATGAATTTTACACTTATATTTTTAACTTTTATATCCACTAACACTTCACTAATTTGTATCTAACCATTTCTTTTATAATAAATAGTGCAAATATAACTTTTATTCAATATTTAACTTTTGTTCACATAACAGCAAAAGGGCGTGCTCAGTTCCTTCGCGTTGAATTCCTCTTTTTCGGTGCTCGGAAAAACTTTGGTATACCGTCCAAGGATTTCGGGAACAAAATGGGTATGATCGGATAGGGGAGGTTCTCCAGATCAGGAACATATGTTATAGCCGCAGAAATCTTATAGTTTTCAAGATATTTGCGTTTAAAGTTGAAAATTACCACTATTTGAATTACATATTTTTTCGATTTAAAATTAATTTTACACGTATATTTTTAATTTTTATGTTCACTAACACTTCATTAAATCCTTTATACACATTTTTTCACATTACATAGTGCAAAAATAGTTTTATATCAATATTAATCTTATTGTTTATATCTATTTATTTGACAACAACTAAAGGGTTGCAGTCTGTCAAATATTCAGTGTTACCTTATCGATATCTTTTGTAAATGCACTAAAAGAAATAAAGAAAATAGATTATACACAAAAAAAAGCATCATCACGCTTCAAAAAAATAACCCTAGTCGGTCCAACACAGGGGTATTTCAAGTTTTTTTCGAGTAAAATTCCTTTTTTTCGCTCTAAATTCGTTTTATAAATCTATCTTTCTATTGGTTTTTTGTTACTTTGTTCAAATGTATTAGTATGGTAACACTGATTATTTGACAGATCGTAGCTCTTTCGTTATTGTTAAGTAAATAGATTTGAACAATAAAATAAATATTGAATTAAAACTATTTTGGACTATATAATGTGAAATAAATACTTACAAATGAATAAGTTAAGTGTTAGTACAAGTATAAAAAGTGCAAAATATAAGTGTAATATTAATTTTAATTCGCAAAAATACGTAATTCAAATAGTGGTAAATTTTAACTTTAAACGCAAATTTCTAGAAAACTATTGGTTTCCTTCCTATATATATTGATGATTTGTCGAACCTCCTCTAACCGACCATACTCATATTATTCCCGAAATCCTGGGACGATATTCTAAAGCCGACCCGGGAGGCCTTCGATCGCGCTTCAAAAAATTAGCCCTGGTCTGACCAACACCTGGTCTGGCTCAGTTCTTTCGCGTTGAACTCCTTTTTTGCGTTGGCGGTCTTTGGCCGCGCTTCATAACCCTGGCAGATCTAACACGGGGATTATGAAAGTTCTAAAAGATTTTACATTACTCATCACACAATAACAGATTTTGTGGGTAAATTTTAGAATAGCATCCCCGGATTCAACTATTTAAAATGCGTGATTCTCCCATTTATAATGAATTTTATAGTTATATTTTAACTTTTATATCCACTAACACTTCAGTAATTAGTTTCTAACCATTTATTTTATATTAGATATTGCAAAAATAACTTTTATTCAACATTTAACTTTTGTTCAATTATTTTTGTTCACACAATAACAAAAGGGTTGCATTCTAACTAATAATCAGTGCTACCTTACGTTCATATTTTATAGAAGAACCAAAAGAAATAAAGTAAATAATATCCCAATGACAGGAAATATATAACACATTAGTTTTCTGCATATAATTTCTTTCTGCATTGGCGGCCTTCGGCCGCGCCTCAAAAAAATAACCCTCGGTCGCACTGTGTTGCAGCTAGTGGAAAAGTAACTTTTCAGTGTTTTTAATTATGCAATTTTGTCACAGACATTCCAAGTAAACAAAAAACACATAAAGCTTATTTTTATGTTGGCCCGTTGATTTTTAATAGATTTTAGAAGTCAAATATACAAAATTTTCACGAAAAGAGGGGATTTCAGGGCTGTATTCAAAATGATCTCATTTGATTTTGGTGACAGATATTTTGGTTCGGTATCTTCTGTAAAACAAAGGAATGTTGTTTGAGTCATTTTCATATGCACCTTTTTTAGAGCGAAAACACGACTAAAGGTCCATTTTTCCTTTAAATTTGGGTTAGGTAAGCAATATTCAAAAATTTGCACTAATAACACAACGCAGAAAGGAGTACTACCCGTAAGTACTTCAGTCACATAAATCACATATTACACATATACATATGTAGAGAGTATTTTTCTTATAGTTAATATAGAAAAAAGAATCACGCGAAAAAAGCAAACAAAGAAAAATTGTTAAAAATCCTACATATTTGCTGTTTAAGATGTGGCAAGGCTCGTTTTCCTCATAATTGTAAACAATCTAACCTTTTCAACGATGAGTAGCTAAGTGATTTTTAAATTAATAAATTTAGGTAAAATATAGTAAAATAACAATTAAATGTGAACTTATTCCAATGTTAAGAGTGTATATTTACGTATACAGAGTGAAAAACATGAAAAAATTTAGTGAAACATGGAGAAATACCATGAATTAGTGCAAATTTTTGAACTTTTAATCGTGAATATTTTAAAAAATAAAAATTATTTTTATATTATTTTTGGATATTTCTTCTCTGAGGAAGCTGCCCTATCCGCACATACCCCATTTATACGGAAATTCGGTTTTTTTTTTACCCCTCCGCCAAAGTAATCGAAATCGTGCCGTTTTTTGATATAAATTATGCTCATTTTTAGCTTTAGCTTTAATTTTTTTATTTGTGTAAAAAAAAATATTTTGATATACTAAATTTAATGTTAAATATACATATTTTGAAATGGATAGAAAAAACCACAAAATTTATTTTATAACAAATAAACGTGTCGTAATTTAATAGAACTGGGTGTATGTAAACTTTATTGGTCCACTGTATTCATATAAATATGTATATTCTTGATCTGGTGGACCTCCCCTATCCGTACATACCCATTTTAACCCGAAATCGGTGGATGCTTTTCTAAATACCAGCCTATATTTTTATATTAATAGATCAAGTGGAAGTATCTTATAACCAGAAACAAATGTTGTTTATTATTTAAGTGTTTTAGTGATTATATATTTTTTAACTGAAATAAAAATCTAAATTAAATACTTTTCAAATCCAATTAGATATTGGTATGTTAACACAAAATCTAATTATGACAATATTTCACGTGTTAATACATTTGATACCATTTTTAGTGCGCAGTAGTAATATTTAATGTCCGTTCTGATGTTTATTATGTTTAAAAAAAAAAACTTAAACCGAATTGTAAACCAAATTATCGTCAATTCATCCTACAAACACACTTTTCATATGTTTAGCATTCCTCACTTAAATGGGATAGAAATACGATAAGAACATCGATTAATGGCCCCAATGTTGCCCAAAGAGTTATATTTGTATCGTAATTTAATGAGGAATTTCCACAAGCAATAAATGTTTTCTCGATATAGATGTGTTTTGTCAAAAATATTGCCAGCGGAGACCGCATATATGTAGATTATTTGTGATATATTGTATTTTGAAGACGACAGCGACATATCGAATAGTTGATGCATACCTCTTCGAAATTTTCATAGAAATGAAAACTGATGTGCCAAACTGCTGAAGTGACAGTTCATTGCTTTCAATTTATTACATATACATAAAAATTAGTATGCCATATATTATAATCCATAAGCAATATGGAGTCTCCACAGGCAATACGTACAGCAATACAATTAGTATAAAACGAATTTTTGCCTGTCGAGAGGCCTCGTAACGTTATCCGCTTTTGTCAACTGCACATGCTACACCGACTTATTCTAGGCTCTGTTTGCTGAATATAAAACATTTTTAATATTTTTGTTTAATGGCCATCTCACTCTTTCTTGACAAGCAGAACGGTTGCACGTAAACAAATAATAAGTGTTCCCGTACCCATATACATAAATGGAAAAGATTGAAGAGCAAATACCTAGACATACAAAAAATAGTCATTTATTTTTTAATTCAAAGGTTTTGTAGTTTGTAAATATGTTTTATGGCATCAAGTATCCTCATGTTTCTTCGGAGTACCATATAAATTAAATGGAAAATATTGAACAGCGGCACGATTCCGATTACTTTGGGGGAGGGATAAAAAAAAAACCGAATTTCCATATAAATGGGGTATGTACGGATAGGGGAGCTTCTCCAGAGGAGGAATATCCAAAAATAATGTAAAAATTACTATTAATTTTTAAAATATTCACTATTAAAAGTTCAAAAATTTGCACTAAGAAAACATGTTATTTCTCTATGTTTTACAAAATTTTTTCACATTTTTTACTTTGTATATTTAAATACACACTCTAGGCTTTGAAATAAGCGTACATTTCTTTTACAGGTTACATTGTTTACAATTATGAGGAAAACGATCCTTGCCACATCTTAAACAGTAAATATGTATGTAGGATTTTTAACAATTTTTCTTTGTTTGTTTTATCGCGTGATTCTTTTTTCTATATTAACTATAAAAAAATACTTTCTACATACGTTTATGTGTAATACGTAATTTATGTGACTGAAGTACTTTCGCGAAGTACTCCTTTCTGCGTTGGCGGCCTTCGGCCGCGTTTTAAAAAAATAACCCTGGTCGAGCGAATACCCGGGGTGACTGAAGTACTCCTTTCTGCGTTGGCGGCCTTCGGCCGCGCTTTAAAAAAATAACACTGGTCGAGCGAATACCTGGGGTGACTGAAGTACTTTCGCATAGTACTCCTTTCTGACCCCTGGAAATCGCTGACAGATATAACCAAAAAATATAACTACTTTATATCCAAAACTCAAATTTTGTTTCAATATGAGTGCATGATAACCAAAAAATATAACCAGTTTATATCCAATATTCAAACAAAATTTAAGTTTTCGTTATAAAATTTATACATTTTGGTTATTATATCTGTCAGCGATTTCAATTTATTTTTTATGATACATTGGTTTATATTTTAGGTGACGATATATATATTATTATTCTTAAAATATGAGTTTTGGATATAAAGCGGTTATATTTTACGGTTATCATGCACTCATACATATTAAAACAAAATTTCAGTTTTCGTACTGTAGTGTAACCTTACACTTTATTACGTAACATTATTATATAATATTACTTATACATATGTATATATAATATTGTTATATAATATTACTAATACATGTATATAATATTACTTATTTGCTTAATAAATTTAAAAGAGAAAATATCCATATGTATGAATAGAGGAATTTTTGCGAAAAAGAGGAATTTCAGCGAATTGCCTTGTCATCACATGGCAGCGTTTCATTTCTTCGTAATTTTTGGTAAACAAATAAGGTTCAAACGAGTGTAAAATGTAATTTTTAAAATAAAGATTTTTTAAATAAAAAACCTGCTAAGAGTGTAAAATGTGGATTTATTTAAAAGATTTTAGTGTAATTTAATTAATTTGAAGAGAAAAATGTGAATAAAGTGGGTTTAACGTGGTGAAATAGCTTCTTGAAATGTTCGAATTTTGCGAATTTTTGAACTTTAAGGTCGAATATCTCGTAAACTAAGCGTTTGCGGTACCTATAACCCCGTATATTTTTTTAATCAGGAGGACTTCCTCTTTCTAACGGTACCTTCAATCAATGAAAAAATGCATCCATTATTTCTATTATATGGAAAATATTAAAAAAAGCTGTCTTTTTATTTCAAAATACTATAATTCTTGAATGACAATAACAGCTGTTTTTTGCTCTTTCTAACGGCAGTGAGAACACTGTTGGGTTATGAAATGCTTAAACATAGTCTTATCTTTTAAATTTTCGGTCTGAACATGGTATTACTCACATTTTTCATTTCAAATTAATTAAATTAAACTAAAAACTTTAAGTTAATCCACATTTTACACTTTTAGCAGTGTTTTTTTTACCTAAGAAATCTTCATTTTAAAAATTGCATTTTACACTCGTAGTGAACATCATGTGTGTACTTAAAATTACGACGAAATGAAGCGCTGCCATGTGATCATAAGGAAATTCGCTGAAATTCCTCTTTTCCAAAAAATCGCTCTATCCATGCATATGGATATGTTCTTTATTTAATTTAACAAACAAAGAAGTAATATTATATAATAATATTATTAATATTATTTATTTTTTTTTTTTATTTTATAAAAGCTTACATAATAATACAATTATTATACAAACTTAAGAAAATACGCAGCACTAGCATCATGGGCTATCGGCCGACTGGTTATGTTATATGCGTCGAAGAAGGTCGCTGTCTTTCAAAAAGTTGTAGATTTTCGAAATGTTGTTGCTTGAGGGATCCATCAATAAAATTATTGGATCAGTATTATTGAAGTTTGACAGTCTATGAGTTTGAAGTGCTGGACAATGTTGCAGAAGATGCAATAGATTTAAATCTGAATCACAAAATGGGCATTGGTTGATCTGAGTGCCATTTAGTATGTGAGCGTGTGTGATAATGGAGTGGCCAATGCGAAGTCTGATATATGGAATGATATAATTAGATGAAAGCGATGACGGAAAGGATGGTTTGATACGATTTGAATTTATTCTAGAGTAGTGGTGTCTGTAATTCATCCAATCAAGCGCCAATTTAGTGGATCTTTGTTGAATAATAAGCCGTTTTATATCACTCTTAACAAACAAGGCAGATGTAGTTGTTGGAGTGATGCACACCTCCTTAGCCACCGAGTCCGCAAAAGTATTTCCAATGATTCCAGAGTGACCGGGTATCCACATTATTTTTAGTCTATGTGCTAACGAAAACAACAGCGATCTAATGCCAATAATGACGTCATTGTAGTTACTGCGGTTTTTTAAAGCTTGAAAACACGATAGACTATCTGTACAGATGATGAATTTACCAAGGTTTTGTTGGGCATACTGGACAGCTTTGAGAATACCCGTAGCTTCAGCGGTAAAAATTGAACAAAATGGAAATAATAAACCATACGATATTCTTTGTTGGTTATCATCAACTACAGCAAAAGATGTATGCGACGATTTGGAGCCATCAGTATATATAAACTGCCAACCAAAAGATTTGAAGTGCGCAGATAATTCCAAAAATCGAGATTTATACACAGTGCTTGGAGTGATGGATTTGCGAAGAAAAGTAAGATCACTAATGAAAGAAGATTCATTTACTTTCCACGGTGGAATATATTTACTGCAAGGCAGCAATATTTTAAGCGGCAACTCATTGGTTTTAGCAAACAAAGCACTTTTAAAAATAGAAGACGGTATTTTAGGAGACCTCTTTCTGCAAAGTGATGATTGAAAGTCCTTTTTTATAGTAAAGTTCGTGCTGAGTATGAGTTTTGAATAAAGCTTATTTAAGCTATCTTCCACTGCATCTTTTAGAGAAGGTAGGCCAGCTTCCGTCAGTATGTTTTTAATTGGCGATGTTGGAAACACTCGAAGAGAACAACGAACTGAAGAATGATAGGGCGCAGCAAGCATCTTTAGATGATTCTTAGAATGATGTCCATAAATTTCCAAGCCATAATTAATTACAGATGAGATGAGGGCTTTAGTGACGTTGACCAGTAAAGCCGAGCCGATGAGTGAGCGCTTACATGAGAGGTATTTAATAATATTTAAATTAACAAAAAGTCTTTTTCTTATATACTGACAATGTTTCTTAAATGTATACTTAGAGTCTAATACAATACCAAGGAACTTAATACTATCTGTACACAAAATGTTTGTATATTATCAAATGTGAGCGTTGGGATAGTACATTGATGTTTTTTACAAATATGAAAAAGTTTCGATTTAGGAAAAGATATTGATGTGCCTGAAGTAGAGGACCAACGAGAAAGACGCAATAAAATTTCAGAGAAAGTAATTGTTACTGAAGTCAAATTTGAAGTTTTTGAGAATAAAATTAAATCATCAGCATAAATCTGATGCCGGATAGTAACAAAATCTGATAGAATGGTACTGATTTCATCAAATGCAATAGTAAATAGGATCACCGAGAGCGGTGACCCTTGTGGGGTACCATTATCTAATGGTAGAACAGAGGATGAAACATTGGATATGATAACACTTAATTTACGGTTGGATAGGAAAGATTTGACAAAGTTAAAAATACGAGAACCCACTCTCCACCTACTAAGCTGTCTTAACACTACATGAATCCCAATCCTGTCAAATGCTTTTAGGAAATCTAAAGAAAGAATAGAAACATGATTTTTGTGGGACAGAGTATCAGAGATAAAGTGATCAAGGTGCAGGAGAGCATCCAACGTACCCTGCCCCTCTTGAACGCAACTTGGTTGTGCGAAATGAGATTATTAGATTGAGCATACCAGGCGAGTCTAGTAGCAATAATCTTTTCAATCAATTTACCAAGGCAAGGAAGAAGGGAAATGGGACGATAACTGCTGACCACACCAGGAGGTTTACCAGGTTTTAAAATAGGAATAATCGCGCTAGTCTTCCAGAGGACAGGGTAGTTGCCACTGAGAAAAATACTATTGTAAAGTTTGACTAGACGGGATATAAGGAATGGAGGAAGGTGCTTGATGATAAGGTAAGAGATTTTATCAATGCCAGGAGTTTTGCCCTTGACTGACGAGAGGGCTAAATTAAAATCAAGTTCAGATATATCGGCATCTAAATATTCAGCTGATTGAGATAAGGTGGAAGGAGGAAGGTAAGGAGAGCAAAGAGAAGAAAGTTTACTAGAGGAAAAATCAGAAGAGAAATTGGAGTCCAAAGAAATATTGGAAAAGTGGGTGGCAAACTCTAAGGCTATATCTTTGGGATATAGTAGAGTGCCCCGAGGAGTATTTAAATAAGTGATAGGAGAAGAAGGTGATAAACCAGCCAGTCTTTTCATATCAGTCCAGATTTTTCTAGAATCCGAAGAAGAAGTGATATTATTCGTAAATTCTTGGAAACAATGAACCTTAGCAGCCTTAGCTTTATGGCGAAAAAGTGCATTGGATTTTTTGTAAGCTATTAAGTTTGCACTAGAACGTAAACGTTTAAATTGATGCCATGCGATCTGTTTCAGATTTCTTAGTGCAGAAAGCTCATTATTCCACCAAAGAGGAGCAAGCTTGACTGGTTTAGAAGAAGAAAGGGGAAAAGAATAGTTAGAAGCAGAACGTATAATTTTTTGGATTCTAGAAGCCTCTTGATTTATATTGGAAGAAAAGGGGAAATAACGTGAATGCGAAAAACAGGCTTCTTCAAACCTATCCCAATCAGCCGAATCAGTTTTAAACCGAATCCTGGGCTTAAAAAATGAATGAGGGCGAGAAGTAGATATTTTGGAAAGGATGGGAAAATGATCACTGCCATGGAGATCATCAATACAACACCAGGATATTTTTGAGGAGAGGGAGGCAGAACATATGGAAAGATCAATATTAGTGAAGGTAGAGTGAGTGGAAAAATGGGTGGGGGAACCATCATTTAAAACAATGCAGTTGGATCTTAGTAAGGCATCCTCAATGCTACGTCCCTTGGAGTTAGCCGAAGCAGAGCCCCAAAGGGGACTCCAAGCATTGAAGTCACCACACAAGATAAAAGGATTTGAACCGGAAGGAATAAGATTTAAAAATTCAGTAGTAGAAAATGATTGATCAGGAGGGGAATAAGCACAGATGATTGAAATTTTATAGGGGGCGAGGATCTCAATAGCTACAGAAGAAAAAATTGAAAGGGGTATGGGAAGTAATACGTGAGGTAGATTTCTTTTAACTAGGATGGCAACTCCCTGCTTGTTGGTGGTGTTATGTGGGAGATTAATAAAATATCCCACATAAGCCCTAGGGGTAAAAGCTGAGGCATTATAAGATAGGTGAGTTTCATTCAACAGGATAATAGATGGATTGTACGATCCCATAAGTAACTCTAAGTTAATATAATTATTAACATAACCGTTAATGTTCCATTGAAGAAGTGTAATCATATCATATGTAAACTTATAAAAGAAAAAAGTTAAGCTACGAATATTTTATTTAAACTAAATGTCTTCATTGTAAGAAGGAAAATTGGGTAATGCAAGAGGATCTTGCGAGCAGGAGAGGGTGGGGGAGGGTGTGATAGGACAGGAGGAAAGGATATTGAGAGGAGAGTCAGAGATGGATAAAGGGGAAAAGAGAGGGGAAGGAGAAGTGACAGAAGAGGAGGTAGGATGGGTTGGAAGGGATTGTTTAGATGAATTGATGTCTGTAGTTGTTGTTAGATTAGTTTTGGTAGGATTGTTGGATTTGTTATTAGGTGTTGTTTCATTATTGATTTGATTAGTATTGTTAGAAATTTTAGCTATAGAGGCAAAAGAGTTTGCATTAGAAGTTGTATGAGAAAATTGAATTTTATACTTGGTAACAGCTTCACGCATACTACATTTATAAATAGTTTTAATTTTTAATATTTCTTTGGATTGTTGATATTTAGGGCAAGTATTAGATGATGCCGGGTGGTCGCCCGAGCAATTTGCACACATTATTCTCTTACATTCAGTAGGTGGGGTATGATCGGAAGGGAGGTTGCATGAGACACAAGAAGGTGAATTACGGCAGTATTTTGCTGTGTGGCCAATTAATTGACATTGCTTACAACGCATAGGATTAGGGTAATACGGACGGACAGTGAGGTTCCTCCAGGCAACATCAATTCTTTCAGGAAGTTTGTATTTATCAAAAGTTAATAAAACTACACCCGTAGGATTACGGGAGCCGTCAGCAATTCGTGAAAACTTATGTACAGCAGAAACACCCTGCTCCTTAAGACCATCAACAATATCTTCTTCTGATAAGTTATTCAGGAATGGGGCGTATATGGTGCCTTTAACCGTATTCAAAGTATTATGAAGCTTGACATTGATATGACCTCCGCCAGGTAAAATTTTTGCAGAAAGAAATTTGCTAGCTGTTTTGTTGTTATTTACAAAGAGCAGTAGGCTACCATCACGTAGCTCAGTAACTTTACTTACTTCCTTACTGATTGCTTGAATACCTTTATACGTAGCGAAGCATGATAACGAATTAAGTGGCTTGTTGTCGTCCAGCGATGACATGACCAAAAATTTTGGATCATCCGTGTTTGAGACTGGTAATTCTGGAAATTGGTCTAACGGGATCGGATTTGGTTTTTTTCTTTTCTTTTTCATTATTGGAGATAATAGGGAAAACCTATTATCCCCTAATTTGGTGGCCCCAGGGGCCATAGTAAACGCGAATTTTAGTTTAACAAATTAAGAAATTAAGTGATTGAAAAGATATAAAACGATAAAAAATTAATTCACAAACAAAGCACGAGCGTAATATAAACGCAGAACAAACCGTTATACCGTTTTAACAAACTCAATAAGCACAGAGCGGAAAGCAACCGGTTACGATGACAGTTCGACGGTGAATATTAATATTATTATTGTCACCTAATATACAAAAGAACGTATTATTAAAAATAAATGAAAATCGCTAACAGATATAATAACCAAAATTTAACCATTTTATAACGAAAACTCAATACATTTTTTTCTTTTTAACGCAGAAAGGAGTACTTTGCAAAAGTACTTCAGTCACATAAATCACATATATAAATATCATATAATAAATCATCTATCTAACACATATACATATGTAGAAAGTATTTTTTATTATACCCAGTTAGAACAGTGACAGTCATGTTACCTAGTGACATGCCGGTAACGCGTGCCGGTTTAATTGTCACTTTTTCCTATCACGTTCTCAAGGGAGAATCAAAAAAGCTCCCAAAACTTTTTATACATGTGATCTTGTATCACCTTCTCGCTCACATATTTTCTGCTGTAATAAAACTATATCCTTCTTTCTCACACGTTCATTAAATTTGGGATAATTCAACAAAACTGCTTTCAGGAAAACGTGACGGTGCATTCTTCAATAGCCTAGTGGGTAAACCACTCGCTTGTCATTCCTTCAACCTAAAGTTCGAAATATAAAGATTTTTTTTATAAAATATTTTTTTTTTTTATTAATTTTAATAATAAAATAATTTTATTTAGATTTACATAAAATTATTTTCATTCATCTTCACATTTTTTTTAATAATATAAAAATTATTTCAATAAATTATTATATAGATACAAAAATAATATATACATACCTACAGGTATGTATGTCTAAAAAATTATTCTACCATAAAATTTACGATATAATATGTTGGATAACAGAAACTTTGATAGCGGTTGCTTGCCTCCCCTACCGTCCCAGTTACACAAAGTCAGGACACCGTCGGGAGAATGCAATAATTACAGTGAAAAATACACTTAGGTTAAAAGCCTTTTTTTCCTGGCTCATATATGCACTAAATGTATTTTTTTCATATTGAATTATTATTTTCTCTACTCACCTTTTTTTCCAAATATTATAGATACAAATAGTTCACAAATTTAACGAAACACAATTAGAATAGATTTAAATATTTATTTTAAATAATTTTGCAGAAATATGCACAAGCACAAATCTGCACAAATCTCAATATCAACGCGTTTGTAACCGAATTTTTGGTTTCTTCGAATTCAATTTGTCACAACGAACAAGCAAACGTCAATATCATGCTGTACGCTTTCACATCCATCGTTTTCAATAAGCGGTGACAGCTAAAAAATTTGTTTGTCTTCTTTTGTTTTATTTTTGCTTAACATCTGTTGAGTGAGAGCTTATAATATAAAACAAACAAAAGACACAATAGATTGACTTCTTACTCATTTCAAAGATTTGTGAGGGAGTGTTAGTGACAAGTAAAAATTGTGTAAAAGTATTGAAGTTTCGGTCACCCAAGTTTTGCTGGGTAGTTAATATAGAAAAAAGAATCACGCGAAAAAAACAAAGAAAAACCGTTAAAAATCCTACATATTTACTGTTTAAGATGTTGCCACATATTTCCTCATAATTGTAAATAATCTAACCTTTTCAACGATGAGTATGCTTAATGATTTTTAGATTAACAAATTTAGGTAAAATATAGCAAAATAAAAGTGAAATGTGAATATATTTCAATGTTTAGAGTATATTTAAATATACAGAGAGAAAACCGGGGTGTGTCAGGCTTTTTTTTTGTGTAAAACTCCTTTTTGCGTAGGCGGCCTTCGGCCGCGCTTCAAAAAAAAAATAGCCCTGGCAGATCCAATACCTGTGAGTGTCAGGTTTTTTTTCGAGCAAAACTCTTTCTTCCGTTGGCGGCCTGGCCGATCAAAAATCATGATACATTAAGAAAAGGGGTGATGATTTATGTATTTGGGGTATAATCCTAATTTTTATTCATTTTTATTCGTTTGATAAATGCGTAATTATGGCAACACTTTTTATATGTCAACTCTTTTTATTATTTTAAACAAATATCTAAATAATTGCTGAAAAATAAATATGTAGAAACAAAGTATTGAAGTGTAAGTGCATAAAAAAGTCCATAATATGAAAGAAATAATTACTAGAAATCGAGAAATTGTAAGATAAAATTTGCAAATTTTCATCTTTAAATGCATTTATCTCGAAAACTATAAGTTTGCGGCGGCAACAATTATATATATTCTTAATCTGGAGCATCAGCATTTCTGTCCAACCATGCCACTTTTAACTCTGAAATCGTGGGATGGTATACTAAAGCCGGTCCTTTAATTCAATGATTTTGTAGTTTGTAAATATGTTTTATGGCATCAAGTATCCTCATGTTTCTTCGCAGTACTTATCATCGTAAAGGAGGAGTAAGGAAAGAATCAGTAGCTGTAAGGTGCCCATGTAGAAATGTCAAGGGGAGTCCGGGATTGAGTTTATATTGGCAACCAAGATGGCCGACTTTTATCCGGAAAATGGTTGCATTGTGTTATTTTCTTAAAATGTATGGAAAAGTTGTCCCAAAAATATTGGTTATATATAAAACTTTAATAGGCGTGTTTTTTCCAAAAAAAGTAGTTGGCAATTGCGAGAAACCTCATTTTGACAGGGGAAAATGTAAACAAACCAAAACTACAGATTTTTTGGATAAGTATTGAGTTAAAATTAAGGTAAATTTGAATACTTGTGTTCATTTTTTCTAGACCTCAAATAAATAAAATAAATATATTTGTATAGTATATTTATATATATATATATATTAGGGTGATTCAAAAATTTTTTTTTTTTTTTCAATTGGTACTCGCAAAAATAGGTTCCTAGACACCTCTAAGAAAGCCTCTCCAAATATGAGTTTTTAATTGTAACGGGAAGGTCCTCCGCCTAACGGTTTTCTATTTTTTCTTATTATCAGATAGAAAAATTTATATCTCGCTTCCAACTACTTAAAAAAGTATCTTGTTAATTAGGTTTTGTAGGAAATTGAATGCTCTAAAATATGGTCTCTAATGATTTTTTTCGTAAACCCAACCGTTTAAAAGATATTAACGGTTAAAATTTGACTATTTTTGGGAAAATTTTTCATTTCTTATGAATTTTATAACTCAATGAAAAAAAATTATTATGAATGATGAAACTTATAGGCTTTCTTAAGAGGTGTCTAGGAACCTATTTTTCAGAATACCAAACGAAAAAAAAAAATTTTTTTTTTTGATCCACCTTAATATGCATTGATGTTTGGCGATGAATATCTCGTAAACGCTTAACTTAATCGAAATATCGTAGTAGACCATTTTTATAGAGCAGTAAATTTCCTACAAAACTATGTGTATCATCATTCATAATAATTTTTTTCATTGAGTTATAAAATTAATAAGAAAAAAAAAATTTTTCCAAAAATAGTCAAATTTCAACCGTTAATATCTTTTAAACGGTTGGGTTTACGAAAAAATCATAAGAGACCATATTTTAGAGCATTCAATTTCCTACAAAACCTAATTAACAAAATATTTTTTCAAGTAGTTGGAAGCGAGATATAAATTTTTCTATCTGATAATAATAGAAAACCGTTAGGCGGAGGACCTTCCCGTTACAATTAAAAACTCATATTTGGAGAGGCTTTCTTAGAGGTGTCTAGGAACCTATTTTTGCGAGTACCAATTGAAAAAAAAAAAAATTTTTTTTGGAATCACCCTAATATATATATAATATAGTATATCCATTTACAAATTTGAAATTTCAAACTTAATTGTATATCAGCTGATTATTCTTCAATTCATTTTTAAGCGAATATATGAAATAAGCTATGTGCGTTTTATTTGAATATGATTTAACTATTAGCTTGTGATGGTCAAATAAAACACGGCTACTATATTTTCAAAAGAAAATCGTTTTGTTTTAATGCAGTAGATATCGGTTATATGCAATTGTTATAATGTAAACAAAATTTTGCATACAGGCGGTAATTGCAAACAAGCGGTATTCGCTTATTCGAATAAGCAATAATATTCGCAGCGAATCTAAGCTTAGCAAGGTATTTTTCGCTGAGGGGTGTTTAATACAAGTATCAGATTACGCGAACACTTCTTCATCTTCAAAAGAACTGCTATTGGCAGTCAATGAAGAATTTTATTTTAAATTTGTACCATCTTGAACACGAATCTACCTTTTTGAAACAATTACTAATTGTTTGCTGCTTAACAAAGTTCCAAGCACGATTTGCATATTTGATACCATCCAAAACAGCGAGCGATTTCAGGAATTCAACTTTAAATAGGCCCTTCTCCAACGCACAAATTTGTTTTGTTTTTTTTTTATTAGGATCTGTCGATATTCCATTTTAAATGAGTGGATGATATCTTGATCAAGTGGCTGTATAAGGGCAGTTGTAGGCAAGGAGCATTATCAACAATCAAACATATCTGCTTGTTATCTTTTTCATGATTTTCATTGAGATCTATTAGAATCTTTTTCCAAATAACACTCGTCATCCAAGCACTTGTATTATTTTAATATGGCAGCGGTAGCTGTTTTCCTTTTAAGGACCGTGGTTTAGCCGACTTTCCAATGCAATATGCACGTTTATACGTGCTGGTTGAGTTTTGAATCCCTTTGGATTCTCATACTTGCCTTTGTAACTTCCATTTGGCAACGCCTTGTAGTACAGCCCGGTTTCATCGGCATTAAATATACAATCCGGCGAAAATTTTTCAAGAATATGAGGCAAACGATTAGTAATGAAGGCTTCTGCACTTGTTGCGTTATTTTAGCCAGCTTCTCCGTAAATTTTGGAGAAGTTAAGAGCATTTCACTGCTGCCAACGCTGCAACCAACTACGGTCTGGTAGACAACTTTCGTTTAATTTTAAGGCAAATTTCTGTGCTTTAGACAGCAAGGCAGTTCCGGCAACAATTCTATTTGGGAACGGATTTGGGTAAACCAGGACAACAAGGTTCTGTCCAAATTCACGTGTGCGCCTTTCCTATCCCGTTTCCTATTGGGATTTATTATGGCGCTGATTTTGTTCTCATGGATTTGAATACGCAATATATCGATAGAATAAATTTAGTGTTTCAGTGTTGGAAAATTTGCTTAAAACAGATTAAAATTTGTACGTAACGATTCAATTTTGTTGGCAATTTTTTGCATAAGTGCGATATTTGCATATAAACGATTTGCATTCAATCAACAAAATTCATATAATAAATCCGCGTATAATGCGTTAAAATATGAAAACTTTGCATATAACCAAAATTTGCATACAAGCGGTTCGTCATATAACCGATACCTACTGTATATATTAATAAATAAGACGGCATTATGAGAAAATACGTGAGTAATTAGGATTTCTATTCATGCCTATTTCTAGCTGTGGCAAGTTAATAAATGTTCACCACAGAAAAATGTTAAGTGGAAATAATCAACCATGCCAAATAGTGGGTTCCAAAATATGCAAATTTATATTTTTGCAAAATAATTTGTTTATTTTTATTTAATTATTTTATTCTGCGAGCTGCATAAATTACCTGAACGTTTGGGGATACACTTATAATACCGAAGCTCAAGATGCCGACCCATCAAAATCCCGACAATATCCAAATATCTTGCCAGTATTGCTAATGAGTATGGCGAAATAGTGTTGCGTAAGCTAATTAAACTACTTTTTATGAAAGAAATATATTTACTGTATTTATACTATAAAGTTATTGCAAATTCAAAAAATAATTTCTTTAAGAAATGTAAAAACTTAGTTTAGTACTGAAAGTGGTATTGCAATTTTTCATGTAAAGAGTTGTTCAAAAAACAAGCATATATTTTCATCGCTAAATGCTGGTTGATGTCCTCGCAAAAATAAAGGCTGACATCACCGCCGTTCAAGAAATGCGATGGACGGGACAAGGACAGAGACGAGTAGGTCCTTGTGACATTTACTACAGTGGCCATATAAAGGAGCGCAAGTTTGGTGTTGGATTCGTGGTGGGAGAGAGACTCCGTCGCCGAGTACTATCATTCACTCCGGTGAATGAACGTCTAGCCACAATCCGCATCAAAGCGAGGTTCTTCAACCTATCGCTGATTTGCGCCCACGCCCCGACGGAAGAGAAGGACGATGTGACCAAAGATGCCTTCTATGAGCGCTTGGAGCGCGCTTATGAGAGCTGCCCCCGCCACGATGTCAAAATCGTGCTTAGCGACTTTAACGCCAGGGTGGGCAAAGAAGGTATCTTTGCCACTACGGTCGGTGAATTCAGCCTCCACGACGAAACATCCACAAATGGGTTGAGGCTGATTGACTTCGCCGGGGCCCGAAATATGGTTATTTGTAGTACTAGATTCCAGCATAAAAAGATTCATCAAGCTACCTGGCTGTCTCCGGATCGAAAAACTACCGACCAGATCGATCATGTTGTGATAGACGGAAGACACGTCTCCAGTGTTTTAGATGTGCGTCCGCTCCGAGGTCCTAACATCGACTCGGACCACTATCTTGTTGCAGCCAAGATTCGCACCCGCCTCTGTGCAGCAAAAAACGCACACCAACAAACACAAGGAAGGTTCGACGTCGAGAAGCTGCAATCACAACAGACAGCCGAACGATTTTCTACTCGGCTTGCACTCCTGCTCTCTGGGAGCACTCATCAACAACTCGGTATAAGGGAACTGTGGGACGGCATTTCTAATTCCTTACGTACAGCTGCAACCGAAACCATTGGTTTTCGGAAAGTGCAAAAGAACAGCTGGTACGACGAGGAGTGCCGTGTCGCAGCGGAGAGAAAACAGACTGCCTACCTCGCAACGTTACGATCGACCACAACACGTGCGGGATGGGATAGATACCGAGAGTTAAAAAGGGAAGCGAGACGCATTTGCAGACAGAAAAAGAAAGAGGCTGAAATGCGTGAGTACGAAGAGCTTGATAAGCTGGCCGACAGGGGTAATGCTCGAAAATTCTACGAAAAAATGCGGCGGCTTACAGAAGGTTTCAAGACCGGAGCATACTCTTGTAGAACCCCCAAAGGTGATCTAGTGACCGATGCCCAGAGCATACTTAAATTATGGAGGGAACACTTCTCCAGCCGGCTGAATGGCAGTGAACCCACAACGCCAGGAGAAGGCGAACCCGATTCCCCAATCGATGACGATGGAGCAGACATTCCATTGCCCGACCATGAAGAAGTTCGAATAGCAATTACCCGCCTGAAGAACAACAAAGCGACGGGGCCGATGGATTGCCGGCCGAGCTATTCAAACACGGCGGCGAAAAACTGATATGCGTGCATTAGCTTCTTTGTAAAATACGAAAGCATGCCCAACGATTGGAATTTAAGTGTGCTATGACCAGTCCATAAAAAAGGAGACCCCACAATCTGCGCCAACTACCGTGGGATTAGCCTCCTCATCGGGCGATCAGGAATCCAACCCGTTCCCAAGTGGAGTGTTTGTGTAGGAATGTGAGCATCATTTTGTTTGCTCTAAGCATTTTAGTCAGTTTTTTCAGCAACACTAAGTGTTGCCAGGTGCAATCTGACATTTTCATTGCAAAGTTTGACACTTTTTAGCATAACATCACTCAGAACGTTTTGTCATTTAATCGTGAATTGTTTTATTTACAGGGAATTAAAAAATTCATCTCGGCCAAAAAATGGAATTAACTCGTGAACATTTTCGTGCGATCATTTTTCACAACTTTCAACGTGGATTATTACCACATGAGTGCATCGATGAACTAAAATCTTTGTATGGCTATGAAGCACCATCCTATAGCACTGTGAAAAACTAGTACAACGAATTCAATCGTGGCCGACGCTCGCTCAAAGACGAATTCCGTGAAGGCCGTCCAAAAACAGCCGTTGTGCCAGAAAACATCGATGCCGTATGTGAACTGATAATGCAAGACCGTCATGTAACATACCTTCAGATAGAGGCATGCCTATGCATTTCTCCCACCAGCATACATTCGATATTGCATGAACACCTGGCCTTAAAAAAGGTTTGTTATCGTTGGATCCCGCACAATTTGACAATCGCTCAAAAAAAGACTCGTGTGGATTTTTGTAAAGAAATACGATCGCGGTGCTTCAAAAGACGTTTATAAGATCGTCACAGGAGACGAATCATGGATCTATGCGTATGCGCAAAAAAAAAAAAAAACATTTTCGTTGATGAATATGCCTATTTACATTATTAGGCCAGAAATATAGAGAATTTCAATTCTCTTCATCAAATGTATCATGTTAGGCACAGAAATTGTACCACGAGTCAGGCTCGTGGAAATACGTCAAGGGGTTAATGGGTCGGCATTTTGAGCTTCGGTATTTTGAGTGTATCCCCATGCGTTTAGGTAATTTATACATTTTTCAGATTAAAATAACTAAATCAATACAAACAAATTTTCTTGCAAAAATATATATTTGCCTGTGAATAAGCATATTCTGGACCACACTATTTGGGATGGTTGCTTACTTGCACTTAAAAATTTTCTTTGGTAAACATTTATTAGCTTACCACAGTTAAAAAGACGCCTAAATAAAAAACTGAATTACTCATGTATTTGCTCATAATGTTCTCTTATTTAAGAATATATATGAAAATAAAACGATTACCTTTTGAAAATATATTAAAGTTTTATATATAACCAATGTTTTTCGGACAACTTTTCCATAGATTTTAAGAAAATAAAACAATACAACCATTTTGCGGTTAAAAGTCGGCCATCTTGGATGCCAATAGAAACTACACCCCGGACTCTGCTTGTCGTTTCTACATGGGCACCTCAGAGCTTTGTGCTGTACATTGCATCAGCTGATTCTTTCTCCACACCTTTACGATGCAACTACCTCTGTCAAATAATTATATGTATGTGTAATTGCTTGTGTCGTGTGTATCCCCGCAAAACTAATACGGCTGTGTCAACTGACGTTGAGCAACAGCCGTTTGATACCAAACGAGGTTTCAGACAAGGCGACTCCCTATCGTGCGACTTCTTCAACCTGCTGCTGGAGAAAATAATTCGAGCTGCAGAACTTAATCGAGCAATATCTTTTATAAGATATTGATATCATCGACCTCAACACCCGCGCCGTTAGTTCTTCTTTCTCCAGACTGAACAAGGAGGCAAAGCAGATGGGTCTGGCAGTGAACGAGGGCAAGACGAAATATCTCCTGTCATCAAACAAACAGTCGTCGCACTCGCGACTTGGCACTCACTTCACTGTTGGCAGTCATAACTTTGAAGTTGTAGACAGTTTCGTATATTTGGGAAGCAGTGTAAACCATAATATTCGGCGATTACCGCCAACAATGTGAGCCTGGAAATCCAACGCAGATTAACTCCTGCCAACAGGTGCTACTTCGGACTGAGTAGGCAATTGAGAAGTAAAGTCCTCGTAATTCCCGTCCTGCTATATGGCGCAGAGGCTTGGACGATGACAACAAATGATGAATTGACGTTGCGAGTTTTCGAGATTTACATTCTTTTGCGCGTTGGCCACGGCGAATATCGCATTCGATGGAACGATGTATGAGATATATGACGACATTGACATAGTTCAGCGAATTAAAAGACAGCGGCTACGCTGGCTAGGTCATGTTGTCCGAATGGACGAAAACATCTGAAAGTATTCGATGCGGTACCTGCTGTGGGAAGCAGAGGAAGACCTCCACTCCGTTGGAAGGACCAGGTGGAGAAGGACCTGGCTACGCTTTGAACATCCAATTGGCGCCACGTAGCAAAAAGAAGAAACTACTGGCGCGCTGTTGTTAACTCGGCTATAATCGCATAAGCGGTGTCTACGCCAATTAAGAAGAAGTAATTTTTTTCTCTATAACTTTTGCTCTGCTAGCAACACAGCAACATTTTTTGGTATACATATTGGAAGTCGAAACTGGCAACCCTGGAGCGAAGTGGAGAAAAATAAAGTGTGAAAGAAATAAATTCAATAAATTCAATAATTTTAAATATTTACAATAATTAAAATAAACAATTTGTTTGTATACGAAAGTGCTTTTCACGGAGATCGCCTGGAAGTTGAAGTGCGGTGAGGAGATTGAGTGGATAGGCTGTTGCACCTGCTAAAAGTTTCTCAGGAGATGTAAGGCAACCTATTACCATTTTTTCTTTCTTTCTTATTGGACTTTGACCAGCAAAAAGGAATTTGGAAAAGTCACTACCATAGTATAAGCTTTATTGTTATCCAATACTAGAACCAACTTGTACTTGCGTTCTTTAAGTTAAGCTTTTTACCTGTACTAGGCTAGCCTAAAAGTATACACCGAAATTAGTGAACGTTTCATCTGGTAGTTGCCACATATATATATATATATTTATTTATTTATTTTTACTAACTATTGGCTAACTAACTCACCATTACCTACAAATAATCCCTTATACAATAGACATATAGTATATAGCTGGATTATGTTTCGAACCCCGCCCCCTGGAGGGGGTCAGGAAATACCAACAAGCCAACCGAAAAAATTAGTTTCCGAAATAGATGAATTGAAACAAAAATTAAGAGAATTAGAACAATTATGCAAACAATTAAAAATTGAAAATCAAAAGCTTAAAGAACAAAATAATCGCCCACTTGCGCCTAATTATAGTCAATCTCAATACGAAACTGATGAAGAAGAACTAGCTCTGGAAACAGACTGGATTTTAAAGAAAAATAAAAGGCCTAGCAAAAAGCGTAAGGCCGAAGCTTCACCAGAAGTGGTTTTAAAAGAAAATACTTTTTCTTCGAACGGTGAAATCCACACAGTTAAAAATGAAAAACCAAAATATGAACCGCGACCTCCACCTATTATGATTTCGAATATCTCTAATTATAAAGAACTAAATAACCTAATTAAAGATAATACTAAAAGTTCTTTTGTATTTAAACTATTAAATAACGACATCCATAAAATAAGCGTTACATCAAGTGATGACTACAGATCAGTTACAAAAATGTCTGCGTCGGGAGCTTCATGGTATTCCTTTGAAGACAAACAAACGCATCCAATAAAGGTTATGATTAAAAATCTCCACCATTCGTGTAGCATTAGTGATATTATCGCTGATTTAAAAGAACAAGGTTTACATGTCATGAACGTCGTAAATAAACTCAAGTGGAAAACACGAGAACCTTTAAACATGTTTTTAGCTACTTTTGTTTCTAATGAAGACATCAAGAAAATTTATGAAATCAAACACATTCTTCACACCGTTGTTCTCATCGAGCCTATTAGGAATTCTAAACTTATTCCACAATGTAAAAATTGCCAGGCATTTGGACACACAAAGAACTTCTGTGGCAAAATGTCAAAGTGCGTTAAATGCGGTGGTAAGCACAAAACCATCGAGTGCCAAAAACCCAACACTGAAAAGCCAAAATGCTGTAACTGTGGCGAAAGCCATCCGGCAAACTACAGAGGATGTATTGTTGCCAAGGAGCTTCAAAGCATTCGTAACAAAGCCTTGAAGAAACAAAAAGTTACCACAAATTTGCCCAGTACATCAACTAATCCACCCATTGGTAATAAAAGTACTGTCAACAAGCAGAATCGTGTGCAGACGAGTAAGCTCACTTTTTCTGAAGTACTGAAAGGCAAATCAAACGTGGTGAACGAAAAAAACACAAAGATGACAGAAGACCTACTAACTCAAATACTTGAGATGTTAAATAAACAAGAAAAATTCAATAACGATCTGAGCAGCCGCTTAGATAACCTCGAAAAAAATAAAAATAAAGCAAAATTGAAGGCATGAATGGTGCTCTCCGAGTTATGACATGGAATGCAAATTGACTATTAAAGCACCAAGATGAGCTTCTACTTATTTTACAAAAAGAAAAATAGATGTATGTCTTATTTCCGAAACTCATTTTACGAGACACAGCCATATAACTTTCAAAAACTACGATATCTATCATACAATCCACCCTAGTAATTGTGCGAGGGGAGGCACTGCTGTTATTGTTAAAAACAGCATTATACATTATGAGGATAGAAAAATCAGTACGCACAATATTCAAACCACAACTATTACATTAAAAGCAATGAACCCTTGTCAATTACTGCAATATATTGTCCGCCGAGATACAAAATCCTCGTTGAAGAATATAAAGAACTTCTCAATATGCACAAACACAAATTTATTATGGGAGGCGACTTTAACGCTAAGCATGTTTACTGGGGATCGCGCCTAACGACAGCTAAAGGGCGAGACTTATTCCAGGCAGCTCAAGAAACGGGGTGTGAGTTTGTATCGACCGGAACACCAACTTATTGGCCAACGGACACCAACAAAATACCAGATGTAATAGCCTTCTTTATAACCAGAAAGATATCTCGAAATTTCATAGAAATAGAAGGTGGATTAGATCTAAGCTCTGATCACTCCCCATTATATTTAACAGTAAGTGAAACAGTCATTAAAAGAGATCTTAGTCTGAAGCTATACAACAAAAATACGGACTGGACTTCGTTCAAACAAATACTTCAGACTAAAATAAAGTGTGCGAAAATCACAACAATTGAACAACTAGAGTTAGAAGTTAACACATTTACGAAAGAAATTCAACAAGCAGCTTGGGATAATACTCCGGAGTTAAAGCGGAAAAGTGTAGGTTCAAATTACCCCAAAGAAATAAAAATCCTTCTAATTAAGAAAAGAAAGTTACGACGGAAATGGCAACAAACCCGCTCACCACTCGACAAAACCAACCTTAATAAGGCAACAACAGAATTAAAACGAGAAATTGCTCATATTAAGAATGAGTCAATTAATAAATATTTATCTGAACTATCCGCTGACAAAAAAGATGATTACTCACTCTGGAAAAGTACTAAGTATCTGAAACGTCCAACAAGTCACGTTGCACCACTAAAAGTTGCTTCCAATACATGGGCTAGAAGTGATTGTGATAAAGCTAATGCATTTGCAAAACACCTAGCTGAAACCTTTCGTCCAAACGAGGATAGTGAAATCGCGTACCTCAGTAGCATTCAACAAGATCATGCAACAATCCCAGCAATCACCATTTGTGAACTTAAAAGTGAAATTAAAAAGCTTAAAGTAAAGAAAGCAGCTGGCTTCGATTTAATTACAGCTGAAGTGTTAAAGCAGTTACCATACAAATGTTTACGGAAGCTCGCCTATCTTTTCAATACAGCAATCCGTCTGACATATTTTCCAAGCCTTTGGAAAGTTGCCGAAGTTGTTATGGTTCCTAAGCCAGGAAAGGATCCTCACGTAGTCTCGTCATATAGACCAATTTCACTACTTCCACAAATCTCAAAACTTTTTGAAAAATTAATTTATCTAAGATTAAAATCTATAATCGACGAAAAGCAGTTAATTCCATCGCATCAGTTCGGTTTTAGAAATAAGCATTCAACAATAGAACAAATTTACAGAATAACATCAGAAATAGAAAAATCACTGGAGGAAGGAAACGTATGCTCAGCTGTATTCCTTGACGTTGCACAAGCGTTTGACAAGGTATGGCACGAAGGCCTTATGCAAAAACTAAAATCATGTCTTCCGGTTGAGTATTGTGCTCTTTTAGAATCGTATATCACCATGAGATTTTTCCGTGTAAAACAAGAAAATGAATTCTCTGAACTAAAAGAAATTTAAGCAGGAGTTCCTCAGGGAAGTATCTTAGGTCCACTTTTATATATTTTGTATACAAGAGACTTACCGTTAGCACCAAACAGTATGACTGCCACTTTTGCGGATGACACCGCAATACTATGCGTCGAAAAAACAGCAGAAAAAGATGCGCTAAAAATGCAACATGCAATCAACTCCGTAGTAAGCTGGACTAAAAAATGGAGAATAAAACTAAACGGTGGCAAATCGGTTCATGTAAATTTTACAAACAAAAGAATCACTTATCAACCTATAAGTATTCTAGATGTCTGCATACCATTAAAATAAAAAGGATTGAACTTAATCTGAAATTGTCGAAAATGAAATGGCTAATTGGGCGAAGGTCAAACCTGTCCATACACAACAAATTACTTCTTTATAAACAAATAATCAAGCCGATATGGTCATATGGTGCGCAACTGTGGGGATGTGCCAATGATGGCAGTATTAATATTATACAACGTTTTCAAAACAAGGTGCTAAGAGGCATTATAAATGCTCCTTGGTACTGCAGAAATGCTGATATTCATCGAGACCTAAGGATGAATACAGTCGCCGAAGAAATAAGGAGTCAGGCAGATGCTCACTACAAAAGGCTTAATGCACATGTGAACGAGGAGGCGAGAAATCTTCTTTTAGACACATGCCTCTCTAGTCGATTATGTCGCAAAAAACCACATAGCTTAGTTGGAAGCTAAAATATAAAGAAATTAATTATACTATATACCGTATATGTATGAATATTACTATTAATTTCTATGTAATTTGTTTTTAAGTTATTCAAATCAAACTGCTCGTTAGTTTTTGAAACTAGTTGTAGTGATATCAAACATTGTTAAAGTTTTAAAAATGTTTGTAATAAAAAACAAAAAAAAAACATATTTTCTTGTAATTATTTTATGGCTTAGCATCATTTAAAAAGTTGAGCTCGCACCGTATTCATAGTACCGTTATTTCTTATGAAGTAAGGTGCAACTTACGTATAAAATATTTATAAGTGCAAAATG
Organism: Bactrocera neohumeralis; assembly: GCF_024586455.1. NCBI lineage: Eukaryota > Metazoa > Arthropoda > Insecta > Diptera > Tephritidae > Bactrocera > Bactrocera neohumeralis. The sequence continues at coordinate 34,387,490 of NW_026089622.1, forward strand.
AACTATATGTTATTGTCCGTGGAAAAACGGAGAGAAACTTTAAAGTAAGTACAGTACATGGATGAAGACTTAAGACGACAAAAATAAATTACATTTACGCGCTCATGGTATGGGCAGCAAATACATTGATTTGTTGGAAAACGGAATCTTTGATTTTGCTGGTGACTGGTTATGAATTGATGACATGGTTATGAATGGATTGCCAGCAAGACAATGTCTCATCAAGTCCAATTTGCGAAAATACTATGGTAACACAATCCCTTATTAAAAAAATGTAGTAGTATTTCATTTATACTTAAATAAAAAAGATATGTTGCGTATGTTTACTATCTTCTGCCACAAAGGTGTTGTCTGGATCGCTATGGTTTACTCGACTATGCTCATAGCCGTCACTGGATAAGCAATCGTATGCTTTGCAACAATCTGTTCTAATAACGGCCCCTGGCGCCACGTGTGTTTTAAATGTGAATACCTCGGCTCTTGAAGTTATCAGGTCACACTTCCAACCGTGGGTCGTTACTCCCATCATCGATTATACCTGAAACCCAGAGACCTTCCTCTCTTCTACATGAAAAAATATATGCACCCAGCGAAACAGAAAAAGGCGTTTTAACCCTGGAAAGTCATGCCTCGTCGTTTCGACGACGCGAGTGTTTATTTTACTGTTATCGCACTGTTCCATTGTTTGTACAGTGCCTCTTTTTTTTTACAGCGTTAGTCGCTGTTGAGCTGTTCATGCTTGCAGTTGGTTGGCTTTGTACGATCGGTGTAAGTATCTATTTTTTAAACAGGCGTAGTCGAAAAGACGAACGATGAACTTTGTGTGACTTTTTCGTTCCGAAGTTATTTTTCTTGTTTATTTATCTGTTTGGTTTGTTGAATTGAAAAATTTCTTGCAATGAGCGACGACGAGAATGGATTGGACGATGAGTTAGGCCATGTAAGTTCTTCAGAAGAAAGAACTGACGATGAGTTAGACAACAGCGAACTAGAATCTGATGCAGAAATCGAAGAAAACGAAAGCTTAGGGGATGCAAGTTCTTCAGAAGAATCAACTGACCTAGATGAAGATAACATACTTTTACATTTATTGAGAGCCAAGTCAAATATAATTAATTTTAATAAATCTATTTTAGGGGGCAAAAATAAACATAAGTAGTCAACAAAAAAGGGAAAATCTTATCGTTATGGTCTAAATGTAGTACATAAAGCTCGAGGACCAACACGCCACTGCAAAAATATAACAGACCCACTGAAATTCTTCCAAATGTTCATTACACCAGAGATCGTGGAAGAAATTGTTCAATGGACAAACATTGAAATTGCTAATCGGCAGTCCATCTTACTTGCAACTACAGATGAAGCTCAAAGAAAAGTAACTTCTTCAAATGAAATTTCAGCTTTAATTGGACTCTTGGTACTAACAGCAGTCAAGAAAGATCAGCACCTGTCTGCAGATGAATTGTTTGACAGATCTTATGGTGGAATAACATATATTTCGATAATGACAAAAGCAAGGTTCAAATTTCTTATGTCGTGTCTTCGATTCGACGATAAATATGCACGCCTTCAAATAGTTGAAGACAAATTTGCCATTAGAAAAATTTGGGAGATGTTCATTCAAAAATGCCGGGAAAATTATACGCCTGGAGAATACCTTACGATTGACGATCAACTACTGGCGTTCAGGGGAAAATGTAGCTTTCGGATGTACATTCCAAACAAGCCAGCAAAATATGGAGTCAAAATGGTCATGATATGTGAAGCGGTACAAAGTACATGGTTGATGCTATGCCGTATTTGGGAAAAGGATCAAACAAAACTAGCTTTCCACTTGGTGAGTACTACGTAAAAGAGTTGACTAAAACTGTACCTGGTTCAAATAGAAAAGTTACAATGGACAACTGGTTTAGTTCGATTCCTCTTGCTAAATCGCATTTCTTGCGAACCATATAAGCTGACAATGGTTGGAACTCTACGTTCTAATAAGCGAGAAATTCCGAGTGAATGAAAAATGTAAAAGGTCGTAAGTGTATTACGCCAATGTTTTGCTATGATAATGAACTGACGCTTCTATCATATAAGCCGAAGCCGAGTAAGGTAATATATTTATTATCATCCTGTAAGGAGAAAGGAGCAGTAAACCCCAAATCAATTAAACCCTACATGATCGAATTTTACAACAAAACGAAAGGAGGCGTTGATACCTTTGACCAAATTTATAGTGTCATGAGCTGTTCACGCAAAACCAACCGATGGCCAATGTGTCAATTTTTTGGTATATTGAACATGGCTTTTATTAACAGCTACATTATTTATTTACACAACGTCTTTCAAACAAATAAAAAACCTCTCAGTCATTCTGCTTTTATGAAAAAATTGCATTCTGCCCTTATTCAAAGTAATTTGATAAACAGGCTTGAAGTACCAGCATTGTCTACGTCGTTGCGATCAAATATTGAAAGTTGTATTTCTTTTGATGAAAATGCCACAGATACTAACCGCCAAAAAAAATGTATCAAAAAAGAAAGATTTGCGCAATTTGTCCGCCTGCTAAGAGACGGATGACGAAATCATTTTGTGCAAAATGTAAAAAAAGTCTTTGTGGGGAGCATAAAATAGAACTTTGTGCCTCTTGTACAAAATGAGAACTTTCATTCCGTAATGTATTTTATGTTTTCAGTTAATAGTATTATCTTTATGAAAAAATACTATTCAGTGAAAATATGTTATTAAATTGTTTAGTTTTTTTAAGTTTCTTAGTTTGTATTTTGTACAAAAGCAGAGCTGTGAAAATTTTATTTAAACAAATAATTTTTGTATAAAAATATTAAGTACAAGATTTCACGAATATATACGTATGCAAAATCATCAAAAAATATAGTGTTGTTCAGTCCCTTAAAAATAATGGACGTTTTCAAACCTATAGTGACGACATTAAACTTTTGTGTGGTAATATATTTATATAATATTTATATAATATTTCATTTTAAATTATTAATTTATGGTGTTACCTTTGGCGTTTATGACACTTTTACCTCTATTTGGGATGGATTCGAATAAAACGCTTAAATATCGCACTTCTTCTATTGTTTGCCTCAATTCAACCATTGTTTCTTTACGCTCGCTATTGGATTGAGATCCGGACGCTAAATGGCCAATCCAATTAACATATCTTCCTTAAAAAATGACGGGACTGTAAAATCTTCATTGTCTAACTTACAGAGCAGGCGTGATAACAAGGTGCAGAATTATCCTAAAGGCTAGGACCATTTTCGGTTAAGGGCACCAGAGATCTGCAATTGGTACCAATAAAATTAGTGCACTTAAGTCATGAGCCATAAAAATTGGTAATATAAAATAATATAAATATATAATAATATAAAAAATAATTTAATAATATAAAAAATAATTTAATATAAAAAAAATATAATAATATAAAAAATAATATAGTAATATAAAAAATGACCAAGACTTCCCGATTCCGATTCCCACCAAAAGAAAAAAAACCTCAAAGTATTTCTACACATATGAGTGACAGCAATTATGACTCTCAATAGTAGACAAAGAATTTGACTTTACTCACTTTTTTGGAGGAAAGAATGAAAATAATTTGAATAATTTCGTTATTTTCTGTTTTTGTAAGTGTTTTAGTATTAATGGTTTTTTGTAAAGTAAAATATACTGATATTTATATATCATAATTTATTTCAAGTTGGTCTTACACAATGGAGTCTACCGAAGACTTAGTGGGAAAAATTGCTTTGGGTATTTATAAGCTCAGCAAAAAACGGAAAGACAGAAGTGCTATTTGGGATATGTTTGCAGAAATAGTTAAAGATGACGGAAGTACATTACTTAACATGATATGTTGTCTTAATTGTAAAAAAGTGTATAAATGCCATGGCATGCATACTTCCAATCTCAATAGACATAACTGAACTGCCCAGACAGAAAAAAATAGCTTTAGAAGCTTGTGCTGATTGGGGGGTTGAAGACAGTGGTCCCTTTTCTTCCGTGGAGGGCTCCGGATTTAAAAAATTAGTACAATATTTTGTGGCTATAGGTAGAAAGTATGGAAAAAATGTTGATGTTGATGATTTACTTCCGGATCCAACAACCATTTCGCGCAACATAGGAAAAAAGGCGAAAGAAAAAAAAGAAGAAATTTCTGTTGAAATAACAGAATATGTACAATCCGGCCACGCTTCTGCTACAATTGATTTATGGAAAGACAAATATGTTAAACGCGATGTTTTATGTGCTACACTGCATTTTGCGAAGGACTTCAAATTATACGATATTGTCCTTGGAATGAAGTCCATGGATTATTCGCAAACTACAGGTCTTAATATTAAGAGAAAGCTGCAGGATATATTTGTAGAGTTCGGCGTTAATAGTTTAGACAGCATTTTTTTGTCACAGACAGAGGAAGCAATGTGAAAAAGGCATTAGAAAATAACCAGAGGCTTAACTGTTCAAGTCATCTTTTCCCAAACGTATTAGAATCCAGTGTTGAATCTACAGATGAGCTTAAAGAAATATTTTAAGAAATCGGGTATGCAACATATGCTGCAAACATCGTTGAAAACCTATTGCCCAACCCGATGGAATTCATATTTTTATATGTTCAAATCGATTGCAGATAATTGGTTGAGAATCAATGAAATTCTGACAACTACTGCAGAAATGTACAGTCTTTCTTGTTTAAATATATCATTAATTCAAAATTTAATTAAAATTTGCAAGGATTTTGAAATAATTTTCAAAAAACTACAGGCATGTTCGAATCCTTCGTTGTGCTATGTAATTCCCGCAATAAACCGAATAAAAGAAATTTGCAAGTTCGATGAAAACGATATGTACCTTTGAATGTTGATTTTGAGTCCTTTTTTTCAACTGCATTAATTGGGTTAGTTTTACAACATGGTATGTGTAAAATGTGTTTTTGTGGATATTTGTGTATGTTGAATTTTGATTTATATTCACAAAAACTCTTTTGTGTTATTCAACCAATAACTTAAAAAAGGGAATAATTGCAGATCTCTGAAGGGCACTAAGCTGGATACCACCGTTTCCGTTATAATATTTTTATATTTCTCAGCGATCACTGATATACTCCTATATTAAAATTGATTCAGATTTCTACTTGAAAACGCATCCCCATACCATTATATAGGGGGAATGTTTCACAGTAGGAAGAATGCAATTTTTGCGAAACGTTCACCACGTCTGTAATGAACTGTTTGATAACCATCAGGTCCATTAAAAAACTTCGAATCATCAGTAAATATTACTTAACCGCTTTTCTTTCATTTTTCTGGTCACGAGTGGCTTTTTTACAGGTTTTGCTCTTACCATTCGCGTCTCGTTAAGCAGTGTTTGAACTGGTCGAGTTAAAATATCATTATTTCTGCTACTCTTTTATCACGGTTGTGTTTTTAAATCGGTTTTGTTGACTTGATCTTAAACTAGCACGTCTTCTCTTAAGCTAGTGCTTCTTTTTCTTTCTGAAGTTTTCTTCCTCTCTAGATCGCCAGTTCTACGATATAAAAAAAAAACACAGAAGTCGCACTGAGCGCTTGTTAATATGTATTTGTGCTGTTATATTTTGTTCAATCAGTTTGATGACAGTAGTTTTAAATCTTCCACACAGTACGCTTGAATGAACCTTATATCCGATGTTTAGGAGGCTTATCTCACGGTAGTTGACGCAGATTGTGGGATCTCCCTTTTTGTGGATTAGGCAAAGCACACTTAAGTTCCAATCATCGGGCATGCTTTCGTCCGACCATATTCTATATGTTATTTGTTGTTTCTCAGGTGGGTAATTGCTTCTTCATGATCGGGCAATGGAATGTCTGCTCGATTGTCATCGGTTGGGGAATCGGATTCACCATCTAGTGGTGTTATGCTTTCACTGCCATTCAGCAGGCGGGAGAAGTGTTCAGTCGATAATTTCAGTATGCTCTGGGCATCAGTCGCTACATCACCTCTGGAGGTTCTACAAGTGTATACTCTGGTTTTGAAACCTTCTGTTAGTCGCCACTTCTCTTCGCACAATTTTCGTACATAACAAAAATGTCGGCCAGCTTATCAAGCTCTTCATACTCACGCATTTTGGCCTCTCTCTGTTTTGTCTGCAAATGCGTCTCGCTTCCCTCGTCAACTCTCGGTATCTATAGTTTCCTTTGCAGCTGTACGTAAGGAGTTTGAAATGCCGTCCCACAATTCTCTTTTAACGAGTTGCTGATGAATACTATCATAGAACAAGAGTGCAAGTCGAAAAAATCGTTTGGATGTCTGTGGTGACTGCAGCTTCTCGATGTCGAAGGTCATTGTGTTTGTTGACGGGTAATTTTTGCTGCACAGAGGCGGTTGCATGTCGTGGCCTGGCTGCGATAAGATAGTGTATAAAAAAATGGGATATCTTCCGTCTATCACAACATTATCGATTTGGTTGGTGGTTTTTCGATCCGGGCACAGCCAGGTAGCTCGATGAATTTTTCTGTGCTGGAATCTAGTGCTATTAATGACCATATTTCAGAGGCTAAATTTACCGTTGTGCCAAAGATATTTTCTTTGTCCACCCTGGCATTAAAATCGTCATGCACGATTTTGACAACGTGGCGGGAACGTTCCAAACACTCGTAGAAGCCATCATTCTCTTCCGTCGGGGCGTTCATACACTGAGGTGAAAGGTGAGTTGCAGTGCTTAAATTTCTTTATTGGCATCCAAGATTGGTACTATATTTAAATTAACTTCTTTATAAATTTGTGAAAGCGTAACTCCTCTCTCTTACACTCTTAAATCCTCATTTGTCAATATGCGAGACATCTTCCGAATATGTTGAATCCGGCACTTCTTCATTTCTTTATTGGTGGACTCCGCAGCTTCCTTTGAAAGCTCTTCAATCGACAGCAACGCATGTTCTATTACCTTCACACCGTGAATTAAAATTTTATGTACTGTTGATATTTATACTGGAAGATATTTTTTATTAACTGATAAGCAGTATCCAACGCATAGCTTTCAAAATTTTTAACATTAACGGAATATCCTGATGCTAAGGCTTGCAATATCATTGCGCAGCGGGTTATCACTTCTTCAACAATGTCTGTAATCTCAGATGCCAAACTTGGGTTACCAAAAAATTTTCTCAACTTTTTTATAAGACATTTTTCTAAATCATTCATAATTTGAAATTTGTTTGGCATTAAGTTCCCTATTTTATTTTTAAAGTACAATTTCAGTCTAGGATTTTCCCATATTATTTTGGAGCTACTTTCAGCTATAAGCTGAAGTAGGACGTACGATGTTTAGAAATAGACATCTATCATCGTCATTATAGTTTGAAAACTTTTGCTTGTATTCACTGTGTACTGTCTTTAAAACCCCATTTTCCAATTAATGTTAATGCGTTTTCCGTGTCATCACGACTATTTAAAACCTTTTGTTATGTCATTTCGACACCTTGAAATATTAGGGGTATTCGCTTGCTCTTGCAAGATTGCAGATTGCAGAAATACTATACCGAAATATACTCGTACAAGGGCACGAGAGCACCCATTCCAGAATCTAGTGATATATGAATGGCTAATTCGGTCAATTTGTTGTGAATGACTATTAAGCATGGCTATTGTGAATTGGCGCAACTTCTGCATACATTTTTAACAAAAAAAACTGTAACAAATCTTTATATTTTAAATAGAAATAATAAAATCTATTTAAAACTTACCTTTCGAAACAATTTAACGATGTAATATGTCTTTATGTAAAATGACAGCTAAAACAGGGTTGCAATTATATTTTTACGTGGCATTGCATGCAAATATACATAGGTTTACGTCTGACATATTTTATAGCCATTGCAAATAATTTTCTGCGTGTATTTGTTGTTGTGCCGGTGCACCAAGAGGAAATATATGCAATTCTTGCACCGTGCAAGGGTTTTGCAAGAGCAAGAGAATACCCCTATTAAATTTGAAAATTTTCTCTTAGTTTGGCAATATATTGCATGAAGCTTCACTATTTATAATTCACGAATAAGCAAGTATTAGTGTTTCGTTGGATGGAGTCATGTGTAGAAGTTCACGCAATTAAGGAAAGTTCTCTGATCGTCATTCACTTGGGTGTGGCCAGAAACGATTCTTTTACATATGGCTCAAGCAGCTCACGACTTCCGGTCTTTGCCCAAGTATCCTGTGGGTTGTACTAGATCGCAGAATAAGAAAAAACATCAACCTATCTGGCTGTCTATGGATCGAAAAGCCATCAACCATATCGGTCATATTGTGATAGACGGAAGACACATCTCCAGTGTTTTAGATGTGCGTCCGCTCCGAGGTCCTAACATCGACTCGGACCACTATCTTGTTGCAGCCAAGATTCGCACCCGCCTCTGTGCAGCAGAAAACGCACACCAACAAACACAAGGAAGGTTCGACGTCGAGAAGCTGCAATCACAACAGACAGCCGAACCATTTTATACTACTCGGCTTGCAGTCCTGCTCTCTGAGAGCACTCGTCAACGACTCGGTATAAGGGAACTGTGGGACGGCATTTCAAGCTCCTTATCTACTGCTGCAACCGAAATCATTGGTTTTCGGAAAATGCAAACAAACAGCTCGTTGGATGAGGAGTTACGTTACTATAGCCCACAACACGTGCGAGATGGGATAGATAGATAGATACCGAGAAGATGAAGAGCTTGACAAGCTGGCTGACTGGGGTGATGCTCGAAAATTCTACGAAAAGCGTAGTAACCGATGCCCAAAGCATACTAAAATTATGGAATACTTTTCCAGCCTGCTAAATGGCACTGAATGCAAAACGCCAGGAGAAGGCAATTACCCAATCGATGACGATGGAGCAGAGGTTCCATTGCCTAACCATGAAGAAGTTCGAAAAGAAATTACCCGTCTGAAGAACAACAAAGCAGCGGGAGCCGATGGATTGCCGGCCGAGATATTCAAACACAGCGGCGAAGAACTGATAAAGAGCATGCATCAGCTTCTTTGTAAAATATGGTTGGATGAAAGCATACCCAACGATTGGAATTTAAGTGTGCTCTGTCCAATCCACAAAAAGGGAGACCCCACAATCTGCGCCAACTACCGTGGGATAAGTCTCAATATCGCGTAAAAGTTTCAATCGAGCGTATAGTGTGAAAGATTAAAGCCCGCCGTCAATAAACTGATTGGACCTCATCAATGTGGCTTTAGACCTGGAAAATCAACAACTGATCAGATATTCACCATGCTCCAAACTTTGGAAAAGTCCCGTGAAAAGAGAATCGATACTCATCACCTCTTTCTCGATTTCAAAGCAGCCTTTGACAGCACGTAAAGGAGCTGCCTTTATGACGCGATATCTGAATTTGGTATGCCCGAAAAACGAATACGGCTGTGTAAACTGATGTTGAGTAACACCAAAAGCTCCGTCACGGTCGGGAAGGATTTCTCCGAGCCTTTCGATACCAAACGAGGTTTCAGACAAAGCGACTCCCTATCTTGCGCCTTCTTCAATCTGCTGCTGGAGAAAAAAATTCAAGCTGCAGAACTAAACCGAGAAGGTATATAAAAGTGCACAACAGATAACGTATGCTGATGATATTGACATCATTGGCCTTAACAACCGCGCCGGTAGTCCTGCTTTCTTCAGAATGAATAAAGCAGCGAAGCAAATGGGTCTTGTGGTGAACGCGGGCAAGACGAAATATCTCCTGTGGTCAAACAAATAGTCTTCGAATTCGCTAGTAGGCACCCACGTCACTGTTGACAGATATAATTTCGAAGTTGTAGATAATTTCGTCTATCTTGGAACCAGTATCAACACCAACAACAACGTCAGCCTGCAAATCCAACGCAGGATATCGCTTGCCAACAGGTGCTAAGTAGGCAATTTAGAAGTCCTTTCTCGACGAACAAAAACAAAACTAAATGTCGCTTATTATTCCCGTCCTGCTATGTGATGCAGAGGCATGGACGATGAAAACATCTAAAGAGTCGAAGAAAAGTTCTGCGAAAAATTTACGTTCCTTTGCTCGTTGGCTACAGCGAATTTTGCACTCGATGGATCGATGAGCTCTGAAAGTAATCGACGCAGTACCCGCCGGAGAAAGCAAAGGAAGAGGAAGACCTCCACTCCGTTGGAGGGACCAGGTGGAGAGAGACCTGGCCTCGCATGAAATCTCCAATTGGCGCCAACTTGCGAAAAGAAGAAACGACTGGAGCGCTGTTGTTAGCAGTAAAGAAGAAGAAGTATTTCGTCATTCCAGAACAAGAAGTTTTTAATATCTGTTTCGGATGACTTCAGGATCGGTGGAAAATCGGATGAGCAAATAACAGAAGCTGCAGACTAATGTTTTTCTAGAAGGCTATTTTGAGTCGTCTTCGTTCAGCACTTTTCTGAAATCTTTCGTTGAAGAGGCTCAATAACAATTGTTTCAATAGTACTAAGCCAATTGGATTGATATTGAACAATTGAACTCTTAAGGGGTAGTTAGAATTTTCAAAAAATAATTTTTTTTTGCATTTTCGTTAAGTGCAATATCTTAAAAATATTCTCTGAAAATTTCACGTTGATCCGATAATTAGTTTTTGAGTTATTCGGCAAATAACAAAGAGAGTTCGGGCATTTCAAAGCGCTAGTGTGAAACGCAGTTTTCTCAAAACTATGTTTTTTGAACTGGCTTTTAGAATACATAATAAACTCGGGCCTGATCAAAGGATTTTTTTTTTAATTTCGATTTTTTAAGACCAATTAACTCTTGATTTTTTCCCAAAAATTTAGAAAATTTCCTGAGGCCGCCATTTTGTTAATTTTTGAAAAAAAAATCCTTCGATCACACCCGAGTTTATCTATTTATAAAACTAATTTTTTTGTCCGATTGATTTTAGATGAATCTCCAAGGACTTATGGTTGTCACCGCAAGTACCTGGGAACTGGGTCAACACAAACAACTAAAACTTTGGAAATTATTATTATTTTTTTTTTGAAATTTTCGTGACTTCAAGTCAACACATTCTGTAATAATGCCATATTACTACTTTTGTAAAATAACACGATTTAATAGCAAAAAAAATACTGAAAATTGTAATTTTTTCGTGCCTCTGACTACCCCTAACCCCTTAATACGATTGTATTTAGCTTAATAAGCAATAATTTTTTTGCAAATGTAGCTAATACAGTTCTCAAGTTTATTCATCTCAACTGTGTAGCCTTTGTTTTTAATGCATTCATACCCCTTTCTGTGTACCAAAGATCAAAGATGTACATGCGTGAAAATATGCAGTTACAAGAAGAAAATTGTCGACAAACACAAAAGAAACGTCATAAAAACAAAGGAATAGAAGCAGATTGCGTCGAAAATTTTACCTTGAATATACACAAATCAACAAAAATCGGTAGTTACACTTAACATTTTTATTATCTTAAAACATTGACGAATACACTGATAACACTCAAAAAGGCACCGATCCACCCTTTAACATATATAAAAGTATATTTAAACATTCAAAATTTCGTTCACTTAATACACAAAAAAAGTATAATCAATCGAAAATGCACAACAAATATAAATCAATCAAATTAATTTTACAAGAAGAATTTACTAAAGCAACTGCAACTTTAAAATTCATTTTAAATAATCGAAATCGAACCTCTCTAGCGAACGTTTGACCACTTTGAAATACAATTTTGTTGTGACGAAATGGAAACATTACTGCGCTGCGCTGCAAAAATGAACACGTGTTCTCGCTTTACATTCTATATTTAGAATGATCCATTTGATTTCCATACAGAGCCGGTTTGCCATAAAGAATGGACAATTTTGAGACAATTTGTATACATTTTGACTAAATATTTTTAGAAGGATTATTTTGAATTTTGGCCTATGGGCGCAACCACTGTAATATGTCCTTCTATGAAGACCATCATTGGTGTCTTGTGTATGCGACACAGTTTTTTTTGTTTTTTTTTGAAATTAAACCTCGTTCTCCTGTAAAAGTTCTACAATTTTCCCTTCAGTTAAATTTTTCATAAGCTTCGGCAATGTTCCACATGCTTTTTATTTCTTTTACTAAGAGTATGTTGCGTTTACTTACTACACCGAACCATTCACTTCTATATGTGTATGTATGTACATTATGGTGTTTTTTTCTTGGACTATTAATTTTTTTAATCCCGTTACGAAATTTCCTTGGAAATACCGTAAAAAAATTCCCTGAAAAATTTAGCACTTAATATTATCATTAAGAAGTGGACCAAGGCATGTAAAAATTTTCCATTGAAAATGCACTACAATCGAGATTTTTTATTTTTAAATTCCAACAGCTCAGAGGTGTTTTATGGCATCGCTTTGACTTTAGACGCATATTTCTCAGAATCGTTCACTCTACAAGTGCCCGGTGCAACAAAGTCGTAACACACACCGGCGACGTAGTACGGGGCTCTAAATTCGATTTTTCCACGAATTTCGCATTTTTTGTATATATCTCGTAAATGACAAGAGCTATAGAAAAAATGTGCACGAAAAATTTGTAGGAAATTTTATTTGCTACTAAAAGGGTCCGAGGTCAAAATCGCTATCATTAATACTTCTCGAGATATTCGGCTTTTTAAGTAAGGCTTAATAGAATTTTTTATACATATCATCTATACGAGTATATAATAAATTTACATCGTTCATTATTTATTAAAAGAAAACATTGTAATATCGCACTGAGTTATATGTAAAAGTCGTCGTGTTTTAAATATATTCCATTTAATGGAAATAATGGACGCAATTTTTATTTTATTTCGGAACTCAATTCTCAGATGAATTCAGATGCATTGCTTTTAAATTATTTGTTTGTTTAAATTTTATCACCTTTGTAATGTCCCAATCAGTGTGATAATCTGATAAACCATTGAATGTATGACCTGACCTAATGTCATAAACGCTCAGATAGCAACCGTTACGGTGAATTTCTATCACCTTATTTGCAGATGATTTTACGATATTGTGTATAGCTATACACATTAGGTCAGGTCATACATTCAATGGTTTATCAGATTATCACACTGATTGGGACATTACAAAGATGATAAAATTTAAACAAACAAATAATTTAAAAGCAATGCATCTGAATTCATCTGAGAATTGAGTTCCGAAATAAAAAAAAAATTGCGTCCATTATTTCCATTAAATGTAATATATTTAAAACACGACGACTTTTACATATAACTCAGTGCGATATTACAGCAAACAGCTATCTCTCCGATCTTTTAGCTTCTTCTCTCCTTATTATAGAAATTTTGAAAGGTTCCATCCCTCTGTCGTCTGTAAGTAGTCAGTGTACACTGAATTGCACACACAATGTATTTATTCTGTCCAACTAGGCTATCCGATCGGTCTCTTTTATATACGAAAACTAATAGAGTTTAGTCATTCGAAACGCGCGTATGCAGGCAGACCCGTGCCAGAGATAAAGAGATGTCCAACTCCTCTCTCATTGGAAGTGAGAGAGCAATTGCTAAACGTCAAAGCCTCCTGAACTTTGACAGCTAAACGAGCGATGGCCAGATTGAAATCTAACCAAAAAATATGTAGACGGAGGGATTTGTTGCCGCCGTTCAAGATCGCTAATTAAAAATGTAAAACAATGAAAATCAAAGAAAATGCGAAATTTAAATATATTTCATGAAACGTTTGCAAATCTAATGCATAGTATAATTAAGTTTCAATTACAAATGATTAAAAACATGTATTAATTGAGAACTTACAGGCTTAATTTGCCCTATTAAGTATTGAAAAATCAAAAATTCAGTTGTTTTAATATACCATAAAATCATAAAAAAGGATTCAAATCTTCTTCTTCTTCTTAATTGGCGTAGACACCGCTTACGCGATTATAGCCGAGTTAACAACAGCGCACCAGTCGTTTCTTCTTTTCGCTGCGTGGCGCCAATTGGATATTCCAAGCGAAGCCAGGTCCTTCTCCACTTGGTCCTTCCAACGGAGTGGAGGTCTTCCTCTTCCTCTGCTTCCTCCGGCGGGTACTGCGTCAAATACTTTCAGAACTGGAGTGTTTTCATCCATCCGGACAACATGACCTAGCCAGCGTAGCCGCTGTCTTTTAATTCGCTGAACTATGTCAATGTCGTCATATATCTCGTACAGCTCATCGTTCCATCGGATGCGATATTCGCCGTGGCCAATGCGCAAAGGACCATAAATCTTTCGCAGAATTTTTCTCTCGAAAACTCGTAACGTCGACTCATCGGTTGCTGTCATTGCCCAAGCCTCTGCACCATATAGCAGGACGGGAATTATGAGCGACTTATAGAGTTTAGCTTTTGTTCGTCGAGAGAGGACTTTACTTTTCAATTGCCTACTCAGTCCGAAGTAGCACCTGTTGGCAAGAGCAATCCTGCGTTGGATTTCCAGGCTGACATTATTAGTGGTGTTAATGCTGGTTCCTAAATAGACGAAATTATCTAAAACTTCAAAGTTATGACTGTCAACAATGACGTGAGAGCCAAGTCGCGAGTGCGACGACTGTTTGTTTGATGACAGGAGATATTTCGTTTTGCCCTCGTTCACTACCAGACCCATTTTCTGTGCTTCCTTGTCCAGCCTAGAGAAAGCAGAACTAACGGCGCGGGTGTTGAGGCCGATGATATCAATATCGTCGGCATACGCCAACAGCTGTACACTCTTATAGAAGATGGTACCTTCTCTGTTTAGTTCTGCAGCTCGAACTATTTTCTCCAGGAGCAGGTTGAAGAAGTCGCACGATAGGGAGTCGCCTTGTCTGAAACCTCGTTTGGTATCGAACGGCTCGGAGAGGTCCTTCCCGATCCTGACGGAGCTTTTCGTGTTGTTCAACGTCAGTTTACACAGCCGTATTAGTTTTGCGGGGATACCAAATTCAGACATCGCGGCATAAAGGCAGCTCCATTTCGTGCTGTCGAAAGCAGCTTTGAAATCGACGAAGAGGTGGTGTGTGTCGATTCTCCTTTCACGGGTCTTTTCCAAGATTTGGCGCATGGTGAATATCTGGTCGGTTGTTGATTTTCCAGGTCTGAAGCCACACTGATAAGGTCCAATCAGCTTGTTGACGGTGGGCTTTAATCTTTCACACAATACGCTCGATAGAACCTTATATGCGATGTTGGGGAGGCTAATCCCACGGTAGTTGCCGCAGATTGTGGGGTCTCCTTTTTTATGGATTGGGCATAGCACACTTAAATTCCAATCGATGGGCATGCTCTCGTCCGACCATATTTTACAAAGAAGCTGATGCATGCTCCCTATTAGTTCTTCGCCGCCGTGTTTGAATAGCTCGGCCGGTAGTCCGTCGGCCCCTGCCGCTTTGTTGTTCTTGAGGCGGGCAATTGCTATTGGAACTTCTTCATGGTCGGGTAATGGAACGTCTGCTCCATCGTCATCGATTGGGGAATCGGGTTCTCCTTCTCCTGGTGTTGTGCGTTCACTGCGATTCAGCAGGCTGGAGAAGTGTTCCCTCCATAATTTAACTTTGCTCTGGGCATCAGTGACTAGATCACCTTTGGGGGTTCTACAAGAGTATGCTCCGGTCTTGAAACCTTCTGTAAGCCGCCGCATTTTTTCGTAGAATTTTCGAGCATTATCCCTGTCGGCCAGCTTATCAAGCTCTTCGTACTCACGCATTTCGGCCTCTTTCTTCTTCTGTCTGCAAATGCGTCTCGCTTCCCTCTTCAACTCTCGGTATCTATCCCATCCCGCACGTGTAGTGGTCGATCGTAACGTTGCGAGGTAGGCAGTCTGTTTTCTCTCCGCTGCGACACGGCACTCCTCGTCGTACCAGCTGTTCTTTTGCTCTTTCCGAAAACCAATGGTTTCGGTTGCAGCTGTACGTATGGAATTTGAAATGCCGTCCCACAGTTCCCCTATACCGAGTTGTTGACTAGTGCTCTCAGAGAGCAGGAGTGCAAGCCGAGTAAAAAATCGTTCGGCAGTCTGTTGTGATTGCAGCTTTTCGACGTCGAACCTTCCTTGTGTTTGTTGGTGTGCGTTTTTTGCTGCACAGAGGCGAGTGCGAATCTTAGCTGCAACAAGATAGTGGTCCGAGTCGATGTTAGGACCTCGGAGCGCACGCGCATCTAAAACACTGGAGACGTGTCTTCCATCTATCACAACATGATCGATCTGGTTGGTAGTTTTTCGATCCGGAGACAGCCAGGTAGCTTGATGAATCTTCTTATGCTGGAATCTAGTACAACAGATAACCATATTTCGGGCCCCGGCGAAGTCAATCAGCCTCAACCCATTTGGGGATGTTTCGTCGTGGAGGCTGAATTTACCGACCGTAGTGCCAAATATACCTTCTTTGCCCACCCTGGCGTTAAAGTCGCCAAGCACGATTTTGACATCGTGGCGGGAGCAGCTCTCATAAGCGCTCTCCAAGCGCTCATAGAAGGCGTCTTTGGTCACTTGGATTCAAATAGTTTCGCCATATATTAAAAGTCCAATATGTACTGATTTGCAATCGTAATAAATATTGGGTGTTTTAATTTAAATGCCCAAAAGCTCTTATTTTGTTCGATCTGTAATGGAAAATGTTATAAAAAACGCTAATTTTGAAGCGTTCTCTCACTGGAATAAGTTGGACATCCCTTTATTCCTGCCCGTTCTCTGTCCTCTGCGCTGCTTGTGTAGGTGGTTGAAATTACTTGATTCTTGATGGCTTAATCTCCCTATTGTGGAATGTAGAGTGTATATTCTTCCCAGTTAATGGGGCGCGCCACCATAGTTCCTTAGAAAACCTGCTTTCTAGCGAACAAACAGTTACAGTATTATTATTCAATTTTAGCTTGAGAATATCCCTATCTGCACCCCAGGCAGGAGTACCCAACCTCCTTTCGTACTACCTACTTTGTCTTTTATAGTCTATAACGACAAATGAGTGTTTTTGTTGTTCAAAAGTGTAGTGTCATATAGATATATAGAAGCGTCGGCTCATGAAGATGATTTTTCAGGTCTTATAATTCTGAGATAAACAATGAAGTCCGGACGCCAGAGCAACATGACCCGGTAGTATGAAGGCTTCGTTACTGTCGACTTTACCTCTTAGTTTAAAATTACCAAATCAATCGCCATTGATCATCGCACCTACACCGATTGGGACACCCCTGCATCACGAACAAGGTGATTGCAGAAGTATCATTAATAAATAAAAATCGTATTTTTAAAGAAAGGTTATTTTTTTTTTAATTATTTGATCCAAGATATTTTTGTGTTAACGTTTAGCATTACCAAATTGCATTTTCCGTTTGATATACTTAGATATTTTGTGTAGGACTTTTTTGGAATTGACGATAAGTTTTAATTATACCCCTAGTGCCATTTGACTCCAAAAGTAATTTCTTCATTATCGTAATTGTTAATCGATAAATTACGCAAGTAGTTTTGTCGAACAAAATACAAAGTACATTTTACTTCCACTTATTTTAAACTTCCTATTTAATTTTTAATAGTTTTTTATAACTAGTGACGGTTAAATTGGATGTTAAGATTATGATTGAACCAAACATAATATAAAGATAATAACATTTAATCATTTATTCTATGGAAATCGGTAAAAAGTTACAATTTGGATTTTTGAACTTAATTCGTGACATACTTTTATGTTTTTTGATTATAAAACTATCAGGGGTGTTGTGGAATCTGGTAGTTGTCGGAATCAGAATTGAAACCGATCAAAAAAAGCAGTAGGTGTCATGAATTCAGACATTATTGGTTTGATATTCGGAACAGAATTTGTATCGGTTTTGGGTGTCACGGAAACCAATTTTATCGGTTTTGCTGTCAGAAACAAAGCAAGAAGATAATCGCACACAGATTTGAAATGCAAGTTAGGAAATCAAGTTATTTTATTGTTACGAATTAATTTATCTTTATTTCTATAAGAGAAAACATAAAAATAAAACACGTAAAGTTTTAATTATTGAGTTTTGAAAAAAAATGCGGATATTTAAGGAGGGAGCCTGCGTTAAAGGCTTGAAAAATCGATTTTTTTGAGGTTTTTTGGGAGGGAAAGAAATAATTGATTAAAGCGAAATTTCTAGGGTTTATAGTTATATATTTAAACATCATCCGAAAATTTTTTTGTATAGGAATTCTTTGATATTCTGCCTTAGGGAAGCAATTGCTCGATGCATCTCGCATGTGCATTTGTCGGACGGCGGGCAGTATGCAGGTTGCAATTTCTATCGGAAACAAAAAATTCAAAGAGATTCAAATTTGTTAATAACTTATGTTCAAGTTAAACTAGGAAAATTTCAAAAACAATTGTATAATTCTAAAAAAATTTTAAAATTAGAAAAAAGAGGCCAAAAAAATTTTACTTTATGTTGTTTAAACATATGTTTAAACTTAATTTTTCTTAGTTTTTTTAGTTTAAATAGAAGATAATTTAATGCCGAAGATAATAAACTTTGCCCCAAAAATC
The DNA here is from genome assembly GCF_024586455.1 of Bactrocera neohumeralis. Taxonomy (NCBI): domain Eukaryota; kingdom Metazoa; phylum Arthropoda; class Insecta; order Diptera; family Tephritidae; genus Bactrocera; species Bactrocera neohumeralis. The sequence continues at coordinate 34,405,967 of NW_026089622.1, forward strand.
GTAAAATTGAAAAACCGAGAAATCGCGCGTCAAAGTCTTCGCTTTCTTCCCTTAAAGAAGATTTACAAAACGTAATAAACGTAACTTAACACCCAAATACATCTTTATTCATTCGATATATGTTATCTCTTAAAATCTTTCTTTAATTCGGAACTCATTAAAAACTTTAATAGGATTGCTTCCAAATGTAATCATTTGCAAGTTTTGTCATATTAGTAAACAGCTGGTTCGAATATTGATTTTGCGTATGTTCGAAAAGACGAAAATCCAATCAGATTCTGTGACACCATTCATAATCAGAATTGGTTTGCAATTCTGACAGCTAAGCAATTCTGTCTTGGATTCCACAACACCCCTGTATATTAATGATTTGAGTATTTTTTTACATTATGTAGTCAGATTTTCCAATTTACATTTCTGTAGTGGACCTTTTCTGTATCTAGTGTCAACATTGAATTCCTGTCGATTATTATTTATTTTACCTGTGTAGTTTTCTTCCCTTTTTTGTTTTTGAGCATGAATATGTGATCAGGTGTTTGTTCAGTGGTGTCATGCTTTCTATCTTGTTAATTTAACTTCTTCATGGTTATATAAATTCATTATAGATTTTTTTCATTAATTATCTTGTGTGGTCTTTTAATATCTGATGTGATTTCAAAAGTCCTTTTTGTGTAGAGAAACACCGAACTCGTGTGCACAGTCAAACACTTATATATAATAATACAAAACTTTATTGTGAATATAAGAAAAATGTTACACTTATTCAACTTTACTGGGTGTTCTCAAATATTTCGTTTATGTTGCTCACTCGCTGACGGTTGCTCGTTGACTGTGTCTTTGGTTGCTGCCACTTGCTTTATTTTATTTGACACTTGATGCGCAACAGAGTTGCCATCGCTTACAGTCGGCTTTCCTGACCCAATGTGGCGCCCTCGCCCATGGTGCTCTCATCTTCGTTGTCTATGTCGTCTGGATCATCTGGTGGTAACATGCACCAAGTTTTAAGTTGATCTGATGCAAATACGGCTTTGTAGTGACGTTGCGTTCGCTCGGCATGAGGTAAGTCTTCAATTACATAACGATCATTTGGCAGGACTTTGGTGATGATGAATGGTCCTCTGAATCGTGGTTCTAGTTTACGTGATGTACCGGAGCTTATTAGTTCGTTTGTAGTCAATACGAGATCACCTTCGTTGTACGTCTTCGGTTGATTATGCTTTGCGTCATATAGCTTCTTGGCTTGTGCTCTTACGTCGTTTATTCGTTGAGCTGTGTCGACTCGTAGTTGCTGTAGGTCGGTGTCGTTTATCAGGTCAACATCGTCGTCTGGAAGTGCCTGGATAAGTTGATTCTGCAGGATGTCTCGAGGCACGTACCCATAAAGTAGTCGGAATGGTGTACAACCTGTGGTTTTATTCGGGATGGTATTAATGCTCCATTGTATTTGACGTAATTTGTCGTCCCATCGTCTTTCGTCATCAGTAGAAGGTAGTAGCATGGATAGGATAACGCGGTTTGCTCGTTCAGCGTGTCCGTTAGCGCGTGGCGTCCGCACTGCGTTGAGAATATGTTTGACGTTGTTTTCATCGCAAAACTTTTGGAACGCTTTTGAAGTGAAGGCCGTTCCTCGGTCGGATATGATACGTTCAGGCATTCCTAGATAGCTCGTGATCTCAAGCAATACCGGAATTACATGGCTTGTTGCGGTACTCTTGACTGCTCGTAGGATTGTGAATTTGGTAAATGAATCTACAATCACCAACACATGCTCGTTGCGTTTTGAACTTTTTGGGAACGGACCCAAATGATCAATGTGTATTGTCGTGAACGGTATTGGCTTAACGTTGTCGTAGTGATATCGACCCTCACGTCGTCCGCCAGGGGTTTTATTTAAAGCACAACCCACACATGAGTTGATGTAGCTCTTTACGTAATTGCGCATTCGAGGAAACCAGAAGAGATTGAGAATTCGTTTCATTGTTTTGTCAACGCTCATATGACCTGCCTTATCGTGGCATTCGTGCAGTATTTGGAACCTTAATTGCTTTGGAACAACCCATAGTAGTTTGTTGTCGTGTTTTCGATATAGGCGTCCCAGTTCAACAACGTAGTCGGGATATTCTGGCTTCACCTCATTCTGTATTTCGTTAACGATGTTTCTTATTTTCTCGTCTTGTAGCTGAACACTAAACAACCAATCTGCCTGGTCGATAATCATCTTGGAAATTTTGAGATCAGCGGCATCTATTTCGTGTGCATCTTCATAAGGTGCACGGCTCAACGCATCGACATGGGCCATACGAGCTCCAGGTCGATGTTGAATTTCAATGTCGAATTCTTGGATTCTCAACCACCATCGGGCAATGCGTGGTATAAGCTCTCGCTTTTCCATCGTTGTTCGTAAAGCGTTGCAATCGGTAATAACTTTGATCTTCTTTCCGTATACGTAGTATTTGAATCTTTCCAATGATTCCACAATCGCTAATGCTTCGAGTTCATAGCTATGGAAACGTTTTTCGTTGTCTGTAGTAGAGCGACTAAAATATGAGATCGGGTGCAGTTGTCCATTCTCGACTTGCAACAAAACGCTTGCAAGGCCGATAGAGCTTGCGTCTGTATGTAGTTCGTGTTCGGCTTCGATGCGGTAGTTGACCATGGTTGGTTTCGATGATAATGCGGTTTTGAGTTCGTTGAATGCTGACTCTTGCTGTAGTCCCCATGCTAATGCGGTGTTGTTGCGTAGCAATTTGCGTAATGGTTCAGAAATAATGGAATAACCAGCGACGAATTTTCGGAAGTAGCCACTGAGACCTAAGAATTTTCGTACTTCAGTGACATTTCTCGGCTGTGGAAAATTTACGATAGCGTTGGTTTTGACGTTGCCCGGACTCATGCCTTCAGGAGTTAGCTGATGTCCCAAAAACGTTATTGTTTGCGTGAACAACTCACATTTGTTGACGTTCAATGTGAGTCCGCAGGTACGTAGTACTTGGAGTATACGAGAAAGCTTTGTATACATTTCGTCGAAAGAATTGCTGCCGATTAGGATGTCATCCATATAATGCAGCATGTCGCCCGTCTCCACCCGTCTTTGGATTTCTGCCATGAGTCTATTAAACACAGCTGGTGCATTCTTTAAACCAAACGGCATGCGTTTGAACTCATATAGACCGTCCGTCGTGATAAAAGCGGTGTATTTCCTACTATAGGGTGCCATTTTGATCTGATAGTACCCATTATTCAAATCGAGTGACGAAAAGTATCGGAAACGTTTCGCTTCGTGTAGCCGTTCTTCAATATTCGGGACTGGAAAATTTTCTTTCTTTGTTACCTTATTAATTCGTCGATAATCGATACATAACCGATCACTTCCATTCTGCTTTTTGACTAAGACCACGGGACTTGCGTATTCGGATGTCGATTTCGTGATAATATCACGCTCAAGCAACTCCTCAACCATCCTGTTGACAATATCACGCTTCGGTTCTGGGATACGATAAGGCGCTTGAAATATGGTGCGATTGCTCTCAAGTTCGATGCTAGCTTGAACTACGTCAGTTTTGCCAATATCTTTCAGCCCACTGGAGAAAACATCGGCATAGCTTGCCAGAAGACTTTGTATCTTATTTCGTTCTGTTTCATTGCTGAAATTGGACATTAATTTGGAAAAATTGCTCTCAGTTAGTACCGTTGTCTGTACTGCTCGTCTGCTCCCGAATATTGTGCGACCATTTTCAATTTTCAGCGTAGTGTTTGCATTGATGATAACATCTTGACCTATTAAAACGTCTTGTTCTAGTAACTCGTCATCAGCGATGTAGGCTTGCGTCTCGATGTTGATTCCGTCGATTGTGATGTCTATGGTAATAGCCTCCGTGAACGTACGCACCCCTCCGCAAATGCCTTTTACTTGTAAGCAGCATTTTACGGCTTTATCGTCGATGCGCTTGGCTACTGACCTACGAATGATGCTGCATTGGCTGCCCGTGTCGATGAATGCGATATACGGTTGCGCTTTTATGTAAACTAACTTCTTGAAACATTCGTCAAGGTTGATTGCACCAAGTCGTCGTAACGTTACTGTCGTCTTCTCACAATTTCCTCCGTTTGGATGAACTTTGTTACACGTTGTACAGCGATGTCGTTTCTGCGGCAGTGGACATTTGTTGGCGAAATGTCCAGGTACGTTGCAATTGTAGCATTTCAATTGTGCTTTAAATTCACCATTTTGTTTCGTTGACTCAGCATATTTTCCTTTATTGTTGTCTCGCTTACTTGGTTGATGTACTTGTGGCTCACTTAGCCCTCCGCGATTAATGAAATAGTCCTCGATGGCGTCTCTCATCTGCTTCATTGTTGTAAACTTCATTGCTGCAATGCTTTGTTGGAGTTCTCTATGTTTTAACCCAGCTCTTGCATAACGTATAATGGCTGCCTCACTCAGTTTGTAACGTATACCTAGTGCCGCCACTCGAAAACAATATTCTTTTACGATTTCTTTTGGCTTCCTCGTTGCATTGGCCATCACAAAATGAATTTCTGCCTCGTCTCGATCTGAACCAAATTCGTGTCGTAACGCATCAGCAAAATTTTCCCAAGTTGTGTGTAATGTGGGTGATGCATCCAACCACATACGTGCAACTCCTTTTAAACGTGTGTAAATAGCTAACAATAAAAATTTCTCGTCCCATCTATATGCTTCCACTACTCGATCGACTCTATCAATAAATTGCTCTACCGTAATGCTTGCGTTATTCGTTGGATCAAATTCCGGCAGGGTATTTGCAATTTCTTTAACTGACGCGTGTCGCATATTCCCGTTCGTTGAAATATTCCCGTTCGCAGAAATATCACCGTTGCTTTGAATGCGTGTTGTAACGTTGTTGTTAGTTGCCACCGTGCTGTCGTCGTTCGTTGAAATAGCGTCAGTGGCGTGACTCTGAACGCCTGCGCCGCCGTTGACTGCGACTGCGCTATCGTTGCTATTTGCGTTTTGTACCGTTTGTACCTCTTTCATGCTAACTGTACCAGTCCCGTTGTTTGTCTCGCGTAACTGCTTCATCTCCTGCTGCAGTTGTGCCACCGTTGACATCTCGGATGACTCCTCCGTAACGTTGATCTCTTGGATGTCCACCTCGTCGGACTCCTCATATGCGCTAAGACGTTGCAACAACTGTTCTCGCGTGCCAGTCGTCGCTAATTGCCTTTCCCGTAGCAACCTCTTCAGTTGTTCCACCTTCAGATCACTGATCTTCACCATCGTATCGTTTTTACGTATCGTGTATATATATCTGCCGGTGCCTATAGCCCTTCACCAACGCACATACATATACTTACTATGTTTGTAGACGTGTATGGGTTTATCATCCCACTTCTGAACTGTAGAGAAACACCGAACTCGTGTGCACAGTCAAACACTTATATATAATAATACAAAACTTTATTGTGAATATAAGAAAAATGTTACACTTATTCAACTTTACTGGGTGTTCTCAAATATTTCGTTTATGTTGCTCACTCGCTGACGGTTGCTCGTTGACTGTGTCTTTGGTTGCTGCCACTTGCTTTATTTTATTTGACACTTGATGGGCAACAGAGTTGCCATCGCTTACATTTGTATATTCTGTTTTAGCCAAGTTACCATCATTTGTTATGTTTTGAATTAGTTAGAAATAGTGACTGAAAAGTAATGGTTTCCTTTAAATAATTTTGTCATATTTTGATGTTTGAATTGACGTTTTTTAATAGAATGAGGCTACGACTTACTTTAGCAAAAAATAATAATAAAGTAAGGTAACAATCAGTAATAAAATTATAAATGCTTATAATATTTGCAAACGAAGGAAGTTTTAACAATTCTTGATAGTTTGGAAAAAAGTTGTGCTTTTGCCTAATACTCGCTAAAGCCGAACATTCATCAAAGATGTGATGAAGTGATAGCGTTCTTGCGCAGAGAGGGCACGATGGTTTTGCTTTGCCAATAAGAAGGTGCTGCTGTGAGTTGTGTGTGGCCAATCCTTAGACGTGTGAAGAGCGTAGCTTGTAGGCGAGATATATCCCTTGGGTATACGACTTTTGTCCTTGTGGGATTGAAGGTAGAGTACCGACGGTCGAAACGTTTCCATTCCGTAAGTTTAATTTCGTGAACGTAGCGGTCCAGCATATTACAGAGGTCGTTTCTGTCGTGTGGCTTATATTGTAGGGTTGGCGCTGATTCAAAAAACCGAGCCCTCGTGGTCTGCATGTAGTGTAGTGTAGATTAGTGCAACTTTATGACTGTATTTAACGCACAGGTCACGAATATTCGAGATAAGTGAGGCAGTGTTGCGAATGTTACAAACAGCAGATAGGCAAGAAAAGCTGTCCGAGCAAATAACAAATTTACCTCTGCTATGTATCGGATATTCTAGTGCTTTGAAAACGGCAAAGGCCTCGGCTGTAAATATCGACGAGTAACAAGAAAGAATCCCGCCTGTAATAACTACTCCATTTGGTTTGGTGAGAGCAAAAGCTGTGTTTATCGCTTTGGACCCGTCTGTGTAAATTGCAGTCCAATTGTTTTCTTCATAGGTTTTCATTAACTCTAAGAAGAGTTTCTGGAATACTATATTACTGGTGTTACTCTTTTTGAAGCTGTGCAGGAACATGTTAATAGTTTTTTTTTTTTTAACAACCACTCCGGCTGTTTGTTGACCCTCTTGTACTTTGGGGGCGGATATATGTTTAAGTCTTTTCAGTATTTGATACAAAGGCATAATGTGGATTTTAGCCTGAAGTTCCGTTTATGTCGTGACGCGTAAATTACGGTTTTATGTAAGCTGGCATTTGGAGAGTATATCAGTTTTGGAATTAGTTGCATCGTTCGATCGTATACCCTTTCCTTTATTGTTGGTAGGTCACATTCCGCCAAGATACACTTAATAGGTGATGTAGGGAAAGCGTTTATACTCCGACGGCTCGCTGCATGATAAGGAAGTTCCAAAAGTTTCAAATTAGAGTTTAGATTAGAGCGAGTATTAAAGCTCTTGTAGCGTTTATTAGAGAGTTGGGATGAATAAAAGATCGTTTACTAGTTAAATATTTTATTATGTGTAGTCTTTTTGTTTAGTTATTTCTTAGGTTAAGACATTGATACCGAAAATTAAATCTTTTATCGAAATATACTCCTAAAGTATTTAAATTGCTTACGGATTCTATTACAATATTTTCAAAAACTAACTGTGGATATATTCATTTTGTCTTTTTACTAATATGTAGTAATTTACATTTTGGAATGGAAATTGTTGCCCCAGATTTCATGCCCCATTTCTTAAACTCTGTTAGTATTTTCTTAAAAATATTGTTAGCAGTTTGGGGATCTTTTACACTACATAGTGAGTTTAATGCCTTTAGTTTTAAGGCATATTTCAGTTAATTTATCGAAAGCTATAATAAAAAGCATCACCGATAGTGGCGAGCCTTGCGGTATACCATTTTTGAGAGGATGCAAACTAGATAGAACATTGTTTATGCGAACCTGAACTTTTCTTAGGATCATAAAAGCTTTTACTATTCTAAAAACTTTTGGATTTGCTTCCAAGCTGCTAATTGGCTTAGCACTGCATGAATTCCTATGCGATCAAAAGCTCTCTCGAAATCAGTGACCAAGATAGTCGCTTGATTTTTGGTGGAGAGAGTGTCAGATATATAGTGTTGGAGTTGAATAAGTGAATCTATTGTACTGTGCTGATGTTTGAAAGCCGTTTGGTTGTGATTTATAAAATTATTTTTTGTAGCAAACCATGAAAGTCGCCAAGCAATAATTTTTTCGAAAATTTTACTTAAGCAGGATAGCAAGGAAATTGGTCTGTAAGAAGTAGTTAGGTTCGGTGGTTTATTTGGTTTACTAATTGGGATAATGGTGGCTATCCGCCAGTTTTGTGGGTAGAATCCTTTGTGGAAAATTGTGTTATACAGGCAAAGTAGTCTTTCTTTAGCAGCTGTAGGTAAGTTTGAAAGCATCGGGTAGGATACCCTATCAATGCCTGGTGTTTTGCCTTTAGCATTTTGTAATGCAGACTCTAGTTCGCGGAAAGTAATATCGCACTCTAAGCTTCTTGCTGATGCGGAGAGATTCGTTGGTGTATAGGTGGCAGATATCCAATGTTTATCTGCGATATATTCTGCAGAAAAATTACTATTTTGCGAATATGTAAACCAAATATTGGCGAAGGTTGCCGCAATATCTGCGGAATTCGTAAGAATACTTTGATTTGCATTAATGAAATTAATACGGTTGTGAGGGATTCCAGTCAAAAGTTTAATGTCTGACCATACCTTTTTGGTAGTTGACGCAGGAGAGATTTTGGCAGTGAATACTTCAAAACGCTTCTTTTAGCAGTCTTTTCAGCTCTTTTAAAGCGGGCGTTTGCTTTTTTATAATTATATAGATTATATTCAGACATTGTTATCTTGAAAGTATTCCAGTATTAATTTTTTTTGTCACGCATATGACCAAGATCTTTGTTCCACCAGATCGAAAAAACTTTTGAAGACTTGCGTTTGGTTTGAGGGATCGACTTATTTGGCGCAGAACGAATCAGTTTTGTGAATGCAGATGTGGCTTGGTTGATGTTGTCGATTGGAGTGGTGGGTAAACTTTTTAAAATTTCTTTTTGAAATATATTCTAGTTTGCGCGTAAAATAAAAAATTTTGGGAGATGCTTATATTTTTCAAAGTGGAAGTTTGTTTGAAGTGAGATCCATGTAGGAAAGTGGTCACTACCTCTGAGAATAGAGGAAGCTTCCCAACTGATTCTGGGGGAGAGCTGGGGAGAGGATAGGGAAAGGTCGACCCTCGTTAGGGAAGAGTGGGGAAAAAAATGTGTGGGGGCGCCATTGTTAAGAAGAATTAGGTTGCTGTTCAATAAGAAATTCTCTATGATTGCACCCCTTGTGTTTGATTTTCGGGAACCCCAAAGTGTATTCCACGCGTTGAAATTCCCAGTCCATAAAACCGGTGGGGGTAGTTGGGAAAGTAAATCTTTCAAATCAGTTTCGTTAAAAACTTGCTGGGGTGGTATATACGTATTAATGATAGTAAAGCTAAAATTTAAGTTGATTTTAAGAACTATTGTTGATAGTGTGAAATTTAAATCGATAATTTCATGTGGTATGATTTTTTTATTAAAATGCAAACGCCTTGCTTATTGCTTTGGATGTTATGTAAATTCGAAAATTAACCGCTGTATTGCCTAGGACAGGAAACGTTGTTACTGGGAGTAACTGAGATATGCGTTTCTTGAATACAAGTAATGTCTGGGTTTTGCTCTTTTATGAGTAATAAGAGTTCATCATAATTGTTGTTGTACCCGTTTATGTTCCACTGAATGATTTTAAGCGTCATTAGTAAGACAGAGAGAAAAAATATTTTGTTTATCTGTATATAGTATGTTCAGATATCGTTTGTATTAAATTTCATCTTCGGATGTAATTAATTCTTGAGTGTTGGAAAGTACTAGAGAAAGGGATGGAAGAGGTTCGAAAGGTAGAGATTGGAAATGAAAAGACGGAGAGAATGGTGTGTTTGTTTGGTATGGTGAAGTCATTTGAGTGAATGGCTTGTATTGAAAAAGAGGTGGGCTATTATTAGTGGTGACGTTAGTGCTGAGATCATTACAGGCAGAGAGTCTTGGTGGACTATCAGAGTTTATGGAGCGGCGAGAGAGGTTAGTTCCGTTTGTCGGTAGAGTCGTTGAAATGTTCCTTTCTAATGCTTGCGTGGATTCCCCTATGGGCGATTTGGAAATATTGATTTGCTGTAAAGGAGAAATGCTTTTAGATTTAGTGCTCTTTTTGGTGATTTTTGGTGAATTTGATCTTTGAGTGTTGCTGGGAGAACTAATGTTTTTAGTTTTTATGGTGGTGGAAGAGTCAACGTTAGTGTTTGTTGTTTCGATATTTTCATTGGAATTGGACGCTATTGAAGCATATGTGTTATTGGATAGAAAAGCTGGTGTTGTTTATTCCTTATGAATTTTTATTGCTTCGCGCATTGAACATTTTTTTATTGTTTTAATTTTTATTATCTCTTTTGTTTGTAAGAATTTGGTACAGTCTTTGGAGGATGATGCGTGTTGTTGGAAGCAGTTGATGCAAAAAATGCGTTCGCAATCAGATTGGGCATGGGGAGGGAGTGAACAATTAACACAGAGGGGAACGGTTACAGCGCTTTGCTGTATGACCAAGAAGTTGACAAATTTTGCAGCGCATTGGCGAAGGAATATATTGACGTATCAAAAGTTTACACCAGGCAACGTCAATTTTATTTGGTAACTTGTAGAGGTTGAAGGTTAGTAGCAAAACTCCCGAGGGGTGCGGTTTTCCTTCAATAAACTTATTAAATTTAAATATTGACACGACGCCTTGGGAGCTGAGCTCGTTTACTATCTCCTCCTCTGAAACGTTGTTTAGAAATGGAGCATATATCGTTCCTTTTACTTGGTTGAGAGACTCGTGTAGAGTGGCTGATATTGAACATATGTATGTTGGGCAGTTCTTTTAATTTCAGGAATTTTTTTGCAATATCGTTATTCTTAACAAGCAGAAGTAGTTTACCATCTCGAAGGGTAGAAATGGAGTGAACGTAATCACTAATTTGCTTAATGGCACGATAAATGGCAAAGCAGGAATAGTAGGAAAGGGGTTTGGCCGAGTCAGTAGCTTCCATCACTACGAATTTGGGGTCGTCAACTTTTATATCTGGGAGTTCTGGAAAATCCATAACCGAAAGACTTTTACCAGTTTTACATTTTTACCAGGTCCTGTATCGAATACGGCGAAACGATTCGCCTCGATAATTTGAGACCCAGGGGCCATTTTGCACGATGATGCGCACTTTTTAATAAGATTCTGCGCGCGAACAGTAAAAGAAAAAGATAAGAAAGAACGAATTAAACGTATATAAAAGGTCCGAAAAGAATAAACAGAAAATGTAAAAAAAAAACACTCGAAGTGCAAAAGACACGACTTATCGGCGCGAGAGCTAGTCGATGACTGTAATCGAATTAGCAAAATTATTGAGTGTTCTACTTTATTTTGATCTAATTTGAATAATTGTTTTTTAAATAAATTTACTGAGTTTTCTGTTAAATGTATAAAATAACTATTGTCTGCTGCACTTGTTGAGTAGCTCCACTACATATTTTGACTCTTGAAAATGCGTCAGCAATTGCATTTTCTTTTCCTTTAATGTAGTCGATTTTAAATTTAAATTCCTTTAATTTAGATCCTCACCTCCTCACCACCAAAAATGTCGTCCAATTAAGGACAGAACGTTTTAGTAGCCTAAACTGTGGCGAGTAGCTCCTTTTCGATCGCATTGTAATTTAATTCGATTTAGTGATCTACTAATAAAGGATATAGGATGTCCCGCTTGAGAGAGTACGACCTCGAAGGTTAAATTTTTGTAGTTAAGCCCAATTTTTTCTGAAATCAGGAAGCTGTAATTTAATTATTATAAAACTTTAAGCTTCTCGAATGCCTCTATATAATCGCGCTTTCTTTTTTCGTAAACATTTTGTGATGGATTTTGCTGTCAGCGTAATTTGGAATAAATTCACGGTAATAATACTCTAGTTAGAATTGGACATGAATGTCTTTGTATTTTAATAAAACTAATAAAATAACAAATAAGGAAAGCCATGGTCGCATGTAATCACTTATTTAATACTAAAGTTTTCAAGAATTAAAAGTTTAAAAACATTTTCAGTTGTTCGAGGAACTTGATATGTATTAAGAGATTTTGCGTAAAAATTAAACATGCATTCTTCAAAGAAATATCATGGATTACAATTGTATTTGGTATCATATTAACTTAACATATTATACATACTATATATGTATTATTGGCCGTGCACTAACTTACTTGTAGTTTAATGTCCAGAATATTTACATATATTAAAATTAACCTAATTTACTGATATAAGAAATATGCGATATAAACTCAACCCAATGAGGTCAACTTTAATATAGTTGGTATACAAGGAAAAGGTTAAATAGAGACTCGGAAATACTTATGTAAAGTTTAGAATATTAATGAAATTGGTCTTGACCGTTCTATTAATATTCTGCACTAAACCAATTATCAAAAAAATTATTATATCGCTTATATTGGGGCCAGAGGAAGGTCTGGACTGAATGCATAGAGTATTAACATTATTCAGTTAACTCGAGAACATGTTTCCATGAAATTTTTGGAAAGTATGATTTGCTTATAAGTATGATATATCTAATCCTATACTATAAATACGATTGGGATTTAAGTGTGTTCTGTCCAATGCACACAAGAGGGAGACTCCACAATCAGTGCCAGCTACCGTGGGATAGCCTCCTCAACATCGCATATAAGGTTCTATCGAGCGTGTTGTGTGAAAGATTAAAGTCCACCGTCAACAAACTGATAGGACCTTATTAGTCTGACTTTAGGCTTTGAAAACCAACAACTGACCAGATTTTCACCATGCGTCAAATTTTGGAAAAAAACCCGTGAAAAGAAGATCAACACACACCACCTCTTCGTCGATTTCAAAGCTGCTTTTGACAGCACAAAAAGAAGCTGCCTTTCTGCCGCTATGTATGAATTTGGTATGCCCGTAAAACTAATACGGCTGTGTAAACTGACGTTGAGCAATACCAAAAGCTCCGTGAGGATCGAGAAGGACTTCTCCGAGCCGGTCGATACCAAACGAGGTTTCAAACAAGGAGATTTTCTATCGTGCGACTTCTTCAATCTGCTGCTGGAAAAAAAAATTCGAGCTGCAGAGCTTAATCGAGCAGGTACAATGTTGTAGCGGCAGAATTATGCCGAGTAGACAGTCCTTGGCCTGATAAAAATCCGGCTCCGTTCCGGTTACGTGGACCCGACTGCCGTGGGAACGGAGCAGGTAAAAGTGTATCTGATTTCTCAAGATTGAATAAGGAAGCGAAGCAAATGGATCTGTTAGTGAACGAGGGCCAGACGAAATATCTCCTGTCACCAAACAAACAGTCGTCGTATTCGCGACTAGGCTCCCACGTCACTGTTGACAGTTATAACTTCGTATATCAGTATTAACACTTACAACAACGTCAGCCTCCAAATCCAACGCAGAATAACTCTTGCCAACAGGTTCCACTTCGGACAGAAGAAGTAAAGTACTCTCGCCAAAGTCCATAAGTCACTTATTATTCCCGTCCTGTTATATTAAGAGACAGCGGCTCTTAAGCCAGAGCTGAGAGTATTCCACGCAATACCCGCCGAGGGACGCAGAGGAAGACCTGCACTTCTTTGGAAAGACCAAGTGCAGAAGGACATGGCCACACTTGGAATATTCAATTGGCACCAATCGGTGAAGTGGAAGAACGATTGGCACGATGTTACAAACTCGGCTATAACCAATAAAGAAGAAGACGAAGAAGAATGCATATATTACGATATAAAGAAAACCAGAAGTTTGAAATTTGTACGGGTAATATTGACCCAGTTTGGCTAGCAAGTTATATTGTGACCAAAAATTATTAACTATGACTTTCATAATGATAGCGCACACATTAACTGATACTATTATGAGTAAAAAATAGTAAGAAATCCCACTTTAACACAATACATTTGTGCTAACTTTTTTTGCCAATCCTCGAAACGTTTAACGATTCTCGTTTAATGTATTCCATTAGCACTTACGGTTTCCTGGATTAGTCGTTTGAGTTTGCTGAATAGCCCGAAGTCACACGGAGCTAAATCAGGCGAATACGGCAGTTGCGCCACGGTATTTTTTTTTAATTTTGACGAAAAACTCGGGAAAATCCATGCACTAAGTGACAGTGCATACAGTCATAGTTTCGGCTCCTTTTTACGAATAGCTTCGCGCAAACTATAAAACTACTCAAATAGTATCCTTGCTGACATCGAAGAAAACTTTCAACGTAACATTGATTTTAACCTGCTTTGACGTAGTTTTTCAGCATCAGCTTATATTTTGAAATTTTATTGAGTGAACACGATCTCTGAATTATTCGCTCTCTCATACACTTACTATAACGATTTTCGTGTTTGATTGTTGAATCTCCATTTTTTCTGCCATTTTATCCAGAAAAAAATAACGGGTTGGTGTCGTGCTGGTGGAATCATCGGCCCATATTTCTTCAAAAATGATGTCGGTGAGAACGTAACCGTCAATGGCGACCGTTTTGCGCCATGATAACCGACTATTTGATGCCTCTTCTTGAAGTTCGTGATCTTGGCGACATTTGGTTTCCACAAGAAACCAATCCCACACATCGTGTCAATCAATGGATTTATTGAGAGAACACTTCGGTGAGCAGATAATTTCACGTTTTGGGCCGGACGATTGACCACCAAGATCATGTGATATCACACCATTAAAATATTTCCTGTGCGGACATGTATAGTCTATGTGGACAATCCCGTTTCGATTCAGGCCTTAGAGAAAAAAATAACGCGCACCAGCAGAAATGTTCGTCGTTTAAAGCATTTATTAGTTCAGTAGAAATATAGTTCTGAGATGCAGCTTCTGACATTAAGCAAACTTTACTCTATTGAAGGAGTTCTGCATTGACTGAAAAAAATGGTAGTTCAAAGGTGCAATGTCAGAGCTATATGGCGGAGGCACCAAAACTTCTCAGCCATGATCTCTCAGTTTTTGCCGAGTTCCTGATGGAAAACGAAGCCCTTTCTGTTGATCAGTTCTGGGCGTTTTTTTCGATTGCTTGGTTCAATCTCATCAGTTGACAGTAAAATGTGGAATCAATCGTTCGACCAGGTTGGAGCAGCTCATAGTGGATGATTCCTTTCCAATCCCATCAAACACTTAGCATAACATTTCGAGGCGTCAAATCCTGGCTTTGCGACCATTTGTTGAGCGTCACCACAATTGTACTATGATTTTTCTCGCATTCGCTTCAGAAATGGTTCGCTTTCATTTCGTTTCAGCAAAGAATGTCAGATGTTCATTCGATCCATTAAATTTTTCACAGACAATTCAAGTGGTACCCAAACATCGATCTTCTTTTTGTAGCCAGCCTTTTTTTAAATGGTTCAAAACCGTTTGATGATGTTAAATTCCAGCGTTGTTACGGCTGCTTATGTGACGGCCCTGGTCAATATTTTCCATAATCTCATCGACTTTTTCAATGATAGGTCGACCAGAGTGAGGTGCGGAATTTCAAGAATGGAAGCGAGCGAACCATTTTTGTGCTACACGAACGGATACAGCATCGTCTCCGTAAATTTCACAAATTTCATTGGTGACTTGCATGGCATTCGATTTTCTTTATTATTTTCACTCATTTTTGAACAGTTGTAATTTTTTTTTCAATTCCCCTAATTTAATTTTTTTTTAGTATTTCTTGGATCTGCTTAGTAAAGCCTAACAATAAGTATTCAAATCTTAAATCTATTTAAAACTAAAGAAGCTCAAGAATGTGGTTGATCACTTCTTTTTAAACGTGTTTGATTGCAGGAATTTGCCAAGGTCCAATAGGTTTGGATGTTCGAGAAATTTAGAAATATATCTCATTCTACTGTCCTCTACCTCCTTCTTTACCATAGGAATATCAAGAACTTTATGAATGTTTTGATTACTTATGTACCATGGTGCACCCGTGATTGTGCTAAGCATTTTAGATTGGAATTTTTGTATTATATCAATGGTGGTTGCACAGTTTTATGATTGCGTTATATAACAGGACTTTGTTGTCTAGGCTAAGTTTAGAATTTTTGTTTAAAAGCTAATTAAAATTTGCTGTTCTTAACTTCATGCAAGTTATTTTACTCGCTATAAGTTTTCGCCACATGAGCCTTCGATCCAGGTGAATCCCAAGATAAGTTACTTCATTCGCTGTGGGTACTAGAACATTGTTTATTTTAACTGTCCGACAGGTTTCTGGTCTTAGCGAGAATGTAGCATGTTTGCATTCTTGCTCATTAATATTTATACGCCAGTTGGCTAGCCTTTCTTCGACAAAAGTTAAGAGCTGCTCTAATACTCTTGATGCTCTGATCGGGCATTTGTTACGGCTTACTAGAGCTGTGTCATCCGCGAAAGTGGATGTCAATACGTTAGTACCTGTTGGAATGTCAGCTGTATATATTATGTACAGAGTTGGGCCTATCACGCTACCCTGAGGTACACCAGCCCTTGTAACTCGTTCTTCTGATATGAAGTCTGCTACTTTGACTGTAAATTTCCTGTTTCTTAAATATGACTACAAAGTTTTATGCAATTCGTAAGGTAAAATGTTTTTGATTTTCCATTAAAGGCCTTCATGCCAGACCTTATCGGACGACTGAGTTACATCTAGAAAAATAGCTGAACAGTACTCTCTATGGTCGAATGCTTTCCTGATTTCTTTCGTAATTCTATTTACTTGCTCTAAAGCGCTATGTTTAGCACGAAAACCGAATTGGTGCGTTGGTATTATATTGTTTTCGTGGAGAAAAGGAGTTATCCTTGATAGTAACACTTTTTCAAATATTTTAGAAATACAGGGTAAGAGACTTATTGGCCTGTAGGAAGACAGCTGTGTTAGGTCTTTTCCAGTTTTGTCTATTATGATGATCTGCTACTTTTTCCACGAAATTGCACTTTTACATATAGCAATATTTGGTAACTCAGTTATCATTTTTGGCTTAATATTATCGTGTCTGGATGCCTTTTTTGGATTTAGCTCTTTTATGATTCTAGTAACTTCAGAAGTAGAAGTTCTAATAGACACAAGCGACTCGTTAGCGGTATTATATTATCCTCATCACTATGTGCTCAATTACCAATCAACTGTCTTAGAGGCATGTTGGAATCTACTGGTGGCTTGAAAGACTTTTGGGCTTTCCAAAGGGAGTTTTGCTTGCTAGAATTTGGACACAGTTTCTTTATATAATTTTCAATGTTGTGTTCTTCCTCGCGTTTAAGCGCTTTTTTAACTTTTGTACAGCAAATTTCAGTTGAAGCAGAGTTGAAGAGGAGCGATTTAACTGCCATTCATTCTTCGGATTAATAAGACGTGAGCTCCAGTACGTGTGTTTTGCGTTGTAATCTCCACCTGCTAAAAATCTTTGACCTAGTGTTCCAAAAAAGTCTTTAAATTCGCTATCTGGAATTATAAAACGAGGTGGACAGTAAAGTCAATTCTGGTACATAGCCCTAAGGTTTAAGTCACAATCCCGATTTTTTAGTGATATTGTTGTAGCTTGTAACTATGGTGTAGCATGAGATTTTAGAGCATAGTAGTTTAAAGGATTTCTAATCAACAGTTCCGTTCCAACATGCGATTTTATATCCGGATGATTTGTAACATAGAGTCTTAATCCCGGTATATTGAATTTATTTTTATTTGTTAGACGACGGAGTCTCTCTCCCATCACGAATCCCACACCAAAATTGCGCTCCTTTATATGGCCACTCTAGTAAATGCCACAAGGACCTACTCGCCATCTATCGAATTTCTTGGCACGGTGATGTCAGCTTTCACTCTAACGAGGACATCAACCAGCTGGGCAGCGGCACCTTCCCAATTAAGGGACCGGACGATCCAGGTGCATGCCCTCAAATCGTAGTCCTTATTTCGTTTGCCATGGTCGTCATCAAAAGACCCCCCTTTTCTCATTCGAGACAGTTGGTAATCTGGGGCGCTTTTAACGTGGCTGGTCCCAAACCCAGCGAACAACCCTGTGAAGGGGGTGTTTCGCCTTCTCACTTTAGCTCGCCTTTAAACGGATGTTCTTAGGCTACCCAGAGGATACTTGGTCAAAGACCGGAAGTCGTGAGCTGCTTGAGCCATATGTAAAAAATTCGTTTCTGGCCACTCCCAAGTGAATGACTACTCCCAAGTGAACTTCTACATATGACTAAATCCTCTAATACTCACTAATAGGGATATCGCTTAGACGTTGAATCAAAAACTATTTGTATCTTGTTGCTCCATTAGGCAATTTACTTTGTTTAAGGGCTTTGCGTACTGTTTTTATGCGTTGCATTTTTGACCGTATGATATTCCTTGACCTAATTTCTTTTATGGTGCAAACTCACGGCTTTCGAATTTGACATTTTACTTTCTAAACCAAATAGAATCAACTGCATGAAAAAGATATTTTTAACTAACTGAAATACACATAAATCAAAGTCAATTCTGGTTTGTTTGAAAACCTCCCAGCAGAAACTTCTAGGAGAGGAGTTCGTTATGTCTTTTCACCGGAAGTATGTGATATTCACTAATTAAAAAGTATAACTATGTATCAAGAGGCATCCGGGCCGACCGATTGCGGCGCATGTTGCGTTTTGTAATATAGTTTTGTGTCAACGTTGTTTTTATTATTTCGAAAACTATGTTCTTGAAGTATGACTCCGTATTTTAAGTTGTTGGTCACGCCTATACTAAATAAATAAGTGTTTTCGATTTATGTGGTTAATGACAAAAAAATTATAATAATTATTGTTTATTCAACAACTAAACGTACTTAATTACAATCAATTGATGAACTGGTGTCAGGACCTATCTATGCGAAATGACGGAAATGCGAGATTGTTGGAAAGCGAAACGATACTCAGGTCGGCTTCTTTCGAATAACGGCCGTTTCGAAGGGACATTCCTGTAAAGGATTGGCATGTATCTTGTGTGGTGTTATCGTGAGGTGAGATGTATTAATGTGGTGGAATATCAACTAATGTATTCAAATTGCGTTGACTTTACAGCTTATATGTATGTATATGGTACAGTCGGAATTAAACTTATTGTTTGCAAGATTGCAAGACATGCCGCCATATTGACTATATTTAATTTATCCAATTGAAAATTATATATATTTTTTACTTAATTTTTATTTTTTTTTATAAAATTTCAGCTTTCCGAAATTTGTAACTCTATATCCGATCAAGGCCAACTGCCACTACAATTAGCCTTGACAGCTAAGCACCTCTCTATTGCTCAAACTCTTGTTAAAAATGGATTTGCAGATATTAATGCATATGATGCAGAGGTATCATATATAAATTAATTATAATTTGTTATAAATAAATTTTGACATTTTTCTTTCCAGGGGTTAACATTATTAATAAGATCCGTTAAAGATATTGATGAATTTGCGGCAAATTTTTTGTTGGATCATGGTTGTCAATTGGACTTATCAGCAAGGTACGTATTCAAGTTTAGATGTATGGTAAGTAATATTGTTTAAAAATTTTAGTTACAGAGTCTTAAACAAAAAAATCTATTTGTGATAAGTTTTTCACTATATCTCGCTTGTAAATTATTCAGATACCCAAATACATGACGATACGAGTTTAATTTACTAACGTATTACTTCAGCAAGTTCATGTTCAAGTAATAATGCCATACACAAAAGTGTAACGAAGAACGATAGCATTTGATGATAAGATCATTTACGTAATCTTTTATTTGACATATCACTCTACAGGTACACGGTTGTTTTTTGACACCCCCCAACCAAATTTATTTAACACTCGTACTAAATGGTCTAATATACGATGATAAAGCTTTGACGGTTCCAACATTAATTTAATTAATTAATATATGTACATTAGGGTGTGACATTTTGAACCGACCTCTTTTTTTCAACTGAAAAACAGGCTGAAAACTTTCGAAGTGTGTAAAAAAAAAGTCACTCAAAAGATGAGCTCTTAATATTAGTATTAAGAGGTGCCTCTTTAAAATTTTCTGTTTTCCATATAAATTACATGAAAAAAAATCATTTTTTTGTGGTGGTTATTGTACGGAGGTTATCATATGTGCACGCGATGGCTGCCAGTAGGGATGGTAAGCTCGGATGAGAGACCCCCCTTTTGATGACGACCATGGCAAAGGACTACGATTTGAGGGCATGCACCTGGAATGTCTGGACCCTTAATTGGGAAGGTGCCGCTGCCCAACTGGTTGATGTCCTCGCAAAAATAAAGGCTGACATCACCGCCGTCTCCTTACGTACAGCTGCATCCGAAACCCTTGGTTTTCGGAAAGTGCAAAAGAACAACTGGTACGACGAGGAGTGCCGCGCCGCAGCGGAGAGAAAACAGGCTGCCTACCTCGCAACGTTACGATCGACCACAACACGTGCGGGATGGAATAGATACCGAGAATTGAAGAAGGAAGCGAGACGCATCTGCAGACAGAAAAAGGAAGAGGCCGAAATGCGTGAGTATGAAGAGCTTGATAAGCTGGCCGACAGGGGTAATGCTCGAAAATTCTACGAAAAAATGCGGTGGCTTACAGAAGGTTTCAAGACCGGAGCATACTCTTGTAGAACCCCCAAAGGTGATCTAGTCACTGATGCCCAGAGTATACTTAAATTATAGAGGGAACACTTCTCCAGCCTGCTGAATGGCAGTGAACGCACAACACCAGGAGAAGGAGAACCCGATTCCCCAATCGATGACGATGGAGCAGACGTACCATTACCCGACCATGAAGAAGTTCGAATAGCAATTGCCCGCCTGAAGAACAACAAAGCGGCAGGGGCCGACGGATTGCCGGCCGAGCTATTCAAACACGGCGGCGAAGAACTGATAAGGAGCATGCATCAGCTTCTTTGTAAAATATGGTCGGACGAAAGCATGCCCAACGATTAGAATTTAAGTATGCTATGCCCAATCCATAAAAAAGGAGACCCCACAATCTGCGCCAACTACCGTGGGATTAGCCTCCTCAACATCGCATATAAGGTTCTATCGAGCGTATTGTGTGAAAGATTAAAGCCCACCGTCAACAAACTGATTGGACCTTATCAGTGTGGCTTCAGACCTGGAAAATCAACCACCGACCAGATATTCACCATGCGCCAAATCTTGGAAAAGACCCGTGAAAGGAGAATCGACACACACCACCTCTTCGTCGATTTCAAAGCTGCTTTCGACAGCACGAAAAGGAACTGCCTTTATGCCGCGATGTCTGAATTTGGTATCCCCGCAAAACTAATACGGCTGTGTAAACTGACGTTGAGCAACACCAAAAGCTCCGTCAGGATCGGGAAGGACCTCTCCGAGCCGTTCGATACCAAACGAGGTTTCAGACAAGGCGATTCCCTATCGTGCGACTTTTTCAACCTGCTTTTGGAGAAAATAGTTCGAGCCGCAGAACTAAATAGAGAAGGTACCATCTTCTATAAGAGTGTACAGCTGTTGGCGTATGCCGACGATATTGATATCATCGGCCTCAACACCCGCGCCGTTAGTTCTGCTTTCTCCAGGCTGGACAAGGAAGCACAGAAAATGGGTCTGGCAGTGAACGAGGGCAAGACGAAATATCTCCTGTCATCAAACAAACAGTCGTCGCACTCGCGATTTGGCTCTCACGTCACTGTTGACAGTCATAACTTTGAAGTCGTAAATAATTTCGTCTATCTTGGAACCAGCGTAAACACCACCAACAATGTCAGCCTAGAAATCCAACGCAGGATAACTCTTGCCAACAGGTGCTACTTCGGACTGAGTAGGCAATTGAAAAGTAAAGTCCTCTCTCGACGAACAAAAGCCAAACTCTATAAGTCGCTCATAATTCCAGTCCTGCCATATGGTGCAGAGGCTTGGACGTTGTCAACAACTGATGAGTCGACGTTGCGAGTTTTCGAGAGAAAAGTTCTGCGAAAGATTTATGGTCCTTTGCGCGTTGGCCACGGCGAATATTGCATTCGATGGAACGATGAGCTGTACAAGATATACGACGACATTGACATAGTTCAGCGAATTAAAAGACAGCGGCTACGCTGGCTAGGTCATGTTGTCCGAATGGACGAAAACACTCCAGCTCTGAAAGTATTCGACGCTGTACCCGCCGGGGGAAGCAGAGGAAGAGGAAGATATTCACTCCGTTGGAAGGACCAAGTGGAGAAGGACCTGGCTACGCTTGGAATATCCAATTGGCGCCACGTAGCGAAAAGGAGAAACGACTGGCGCGCTGTTGTTAACTCGGCTATAATCGCGTAAGCGGTGTCTACGCCAATTAAGAAGAAGAAGAGTGCATTCGTATGATCTTAATAACACGTTTAAATATGTCGTTTTTATCTGGATGCATTTTCGTAAAGTGTAAAAGAATCAGATGGAATTACTTAAGAGTTCTTTAAATGGAAATATTTTATTTAGTAGTTTCCACCATTTTTAATTGGTTAGCTTACCTGAACGCTGGAACTTCAAGAATATCCCACTCCACAGACATATAGAACTCAGATAGATCTACTCCGACATCTACAATGTTATTACCCTGCTGTTCATCCATATGCCGCAGGTCAACCTTCACAAAAACGAAATCATATTGATTATTTAAGATTTAATGCATATACATACATATATACTATATAATTGTTTATATTTTTTTATATACATTTCGATAATATTGTAACGGATTTATCGATGAATTGTCTATCTTTTAACTCACTCTTGAGTTTGATCACTGGATTGTTACATAAAGGTCCCAATTTAGTGTCAATGCACTTATATTTATTTATTATTGAAACAACTTAACACTTATTATCCTCATTCCAAAAACACTCTAACTAGAACTGTCTCTACTGCAAAATCTGACAGTTTTTATATAAGTAAAACTTCGCCTCTCGAACATCCTGGCTACTAGGAATTTCGTTAACTAGTTTCGCTGTTGTAGTGTATTGTATTTTGTTCTTTTCGTTTTCATTACCACACTGCCCTCCATTTAAGTCTGTTCATCCCGATTAGACATTTTTGTGGTACCAAATGCTGCAAGCAGTTCCAGATGAACTACCTTCATTTTATTCCTAAGTCTACCAATGCTCATGACTGTTGGACCAGAGAACTTAAAACATAGAGAAGGTGCAGGTTCGACAGCGAACATTAGATAAAATTGCAAATACAGAATTCACGCTGTGAAATGTTAACATTTTTAACAGTTCTCCACATATTCAACAAAGAATATGAAGAGAAATAATATATGTACTTACGGCTTATGATGCCATAGCATGTATGCGCAATCAGGGAATATTGAAGAAAAATAAGTTCTTTGATACTCCATTTTTAACAGCCAAAAATGTATACAAATACAGCTCTCTCACATACTCAAGAATATGAAGAGACATAAATATGTATGCATGCTCCTTATGATACTCCCAACAACAGCATTGTGATATTTTCATGCTTCAATTTTTGCTTTCAACCAGGGAATCGCTTGTAGGTGCAATGTTTGCAAATACATATGTATGTTTGTATGCTTTTGTGTTTTGCTCTCAGCAATTCCATATTGACATGCAAAAATAATTCTGATATGAGTATAAATTTGTTTGAATGCATGCCTAATAATATTTATAGTCAATTTGGAGTTGCATATTTAATAATTTTATTTGATTTTTACATAATATACTATACTCTAAATATTTTTGTATTATATTTCTTACTAATAGAAATTAAATTTATCACAACAATATACATACATACATACTTATGTATGTATACGTATGTACATCTTCTATCATAGTAATCTTATGTCTCTGCACATGCTCATATCATAATCTTATTATCTGGGCCCTATTCCACAAAACAACTTATCAACTTTTCACTTTGTACTTTGCAAATTTTTCGTCAATTTGCAAAGCTTTCTGTTCCACAGAACTATGAAATTTGATAAGTGATAAGTTGAAATTGATAAGTGTAATTTGCAAAGTCTTTACTATTTTTATATTCTCTTTCTTTTCTCTCTCTTTTCTGTTCCACGTACGTTCTCTTGTGCAAAGTGCAAAGCTTATATTGAAAAGTGTAATCCGCAAAGACTTTGCATATAATTATGCTGTTCCGTTCCACAAAAACTGTAAACTCTATATTTGCAAAGCAAAATTCGATAAGTTTGTCAAAAATTTGCAAGGTAAATGATCGCTTTGCAAATTCATATTATTATAACTAGTCAAGCTTTCAAAATGTTAAGACGTGCGTTTTTGTTCGACAATAGTGAAGACGCGGTTACAGCTAGAAATTATAGAGACCGAATTAATTTTTCGGGACTACAAAATTTCAATTTTAAAGAGTGCTTCCGTTTAAATCCAATCCAGGTGGATTTTCTTTTAAATAATGTTGGACAAAAATTAGAAAATCCCTCTCCAGTTTTAGGCATTGAAGTTTCCGGTAGTAAACCTCAACCTCAAGGAGCTCCATCCGGCATTTTTTCTCTCTATCCAAAGTTTCACTTAGAAACTTGGTAGAGCGCTTCCTCTTTCTTGGATTTAGAGGTGGATTGGCAATTGTTTCTTCTGAAATAGATATTCTGGAATCATTCTCAGCTGACGGTAGATTTTCTGAGTTGCCATAACTTTCTGGCAAATTCAAACCATCTACCACAGCTGAGTCTGATTCCAGAATGTCGAGGATGGCCAAGTCAGCTTCATCCATTACCTTGCCCTTCCCACCTCCGGATCCAGTATTTCGGGCGTTATCCCTTTTACTCTGCAAATTAACAAAATTAAATTCACAAAAATACAAAAAGATTCTCGTTAAAAACCGGAAGCTCGATTTTGATTTTAAAGCCATTGTTTCTTGGGCAAATTTTCTTAGAATTCATCGTAGCTTACGATTTTGATAACCGCTTCGTCGAAAAAAAATTGACCCACTCTAGTACACATAGCAATTAGTAATATTTTGGTTAAACCGGTTGTTATCAGCAAGAGTTGTTGATTGAGTGCACTGTTAACTCACAACAACAATGTCTATGATGACGTTTTGTTTTGTTGTTGTCAACAACATGCTTGTTAGTTATTAGCAATGCACAATATAAGAATTCCAACAACAACAAATGATGCAAATATAATTATTTGCTATGTGTAGGCAATAAATTGTTGTACTTACCATTGTCCGGCTCTTCCAGAGCCCAAACAAACTGTCCCTTGCATAGGTCCATGTTTTTTGTGCTGACGCCAGTTGTAGGGATTGGGCTTTTTTTAACACATCCTCCCATGCTGTCTGTTTATCTAATTTGTTAACCTTCACAAAGAAATGTATACTTAAATATGAAATTTACAATTATTTATTTAAAAAATACTTACTCTGTTGTTTTGAAAACTAGCAAATAAAATGCTTTTTTTTTCTTTTATTACATTTAAAACAGCAAGTTTTTTTTCTATTTGTATTTTGCGGCTCATTTTAACAACTCATATAAAGCAATGCAAAGTGAAAAGTGATGAGACAGAAATGCAAAGTTGATAAAACGCTTTGTGGAACACTTTGCACACTTACTTTGCAAGAGAGTGCAAAGACTTTGCCAATAAAGCGCAAAGACTTTGCACTGAGCGGAAAGAGCGTAAAGTCTTCGCCAAAATATGCTCAACGCAAAGTGAGATTCGCAAAGAGCATTGTGGAACAGAAACGCTTTTCACTTTGCAGTACAATATCAATTGATAAGTGCAAAGTGAAAAGTTGATAACTTGTTTTGTGGAATAGGGCCCTGCTCATATAAATGTATGTATGTATACGCACGTGCGCATTCAGAAATTCAAATCATGATTTTATCACTTATCAATCTATTACATGTGCGTGCATTGATCTGCATGTTCCTATACATTCATTTATACTTATACAGTGGACCAATAAAGTTGACATACACCTAGTTCTATTAAATTACGACATTATAAAATGAATAAATATTGTGGTTTTGCGCACTGATATCACACCGAGTCGGTGTGATATCGTTTCGACGCAACGACTGCAAAAACTAACACTATCAATTGGGCAGAGCCATTGCGAACACTGGCATCACCCCGAGGTGTGATGTCTTTTCAACGCAATGCCTGCGAAATACCTAATCCTACTGTATGTATATAAGGCAGAGCCATTGCGAGCACTGGTATCACACCGAAGTGTAATACCTTTTCAACGCAATGCCTGCAAAATACCTAATCCTACTGTATATAAGGCAGAGCCATTGCGAGCACTGGTATCACACCGAAGTGTGATACCTTTTCAACGCAATGTCTGCAAACTACCTAATTCTACTGTATATAAGGCAGGGCCATTGCGAGCACTGATAATTCTACTGCACTTACCGCTGCCTATTGCTGCCGACTGCTGGGCGACCGTCCTCGCTGGCGAGCTGGAAGAAATGATCGCATTCGGTGTGAGGTGCTTGCTTGTATAGCAGCATACCGCAGCTTTCGTCAGCGAAGTGAGGTAAGTTGTGTGCGTAGCTTTGGTCAATGCGGTGAGGTGAAGTTTAGTACGTGTAGGATAATTCTAGTATGGTGGAAAGCTCTATGTTGAGGTATGGTGAGGGTAAATGATGTACAGTGTTGAAGTAAATTATTGTAAGGTGGTAAAAGCCACGTGACAGTTTATTTGTCGATTTTTGAGTTAAGAAATGTATCAAAGAAAAAATTCAATATTCCTCTGGTTCAGTGAGTTCCGGTTAAGTAGTACTCCGCTTAAATGAAAATCACCCTCTTAACTGCCTATATCTTGCTGCATCTCACGGTTTGTTTTTTGAAATACATAGAAATTATTGTTTTAAGTACCACTTCCTTAAGTATTCGCACTCGCTTATGTGCCATATTATATTTTTATTTTTAACAAACCACAAAAATCTGTATCTTTGATTGCGGCACATAACCGGGATTGACTGTATTTGTCAAGGAATGTAAAAAATGTTTTTACGCGACTCGTAAAAATCCGAGTCGATATGTAAGCACGCTTATACATATACTACATACGTATTTACACAAGTTTATTGGTAAAGCTTTTAGAGCGGCAATCGGTGATCGTTCGCCTATTTTTTCGGCACAGCTCGGATTTTCTACCAACAATACAAAGTTGTGACGCTTTGTCGTCGCGTCAGTTCTTTGACACATTGACTCTTTGACACATTGACTCTTTGACAAAACGTGAGCTGCAGCCATTGGTTGCCCGTGACAACGGAGATTTCGCATGAAGCAATAAGTGTACCCATTTACATACGAAGTTGTGTGTAGACAAGTTTACAAATATTATGCATATGGTTCTAGCAAATTTGTTTACTCTACTTTTCACTTAACTTACTTTACTACTTAACCGGTAATCACTGTACGTTTTTATACGTTGTCAATTTTATTCTAATATATTTGAAAACTTATATTTGCGGCGTTGTCACTTTTTTCCTTCTCATAAAAATATCAGAAACTGTTAAATTTATGATTTTTAGCTTTTGCCATCGTCGCGAAAAGACTCTTGTGGGCAAAGGCATGCTCGGGGAGATGTAATGGTGTTTGTTTTTATGAATGAAGCAAGTTTGCCTGTTGAAAGTGTGCTTGCGTTCATGAATGAAAATATTGTTGTTAGGTGTTTTTCTAGCTAACAAAATGCGATTAGCGTGTTTCACGACAGCTAGCTCAGAAGAAGAAATTTAACAGTGCCACTTGAACAGAGTTGAGCATGAAAAATAGACTCAGAGATTCGATATTTCAGCGGCATGTTGGCCATTTGACTTATATTTTTATACGTTTATATGCAATTATATGTATGTATTGATTTGAAAATTATTTTTCACAAATTGATTACTTTTTAACTAATTAACTAACTATTTTATATAAAGCAATCTTTTACTCAATGTTAAAATAAGACCAAATTTTTAATTATATCCTATGTTTAATATAGTAGATATACATATGTCTGTATGTATATTTGATATGTGTATAATACGTACATACATACATATACGTATCTGTGTAAAATACTAACATAATATAGAAAAAAAAAACTAGTAATATATATGTATATGTATATAAATAATACTTTTTATAGTTTAAAATTTACGTATTCGTATGTACATGTAGCATGCACACACGTATGTATGTACATACAACGCCTTCAGGGATTCAAGTCATGACATGACTTATTAGTAATGATATCCCAGCAAAACTTGCGTGACCGAAACTCCAATACTTTTACTCCATTTTTACTTGTCACTAACACTCCCTCACAAATCTTTGAAATGAGTAAGAAGTCAATCTATTGTGTCTTTTGTTTGTTTTATATTATAAGCTCTTCACTCAACAGATGTTAAGCAAAAATAAAACAAAAGAAGACAAACAAATTTTTTAGCTGTCACCGCTTATTGAAAACGATGGATGTGAAAGCGTACAGCATGATACCGTGAATTTGACGTTTGCTTGTTCGTTGTGACAAATTGAATTCGAAGAAACCAAAAATTCGGTTACAAACGCGTCGATATTGAGAATTGTGCAGATTTGTGCTTGTGCATATTTATGTAAAATTATTTAAAATAAATATTTAAATCTATTCTAATTGTGTTTCGTTAAATTTGTGAACTATTTGTGTCTATAATATTTGGAAAAAAGGTGAGTAGATATAATAATAATTCAATATGAAGAAAAATACATTTAGTGCATATATGAGCCAAGAAAAAAAGGCTTTTAACCTAAGTGTATTTTTCACTGTAATTATTGCATTGTCCCGACGGTATTTTATTATATTATGTTAAGTTATTTAAAAAAATAATTTTATTTCCTAATGAGATGGATTCACCAGCGCTTTTTGATGAAACCTATTTGGAGGAATGCCCAACAACGACTTCGACTCCCGTAAAAGGTACATGTAAAATTGTCATTTCAGTTTTCAATTTATTTTTACGCATTTGCATTTAGAATAATTGACATTTAAACGGAAGAAATTCAACATTTCTGGTTGCTACAATTCAGAGGCAAGCTTTTCAAAACAACAAGGAAACAATTTGCCTGTGGATGGAAATGGTAATCCAATATATTGTTTAAATGCATTTCTTAAACATTTTTACTTTATTATGTTTACACCTTTTTCAGATGTTTTTAACATGTTAAAAACTATTTCCACCCAACTACAAGAGTTGATCATATGGAAAGGAAGATGGACAGCTTTTTGAAAGAAAATGTAAATTTATGTCCATAAAAGTTTTTATAGTTCTATAAGTATTCATCAATACAAAAAAACGTATTGTTTAGATATTGTTGTTTAGGCATTATTTAAGTATTCTCTAACTGAACTTGTTCTCTTTTCAGATAATTCAAAAAAGCGAAGAAATGGCCCAACAAAAAACCGTCCGTGAATGTAAGGTGCTAATTCGAAAGTTCACCAATCAGTATGCCGAGAAATTGCTTCCACCCTACCATTAACAACACTGGCTGCAGCTTTGGAAATGAAAGAAAAACTTAAATGCGAAGAATTTGCTACAGCAACGGTTAGTAATGTATACAATTTCTTCAATAAACAATATTTATTTTGCATAATACTTTCAAATTACAGGAACAGTTTGTTTTAAGGATGAAAGGCAGTTCCGACAGTGTATGTGATGTGTTACGGCATCTGTACACTGACGAATTCCTGACATTGTGTAACTGGGACGGTAGGGGAGGCAAGCAACCGCTATCAAAGTTTCTGTTGTCCAACATATTATATGGTAAATTTTATACATATATATTTACGTAAAAATATGTATTTTAAATTGATTTTTCATTACATTTTTTATAGATTCTTTCATCACTTGTGGACTTGCAAATTTCGAGCAACAAATGCGGAAGTCCATCGAAATGAGCCACCATAGATTTAAGCAAAAAAAATATAGAAAGCGAAAAGCTGAAGAATGATAACATTGTAATAATTTTTTAGACATACATATGTATGTATATGTATATATTATTTTTGTATCTATATAATAATTTATTGAAATAATTTTTATATTATTAAAAAAAAATGTGAAAATGAATGACAATAATTTTATGTAAATCTAAATAAAATTATTTTATTATTAAAATTAATAAAAAAAAATATTTTATAAAAAAAATCTTTATATTTTTGAGTTTCGAACTTTAGGTTGAAGGAATGACAAGCGAGTGGTTTACCCACTAGGCTATTGTAGAATGCACCGTCACGCTTTCCTGAAAGCAGTTTTGTTGAATTATTCCAAATTTAATGAAAGTGTGAGAAAGAAGGATGTAATTTTATTATTATAAATATGTGAGCGAGAAAGTGATACAAGATCACATGTATACAAAAGTTTCGGGAGCTTTTTTGATTCGCCCTTAAGAACGTGAAAGGAAAAAGTGACAATTAAACCGACACGCGTTACCGGCATGTCACTAGGTAACATGACTGTCACTGTTCTGACTGGGATGTGTACGCTTTATGTGTTGCATATTATACGTTTATATGCAAGCATACATAAATATGTATTGATATGAATATCATTTTGCAAATTTTTATGAACGCATCTAAAACTGAGAGCATTCTAATAAAAAATTAAATATTCAAAGTAATATTTATAGTTTGTTTGGACTTGAACACGTTATTTTTATTATTCTTTAATAATAATTTCTTATTATTTATTTAATATTTGCATAATGCACTTTTCTGCTAAATACTTTTTTTTTATAGTAGGGGGAAGCATCGAAAGCCGGAGTGTGGAACTTCAAACCTACTCCCAACTCAGGACACTCCAACGGGACCGCCAATTAGGTATTACTTCGTGGGAGGGACAGAACATTTAAGTCTCCTCTATCGCACGGACTGACGGACGCCTAATTTGTTCAAAAAGTCTCAGTTTTGTCATTATGGACACTGACGCTTCGCTGACAGCTTTCCATTTATCAGTCGACTGACACATGAGTGTCGTTAAATTATCGACTGTAAAACTACCACCGAGTGTGGTTTGTAGTTTTTCCCTTGTATTTGAAAATCTAGGGTAATAAAATAATACATGTTCAGAGTCTTCTATATGCTCTGTACACGTCGGACAGTTCGGACTAATGTGATTGTGGAATCTGAAAATGTAGCTTCTAAAGCACCCATGTTCACTAAGTATTTGGGTCAGATAAAAGTCTAGGTCCCCACGTCGTCTATCAATCCACGAGTGGATGTCCGTTATAAGTCGGTGGGTCCAACGCCCTTTGGATGAAGAATTCCACCGCTCCTGCCACATTTTAATGCTCTTGTTCCTCTCCTCTGTCTTTGCCGATAGTGTTTTATGCACTGATAGGTGATATAAACGCTCGAGTTCATCTCCATGGATGTCAATGGGCAGCATGCTGGCTAATACTTCAGCAGCGTCAGTTGATGTAGTCCGGAAAGCCCTTATTACTCGAATTGCAGAAAGCCTGTGCACTGCAATTATTTGTTTAGCATACGCTTTTAGATTCATCGCCTGTATCCATACTGGTGCTGCGTACAGTATTACGGAATTCATTGCTTTCGCAATTAAGAATCGCCGGCTGGAACACACACAGCCTGTATTGGTCATCATTCTCGATAGTGCATTGTAAATTTTGTTTGCTTTACTGGAGGAATACTCCAGGTGTTCTTTGAATTTTAATTTAGAATCTAATATTACCCCCATCTCGCACTCCCCTATGGTGAGCTCTATATGTTCCTCTACCTTTCTGGTGTTTATAGGTAAAACTTCAGTTTTTTGCTCCGCCAGTTCCAGACTCACAGAAGAGAACCAGTGCCGTAGATCATTTGCGCACTAATTTCACTTGCTTCCTAGGTCGACGAATTGTTTTGCCACTGCTACCACCATGAGATCGTCGGCATATGCTATTTTCACATCTTTTGGTTGCTGCCTTCTTAGCACCCCGTTATACATGAGGTTCCATAACATTTTGCCGTGTTGAACGCATTCTTGGCATCCAGGGTGATCAGCGCGCAGTACTTTTTCTTCCATCTTTTCCCACTTACTGCACATTTCGCAGTATCGACGACTTCTCGTAGTGCGTCAATAGTGGATCTCTTTTTTATAAAGCCGTATTGTCTCTCTGATAATCCGCCGGCTTTCTGGATTACTAACTCCAAGCGGTTTCGTCTTATACTTTCGTACACCTTACCCATTGTGTCGAGCATACACAAAGGTCGGTACAATGTAGGTTCTTCGGGTGGTTTCTTTGGTTTTGGGAGCAGAACCAAACGTTGTACTTTCCACGGGTCGGGGAATACCTCTTCCTTTATACAAGCATTGTACATTTTAGCAAACAGTTGAGGTTTTGAGCTTACAGCTTCCTTCAAGGCTCCATTAGGTATGCCATCTAATCCAGGTGCTTTGTTGTTTTTTATTTTCTTTGCTATGGCCAGGAGCCCTTCTTCTGTGACTAAAGGGGGTGACTCTGCAGCTTTGTTTTGTCGCTTGGCATATGAAATCTGGTCGTGTTTCGGGAATAATGTTTCGACGACTTTTCCCATAAAAGATGCATTATTCGGTTGCTGCTGCTTATTTTTAAATCTTGACTTACAGATTTTGTAAGCAGTTCCCCAAAGGTCAATGTTTGCTTCTTTGCAGAGCTTCTCAAAACATGACTTTTTGCTCCGGGTAATTGCCGACTTCAGGAGCTTCGAGTGGCTTTTAAATTCTTCTTTTAGGCGATTTTCGTTCGTTTCAACCTGATAGACGCCGTCTAACTGAGTGACAAAGCTTTTTCAGCGTGGAAATTTCCACATTCCACCAATATACAGGCCTCCGTTTGTTATGATGTGTTGTTCTGCGCATTGTTGCATCGCATGCTGCGACCAGTTCCTTTCGCACCGTAGATACCAGATGAGCGGCATCGTCATCTGGTGCTCTTGATGCACTCCAGACTAGCTCAAAAAGGTCTGGATCGAACTCCTGTTGCTTCCAGCTTCGCTTTCAGGAAGTGCTTTTGCTGAGGGGTTCCGGTCTGGGGTGTAATTATAATCGCCATATGATCACTATATGTGTATATATTTGACACTGTCCACTTTATGTGCCTACTGAGTGAATCATTTGCGAACATAATGTCAATTAAGGATCCTTTGTTTCCTTTTTCGTACGTGTTTT
Organism: Bactrocera neohumeralis; assembly: GCF_024586455.1. Taxonomy (NCBI): domain Eukaryota; kingdom Metazoa; phylum Arthropoda; class Insecta; order Diptera; family Tephritidae; genus Bactrocera; species Bactrocera neohumeralis. Next base: position 34,438,763 of record NW_026089622.1, read on the forward strand.
GCGTTCCACTGTTTATTATTGTTAGGTTCGTTTGACTTAGGAATTCTTGAATTAGGTGACCGCGATGGTTTGTATATCTGCTGCCCCATGCAGTCGACCAAGCATTAAAATCACCCACTATTACAATTGGAGATTTGCCTCTGGTTTCTAAAGAGAGCCTTAAGAGGAAATCTTCAAATTCTGTAATTGTTGCGCTGGGACGAGCATAGCAACTAACAATATACATATATATCTTGTATATTCGCCCATGTGAAAAAGTTATGAGCTTCTCTGGAGCTGGTCTTGAAAGGTTGTACTTTGCAGAACTATTTTGCTGCCTTGCCGGTTTTGTCAGCAATCCATGTTCTTTCCGGACGCTGGTAGTATTGTTCACTTAGTATGGCGACATCATTGTTCTCTTCTGTGATTGTCTGGTCTAGTAAATCCTGTGCTGCTGCGCAATGATTTAAGTTTAGCTATATTATCCTCATTTCCTTAGAGTCTTCATCATCTCCAAGTACTTGGGGCAATTCATGCTCAATACTGAGTGTTCCCCTTTGCAGAGCATGCAGCTCGGAACGTTAATGCATGCCTTTGCTAAATGTCCCGCAGTTCCGCAACCTGTGCATTGAGAAGATCTGTCTGTCAGACTGCAGCAGTTACGCGCCATGTGACCCAGGTGTAAAGATTTATAACATCTAGGAATAGGCGAGTATTCTCGAAGGCGACAGATCGACCATCCTATCTTAACTTTGCCCGACTTTAGTGCAGCTTTGGCATCCTGAGCACGTAGGCATACTAGAGCTATCTGTGTGCCACTACGCGTTTTTCTCATACGTTTGACGCTTGATTTCTCCAGGTTTTGGACCCCACACTCTTTTTTTTTAGCGCCTCACAGATTTCCTCAGGTGTAGTAATTTCATCTAAATCCTTACACACTATTGTGACGCTATGGGTTTTTGGCTGTATCAGCGCCATTTCACCCACCGCGCCCTCTAAGACGCTTTGGAATGATTCGGCTCTCTTGTCCGCTTGATTTTTTAGCTCAATCAGTAGGTCTCCTTTCATCGTTTTTCTTATGTAGGTCACGTTTGCTCCCAACTCTTCAAGACCGCTGTCACTTTTTATCTTTCGTAAAATATCAGCATACGACGACCCTTCCTGTTTGGTTTTAATGATGGCGTCTGGTTTCGTTCTTATTTTTTTCTGAATCGGCTTTCTCTTTTTGACAACATCCACCCATTTTTCAAATGCGTTATGTTGACCCGTAATATCTATTATTTTCGTGGCCTCACTGGTCATTTCTTGCACCTTTTCAATAGCCTTTTTTGGCTTTTTTGTGGGGGGTAGCTCTCCCGATACTTCTCGCAGCCGCTTTGGGGTATTAATCCTTTGAAAATATGAGAAAGCTGTGTTGCTTTCTCAACCATAGTTTTTTCCACCGGTTTCTCGGCTTTACTATATAAGCACATTATGCTGATAAGTAAATCGCGCATTGCCTTTGACCAGCCATCATATTTTCTAACTCTTTTATTTTGCAGCCCAGTTTGTTAAAATAGTTGGAGGATTCATTATTCAGTGATTTCTCTTCACTTTTGCATTCCCGGTCAGCAGTTTCACTAAATGTTGATCCAGCAGAGGTGGATTCCTCATTTCTGCCGTTTGGGTCGTTCTCAAAATTTTAAAATTCCTCCGAAAAGGATTGTCTGGTGTACGCCCCATACTATTCTCGGAGGCCACAACCTCAGTGAGAAAATAGTTTTGGTACACCTATTAGTGAGTACGTTCAGTCCTTGCCGCTAAAACCTAATTACATTATAAATGGTTGGCAATGCCTAAACCAAAAGTAAGACGAAAAGGAGAAAAAAGCGGAAAAGCGAAAACGGAGAACAGCTGATTAATCAAAGCAAAACGGGAAATTAAAAATAAGCGCACGTTTGATTCGCTGTTATTAGGGGAAATAAAAAGTTATTACTAAATAATTTGGAAGTTGGCCGCGAAAAGGGGTAGGTATTTGCAAATAAATTTTGTTTAAATTAAATTGTGCTTATCTATTTCTTTAGGTTTAGTATCCACTTGGATCGTCCGGAATTCCGGTAAGTCCCAACACAAAAATCTAGTGTTTTTACTATTAAAAGCTAGGATTATTCAGCGAATAATCCAAGAACATAAATAACACGTCCACCTCATTCAACACTAAAAATGCAAGCACACATTCTGCTAAATACTGTTGTATTATATTTGTTGCTGTTAAAAATTGGATTTATTACAACATATACCATATATACATATGTATGTTTGTTTATTTATAATCATATTTATCTTACATAATCGTGTATCTGGAGATATATATACATATGTATGTATGTAAGTAAAATTCCAATTTAAATCATGATATCACTTACATACCAGTTATAAAATGTGCGAGCACTGCTCCATGTGTAAATACATATACATACATCTACATATTGCCAAACAAATAATGTATACATTAACCTACATACATATATGGGCATACACGTGTAAATACACTCAGTCCTTTTTTTACGCGATTTTCGGTTCTGCCACTAATCGCGTAAAAAAAATCGCGCAAAAATGGTTAGTTTTCCAATATTAACTGACGAATTGGATCCGAATATAAAAAATATCGGATACAATACAATAAGTTTCAAATTTCAGACTTATGATTTATTCGTTCATAACAAAATAAAAAATACAAAACAAAAACCATATATAAAAGAGAAGAAAATAGAAAATAGGTAGATTTATTGAAAAAACCGTTGAATGCTGTTTAATCACTGTCATTATCCGTAGTTTAAATTATTTTTAGCCGGTTATTTTGATGGCCGGCACTGATATCACTAGAATTTGTATCAGAATCAATAGTAAGAACTATGGAATGATGTTCTTATTGACTTAGCGTCTCCGACTGAGTTTGCACCATAAATTCAGTTAATTTTGTTTGAATGCTTCTTTTTGGACCCAATAAATTCCGATGTATTTCTTTATATCTTAACATGCAGACACTCAATTCTTTTTGAAAAATTCGTGCACGTTCGGCATCAGTATCATTTGCTACAAAATAATTTTCCAATTCTGCTTCAAGTTTAAGACCAAGCAAAAAACGAAAAAAGCAATCGCGTTAAAGTGAGAAATTCGCGTAAAAAAAGGAATTTGCGCTGCAAAAATAACCGCGTTAAAGTGAAATAGCGTAAAAAGAGGTCGCGTAAAAAAGGACTGAGTGTATGTCACTCGAACATTGTTCTACAAAAACAACAATCGTCTTAAAAAGCATCGGAAGCGTCACATGTCAATATGGCAGCCAAATAGCCAATGCCTAAATTTATAGTAAAACACGCAACAACAACATTTTCATTCATAAACGCAAGCGTATTTTCAACAGGCATACTTGCTTCATTCATAAAAGCAAACACCATTACATCTCCCGGAGTATGCCTTTGCCAGCAAGTGTCCTTACGCGACAATGGCAAAAGCTAAAAATCGTAAATTGAACAATTTCTGATATTTGTACTGCAGGAAAACTGACAACCCTGCAAACTCGCAAAACACAGAAAGGAGTGACAAAAGTGGCAAAAAAGTTCTCGTCGATTTAAAATATTTGGCCGTGGCTCGCAAAAATCTGCGTCGATATGTATGCAAGCTCATGGAAAAACACATATATTTATGATAGTTTGTTTGCGAAGCTGTTGTAGCGCCGCTTCCGACGATTGGCGTTCGTTCGTTTGAGTTTTTCGGCACAGCTTGGACAACAATACGATGTTGTGGCGCTTTGTCGTCGCGTCAGTCCTTCGACACATTGACTCTTCGACAAAACGTGAGCTTCGGCCATTGGTTGTCGTAACAACGGACATGCGGAAAGATGCGTGCGGCACTTGTTATTCCCTTATGAATGTTTGTACATATGTACATAGCTCGTATTTGCTTTCGTAAACATACAGACAAATGCGGCAAATATGCGCAAGAAAAAGTTACATGTACATATTTACATAAATATGTTGCATGTAAACAAATTTACAAATATTGCGAGTATGCCTTCTTTCATATTTTTTACATGCACACATAATTATATACATATGAATGTGTATATGTGCGTCTGATTGGTATTTTTAGATGATATAAAAACTTTAAATGATAAATAACTTATCCGACTTATATTAACAATATATTTAGATAATAATAAAAACAAAAAACTGTTTAAAGAAAATTTCCAATATTCATCTGATTTGCGTATATTTTTCGTATGTAAATACATACATACATATAGTATGTATGTATGCATATTCCAATATGTTTTTATACACGCATGTGTACTTTCATAAGTATGTACATATATGATCTGTTGGCTTTTTTCCATTTACGCATGCCACGTTGTATATGTATGAATAAGGGTTGATTTCGCATTTGCCCATATGCGATGTATCAAAGTCAAGGTTATTGTTTTCAGAATATACATACATGTATATACAAAGTTTATTGATTTATTATTATTTAAAATTAGCAATTTAAAGATTTTTTATAAAATGTATTAGCAAGTTTTATTGATTTATTAACAATTTGTTTTTATAAAATGCTGAACAAAATGTAAAAAAAAATATGCAGAATTACGAAATTATCCATTTAAAATGGAAATTTCTCACACGACTTAATACATAAAAAAGTCATTGAATTTCACTTGCTTTTTTAAACGCAAATATTGCACTTAATCAAGATGGAAACAACATGTGTTTAAAAAAGCTAAGCTCAGTTGCAAAGTTAATAAAAGAGGAAAATAAGAAGAAGAAAAAAGTACCTGAAAATATAACAAGATAAACCTGAAAATAGAAAGAGCTGAAAATAAAAAAAACCTGTAAATAGAATAAAATGCTAAATATTAAAAAAAGTAAATATGTACTTATATTCAATGAATTCATTACTCACCCAAAAGTAAGATGTTCTTAAATCAAACGGTCCCGATATCGTTCATTATTGAATTCTTCTTTAACTAAACATTTCGAGTTTTTGATTAAAAGCACTGTTACCAAGTATTCTAACAACTTAATTTTATGACTAAAACACTCATCGGTTGGGTCAAACCACTCAGGAAAAAACATTTTCCGTATTTTCTTTAATTGCGGACAACATCAGACAACGAACATTCGAATAGTGAGCATATTTGTTGAAAAGGTTGACGTACCACATCATCTGTAGTCGACACACTTCGAAGAGCCTATCACTTGGATTGACCAGCCTTAAATCGGCGCCATCCTTATAATTTTTCGCTTATATTAGGACCTCCGAATAAAGCGATAAATCACTTTGTGTCTTCGTCATTGCAGTAGCGCATTTTTCGCAATGGATTTTACACAAAATTTTCTGGTAAATACCATAGCCAGTGTAATACCGCTTGATCTGGACGTCAGCTGTGTCGTCCTCTTCAACAAAGTTTTCGTCTGGAATAGTAAACGATTCCAGGTCGAGTTGCTTAGATTCGTGTTCAACTCCCTGTACTTCTAGATGACGATCTTCGGGGCCTAAGTTCCAATCTAAATTTATGTCGTCATCATCCTCACAATTAGCCCCCTTATTTTGAAAATTTTCATCGAAATTAAACGACCTACTATATACTGTATCTCATTGGCAGACGGATGGTATTGATACCCTGGCTAGCCCGGACTCTATAAAAAAATTTCCAATGCATCTTGATTCATTTTTCCAAGGAATATATAACTTAATTCCTTTTGATCCCTAAATAAATCTTGGCTCAACTGGCTATGGGCCATTTCTATGCCAGCCGCAACAGAATTGCTCAGAACTTGGGTTGCACGTTTTACGGACATTTTTTCAAAAACGCTAGGATATACGTAGGCCTCTGTGAGGTTTGGACATATCTTGAAACATGTATTGTCCTGATCTATGGAGTAAAGTTTTTTTATAACTTTAAAGCTGGCTATTCCAACTGGAGTTGAAATGTCATATTTCAAAAGTGTGTTTCGGACGGACTTAAAAAGATGGCAGTAGTCATATAAACAATACATCTTGGAACCTTCGTGCAAATAAAAAGGCTTTTCTTCAGAAATAATTAAAGTATTCATAACTGAAGTATTAGCGGGCCCTCGATCACACACTAAAGCTTTTACGTTTAGACCAATTGACTTTAGTGCTGTGATGTTCTTATTCAAAATTTCGGCTAATTTGAATGAAGCAAGTCCATTTTTGGAAATATAATATGAAAACCCATATTTCCAATTGGAAATCAACCCTTTTATCATGAAAAAACAACACTTACTACCTAATTTCATTTCACGATGGCCTTCCCCACAATCCACAAACCCATCAATAACATCCCTAACTCTATTGTATGTTAGGTCGAACTTAATTGATATTTCATCAAATGATAGAAATTTCGAAACGCAATTTCGTTCTAAAACAGACATTTTTTTGTAATTTTTTCTAAATTTCCCAAGACATTGGCATCGAACCCAGGGACAACATACTTTATGGGGCGCCATCGCAAAAGAGAGCTCTTGCTTGGTAAAGCGAAACCTAAATCGTCACGCATAAAATTATAGGATTTATTGGACATGTAATTAATGTTTGTTGCCAATGCCCTTTCATCGTCACTGAAAATATTGCGCTTCGTGACGATCATCCTAGCGAATGTTACAGCATCTTTGCTTGAATTTACATCAGCAACTATTGCACTTTTACTAAGGTCTTGATACTTTTTTTCCAAATCTTTATTAATACCCTCTAACTCTTTGATCTTCTTATTCAATTTAAGCGCATTACTTTGATAGTAACGTACCGATCGAGCAAATCGTTCACGACTATCTAATGCATAGCCTACATTGTCATTTTGGGGTTCTAATTCTAATCTCTTTTCTTCAAAAATTGAATATGTTTCGAATTCCCTCAAAGTTATGCCATCCTTCTCTTCTTTACTTCCTACGGGCGGGCACACCCAAATAGAGTCAGCACTAGATGAGCTACGGCTTAGTGCTTAATCCAATCTGAAACAGGGAAAAGTCCCAGGCAGTAGTTTGAACTTGGTAACGTACTGTGAATCGAAATGGTTTCGACAAATAAATAGGGTATCGGAAGGCGACACAACTAAGGTGCAAGCCTTTGCCCAACTTTCTTGAACATCTACCTCTTTAGGAAATTTGTAAAGCGTTTTCTGCCTGATAACGCAATTGGCAATGCAGCATCTTCAAACCGGCAATTGGGTCGTCCACAAATGCCTAGGGGTTTCGTCATATCCTATTTATGTGCATAAAAATTTTTTAAAGAAATTCCAATATGTAAGTACAGTTGTCCACAAAAAAATAGGAGTGACCACATGAGAAAAACGAATTGTTAATTTTCATTAAGAAAAATGTTTTTTTTTTTAATTTTTGCACAATATAATTTGCTAAAGATCTATTAATATTTCCAAATTTCACATATTTCAGTTAAACATAAAAAAAATTTTATATCGCAGTTTATATCAAGTAAACTAAAAAACTAGTTCCACAAAAAAATAGGAGTACTTTATGTAATACGGTTCCGTTCTATAATTTTAATATATAATGGTTCCAAAGTTTCACAGAATATTAAAATAATTAATATTTCGTTGAATAACATCGACTTTTTTAACACAGCATCACATCTCCGAGGCATGGAGTCTTTGAGATCCTGGCAACGTTTTATTGGTATTCCTTTCCAAGCCTCTTTCACTACTTGCCATAAATCCCTCGAATTGGTTGGCTTCTCTTCAGCTACTTTCTTCTTGATGTCTGTCCACAGGTTTTCAATGGGGTTGAGGTTAGGAGACTGAGCAGGTCACCACGTAACCTCAATTCCGTTGGCCCTAAACCATTTTTTTTTGTGCACTTGCTAGTATGTTTAGGGCATAGATGGGCACACTGCATTATATATTTACTGCATTACGTACAGCAGTAAACAGTAACACTTTACTGATAATGAAATTAAATTTGCATTACCAGTACAGTTTTACTGATTACTGGAAAAATTAGCAGTAAAAATATTTTTTTACTGGTTACTGAAAATAATTTGCAGTAAAAATATTTTTTTACTGCTTACTGAAAATAATTTGCAGTAAAAATAATTTTTTACTGGTTACTGGAAAAATTTGCAGTAAAAATATTTTTTTACAGCTTACTGAAAGAAATTGCAGTAAAAACACTGATAATATCATTTGATTTGCAAAACCAGCAAAATATTTACTGTTTACTGAAAATAATTACTGGTAGTTAAAAATCAAAAGCCAACCACTAGGCCAATGAATAATTAAAGAAAAGTCGAATATTTTTTTTCATTGAAACATTTATTTCAACTTGTTATCCGCCATTAGCTTTTCTTAAAACAAGCATTTCGAAATTTGCATCGCTGAGTTTTTGCCTTCTAGACCAGTTAACAATACCAGCGAAAGAAAACAACCGTTCTACAGGTGCAGATGACGGTAATGGGGTATTATATTTTAGAAAAACGTTTTTAATAGCCTGATGTTTATTTAAACAACTTGTTGTGGCGTCTCGTTCCACCAGGTATAAAAGCGTTTCCTGAAGATAATTGCCTGAGTCAGTGGAACCACTCTGTATGCTTATATCTATTTAAGTGAATATATGCATAATTAAATATTTAATTGAAAGTCAAATGCAATAATTTTACCATTACTTTCTTCCCCGAAATCAAGGAAGGGTTTTTGAGTAGTTTGAGGCGGAACACGTGTTGCGTCATCTGTTATCTTTCCATACTTCACCACATAAGTGTTGAACATTTTTTTTACTTCTTCTTCTGTTTGCGTCGTTGCAGTTTCTAAAAGGGCTTTTAAAAATCGCAATTTAATGTCAGGGACAGAAATAGCGGCAATAACAGCGTCCCAAGCGTCAGACTGAATCAGGAAGTACTTTTCAAATCTTTTAAGCAAAGCTATTTGCATTTTTTCGCTTATTTCGGATAAATACTTAAAGCTTGCACGCTCCAAACGAGCGTTTTATTCTCAAAGTCACTATAGTGGGGATAAAGTAACCAAAATACATGGTCTTTTCGCCCTGAAGGAAGTCGATCGCTTCTGCAATAGGCCTCATAAGCTTTGCGTACTCCTCTAAGTACTCAACTTCTTCGCTGAGAATGGTAGGAATTTTTAAACGGTAACACAATTCTGCTAAATTGGTTTTGTGTTGCAGCAACTTCGTAACGGAATCATAAAGAGAGTTCCACCTTGTTATGCATGGAGTTATTAAATTCGCGTTTATAACTTCATTAACTACTTCTGCAGATTTTGGTCTATTGCATTTATTCCAAAGCTGTGTGCATCTACAAAGTTATAGAAAATATGTAAATGTAAAAAGTGTTCAGTTAATCAAATAATTTTTACCTTTGGAAAGATCTTTTGTGAATATCTTTATTATCCTGACTTGATGAATTAAAAATTTTGTTGAAATCGGTTGAAGCTAAAAGATTTAGAGTGTGGCTCGCACAAGGAAAGTGTTTTGACAGACGTGGAGTTACAGATCGAAATTGGGGACCTAAAGCAATTATCGAGTCATTTGAATCGGAATCAGAGTCAGATCCGTCATCACTGTCACATTCATTTATAGGTCCTAAATCAATGAGAATCAATAATTGAATATATTGATTTGGATTAAATACATATATGCGATATAATTCACGTACTTAATTCAACTCCAAATTCTTTAAATGCCTTAACGAAGTTAGATCCTTTGTCAGTAATCGTATAAACAATTTTTTCCACGGGTAATTTATATTGCTTTTTTATGTCGCATATCATTTTCGTCACACGATCAAAGGAATGCACCTATACTATAATTCTTTAATATTCGTAAAAATCTAAAAGCAGCAAATTTCAATAAAATTAAAAAAGTATTGTGTCGTGTGTTTGTGACTTACTAAATATGCCTCCAATAATTAGGCGGTGCGAGGTTCGCCGGGTCAGCTAGTAACAAATAAAATAGTGCTATTTTGCATCTTTTTAAACACACCGTCTCCACAATTTTGAAAAATTTCTCACTAAAGAGAATCCTATTGACACCAACCAATTCTTCATTTATCAACGAATCTGGTGTACTTAAACTTTCACTTAAATTGTCATATCTCATAATATTGTGACTTATTTGTGAGTTCCGACCGTTTGAATAACTTGGAATATTTTGTTCGCCAACGAAATCTTGGTCATTACTACAATCATCACTATTGAAATTTAATGTATTCATTTAAATATATTTAATTTTTTATTTTTTGCAATGTAGTACCCTAAATTTTTAAAATCACTAGAGTGTATGTTACTCAAACCTATGACCGAATTATTTTAGAATTAACTGTTTTGTTCATTGATTGCGCACATGGACAATAGTAAAATAGTTTTTAGTCAGGCGAACCGACTTATTGATACCCTGTAACAGGTTTGCAAATTATTCATTCTTAATTTGAAGTATAATTCTTATTAAATTAGAATAAACTTTATTCAACAGACGGACGAACGTGGGTAAATCGAATCTGATAAAGCAGCTTATCAGCTAATATAAATCAATTAGCATATAACCTCCACTCCTTTATATTGCATAAATATGTGTAGGGTGCAATAAATATTTATTGGACTATTTTTCTCAATGCTTCTACATATAATTGCATTGCTTGGATTGTACGACTGTTACAGTTATGAGGTGATGATTTTGCAAGGAGGACTTTCTTTTTTGGTGATCTCAATCCGTTCATAATATTATAAATAATTGCATATAATTTTTGTTTGAATCTTTTTGGTTTTGAGTTCTGACTCTTTTGCATTTAATGTTTCATGTGTATTTTTTTCTAAGGAAAAGACGACAGAGCAAAACTAAAAATATTTATTGAGTGCATACATGATTTAAATTCCCTGATGATAGTGCACAAAATTTTCATTACCAGTAACTATTTTCAGTAAACAGTAAATATTTTGCTGGTTATGCAACTCAAATGATATTATCAGTATTTTTACTGCCATTTCTTTCAGTAACCAGTAAAAAATTATTTTTACTGCAAATTTTTCCAGTAACCAGTAATAAAATATTTTTACTGCAAATTATTTTCAGTAACCAGTAAAAAAATATTTTTACCGCTAATTTTTTCAGTAATCAGTAAAACTGTACTGGTAATGAAAATTTAATTTCATTATCAGTAAAAAAAAAATTTGACTGCATTTTTACTGGTACTGCAAAGCGCCCATCTATGGTTTAGGGTAATTATCCTGTTGATATACCCATATCAATGGCATATTCCATGAGGGATGTGTCATCTTTGGTCCATAATGCCTTCACTTAAATGAATTGGACGAATTAATTAAGTTAATTGGACGAACACCACAATGTGAAAAACGACCGCGTACCGTGATTTGGCGTTATTATGTATAACGGTTTTTGTTGTAAACCGGGCATTATATTTTGAGTTAGGGGGATGTCGGACAAAGTTCCCAGAGCTTCTACTACCAAATAACTCAACTTTGGATTCGTCTGACCACAATATGTTTCGCCATTTAGACGAGGGTCAGGAGCCATGCTCTTTTGAAAGTTGTATGTGAGCTTCCTTGTGCTTCTTTTTAATGGGGGTCCTTTTCGTGGCCTTCGGGCAAATAATTTGTTCTGCCCGAAATGCCTAAGAACTTTTTCAGTATTAACTGACAAATTTAGTTGGTCATGGATGCTCCTGGCTGAAGCAAAAGGATTAATTTTGCAGTAGCGTACTATATTGCGATCATCTGCAGTGGATGTTTTGCGCTTTTGTCTACGAGTTTCATTTTTGTTTCTTTAATTTAAGGCATTTGCTATCATTTGAGGAGAGCATTTTACGATATTTACGATCTCTTTATAAGTTTTTCCTAGTTTTCTCATTTTTTTTATCGTTTTCCGCTTTTCCTCTGTACAATGATTTCCTCTACCCACTGGAGAAAACCCCAATGATTAAATAAAATAATAACTAGTTTAAATTGCTGCTAGATTATGGAACTATACTTACTTTTGTAATTTTGTGAATATTTTTTGTGTTAAGGACTATTTGGAAAACGAAACATCTAACACTCGTATTATTTTGTGGAAAGCAATAACAAGTGTCTTCCAGAACTAGCAAAGCAGAAGTAGAATAACAATCATCACAATAAAAATTTCGTATTTTAATGCTAGTACCCCGTTATGTGTACCATTATTGTTTCGAGTCATTTACATGTAATTTAAAAAAGTTATGCAGCCAAACACATTTTTCACATGGCACTCCTATTATTTTGTGGACAACTGTATATACATATATATATAATTAATTAAAATTTAAATATAATTTTAAATCAAATTCAACCCACTGTTCCTAGTTTGATACATTTAAAAAAAATTATAATATATCTGTCGAAATTTTTTTATTTGGAAAAATTGGTTAATTGGTTGTTCAAAATTGAGTATTTATTGCTACTAAAAGACGGAGTGCAGCAATATAATAAGATAAGAAATATGTATATAAAAACATACACTCCACTAATATTAAATATCTACACCCAACTCTTTTTTTACGCGGTTTCTTTTTACACGGTTTTGAAGAATTTTTTTTTCTAAAAAATTTTTAATCTAGTACGGTTTCAAAGTCACTGTCTTGTAATTATGTTTGTTTTTACCACACTTAACACCATTGCTGAAATGAACATACGTAGTAGTAACCTTATTCGATACCTCTTACCTACACATTTTGTTCGCATGATATTTACATTGCTGAAATGGACGGGACGGGAGATCCGTGATGATACCGACTTTAGTCCAGTTCGTCGCAAACAATTGCGCTTGTTATCAAGTAGCGACGAATAATTATGTAGCTATGTAAATATTTTGTCTTTATTTGTAATATAATTTTTCTGTTCTTAATTCTGGATTAACAGATTTCTTTTGTTTTTTGCTTAATCTATCAATTTTCATCTGCATTTATTATGTATTTTAAGTTTTAATGCTCAATAGAATGCCATATAAGTATATAATTTGTATGCATATCTGAAATTTTATAGTTTTCAACATTTTTTACACGGTTTTTCGAAGTAAATATAGTTCTTTATTTCATCTTACACGGTTTTCAGATAACATGGAACGTATCCCCCATTTTACTATAGGAAAACCCTCTTTTTTTACACGGTTTTCTGAGGAACGTATCTACTGTGTAAAAAAAGAGTTGGGTGTATGTTCAAATACAATTGAACATACATTGCATATGTGACCTGGTCTACGAAAAGAGAGCTAACGTGCGAAAACTAGTTTTCTGGGAAACAGCTGTTAAAACTCGTTTCGTCAGTTTCTCGTTATCTCATTAATTGTTTGAAATTTTTGACACCTAAGCCCCCTTTCCGTAGACCAGGTCACATATATTGAACATGAAATGCATTGTCATACAAAACAATGTTTGTAAATGTACGCACATGAACACAACATACATATGTATGTTAAAACAATAGGAAACATAAACATACACACATGCAGGCGCGGATCAACGGGGTAAAGTTAAAAGTAATACATTATTTCCATCATAAGTGACACTCCGCGAAGAAAGACTTTAGTTGCAAGTACAAAATTATATTGTTCCCTCCCCAAAATTCTACTCTGGATTCGCCACTGCACACATGCACATAAATTTAGTTATTTAGGATATTTTGAAAAATAGTTTACTTGTATAAAGCTTTGAAATTTGAAAATAAAATTAGAATGAAATATTTCTCAGCTTAGAAACAAGCAAGTGGTAAGAATCTAAAGAATCTGATATAAGTTTAATGTTTGATCATACAAATCAAACAGTTTAATATTACAATTCAAACAGAATTTTTTCCATTTGACATTTTATGAATTTTTTTTATGAATTTTTTTTCTTAATTTTTTCCTTTTTTTGAATTTTGAAAACATTCGCATATTCTTTATATGTCTGGAAAAATATTTATTCTTATTTAGAAATTGTAGTTGAATCATATGTACACTTATAGTATGTATGTATATACATACACATACGTCGCTCATTTACATGAACAAAAAATTTTTATATCTAACACGAGATATTTTATAATAAAAATTACTTTATATTATTTTTTTCACAAACAACGTTTATGCCAAAGAAATATACATATTACTATACTTCACTAGTTTATTCAATAAACTTATGCTGTTTTCCATATTCTTAAAAACAACTTATGACACTTTTCATGTAAATGAGCGATATGTACTTATATGTAATAAAACTTGTTAAATTTTGTTATATTAAATTTATGTGTTTATTCTTTGATGGTTGAAACAAGAGTGAGAAAAATGTGTATGTACAAAAAAGTTCAGTTACAATACGATTTCATTTCAAATACATCAGGGTTGCATGTATATGTACGTTGTTATATACAGGACTGCATTTCAACACGCCTCCTCAACGTTCATATGCATGCATATTACAAAAATAATACAATACATTTAATTAATTTAAACCTAGCATCTTTGTTAACTTCTCGTGACTAGGCTTTGCTAAGTTTTTCGTCAAAATATCAGCTATCATGTTACTGCTACAACAATATTTGAGATCGATGCCGCCTCCTCGATAAATATCCCTTATGTAATGATATTTTATGTCGATGAGTTTGGTTCTTGCGTGATACACCGGATTCTTCACAAGATTCATGGCACTGAGGTTATCTCCATTTACCATGATCGTCTTAGGACATTCGATTCTCATTTCTTCCAAAAGTGTTCGTAAAAATACTGCTTCTTTCACGGCTGACGTAAGTGCCATATATTCGGCCTCGGTGCTGCTGAGAGCCACTGTTGATTGTTTCTTTGATTCATACGAAAAAACACCTCCAGCAAGTGTGAATGCATACCCCGTATATGACTTTCGCTCGCTGCTATCGCCGCCCCAATCTGCATCGACAAAGCATTCGATTTCTTTGCCAGTGCTATAATACCGTAATCGCATGTCTTGAGTATTACATAGGTAACGCAATATCCTCATAGCTGCAGCCATATGCTCTGAATGTGTATCGTTGTTTCGTTGTGCAAGTTTACACACTGAGTGCAAAATATCTGGCCGCGTACATACTGCTAGGTACATCAATGAACCTATTAATGATTGGTACTGCATCTGATTGGCCTTCTTACATTTACTATTATTACAATTTACTTGATGTCCCGTATCTAGTGGAGTAGCGATTGGTCGACAGTTTTCCATATTATATTCGCTTAACATCTTTTGTATATACGATTTTTGCCCAACGCATATGGACCCAGTTTCACCATCGCGATCGATTTCCATGCTCAAAAAATATTGTACTGGTCCTTTGTCAACTATCTTAACTTCTTTTGAAATGTCATTCTTTATTTGTTGCATTTGTTTGTGATCGGAACACGCTATAAGCAGATCATCGACATATACTGCTATAATATTGATGTGACCATTATAGTGCTTTACATATACACACGGCTCGCTTTTACATGGTTGGAATCCAATACCCTTTAATATGCCGTCCAACTTGATGTTCCATTGCCGCCCAGACTGCTTAAGTCCATACAAAGCCTTTTTCAACTTCAGACAATGATTTGGATAACGTTTATCTACAAACCTAGCTGGTTGGCTGATATAAATTTCATCACACAACTCGCTGTTCAAATATGCTGTTGAAACGTCTATTTGGTGGAGATATAAACCATACTCCGCTGCAATTGCAAAAATCATTCTTATTGTGCTATACCGCACCACCGGTGAAAATGTATCTTTATAATTTACACCGTAAGTTTGCGAACAGCCCTTAGCAACTAATCTTGCTTTAAAACGTTCAACTTTACCGTTTTTGTCTTTCTTTACAGCAAAAACCCACTTACTGCGCACGGCTTTCTGCCCTTTTGGCAATTCCGAAAGTTGCCATGTATCGTTGTCTAATAACGACTGGTATTCATCTTCCATAGCTGCATGCCACTCATTAGCGTATTGGCTTGTCAACGCTTGTTCTACCGTTTCTGGTACTTCTATTTCGTCATATTGCATCATATTTAAATAGTTGTATTGCTTCGTTGGTCTGCCTGGCCCTCCACTTCGAACAATTTTCGGTCTACCAGGTCCTCTCTGCTTTTGTAGTACTGGAACTTCTTCCTCTTCAGCGGATTGGAACTCATCATCGCTGTTAACTAGTGCTGATTGTAGTACTTCGCTTTCGCCTGAATTACTATTTAAATTTGCAACATCACTATTGCCGCTTTCCTGTATATGTGTGTATTCATGTACACCTACCGCCGTTTGTATATTCGTTTGTTGGTTGCACCAAATTGACTCAACGAAATATACATCTCTGCTAACTATCAATCGTCTCGTCTCACGATCGTATAACCTGTACGCTTTCGATACATCCGAGTATCCTACCAATATGTACTCTTTGCCTTTTGGTTTGAACTTATTGCTTTGTCTCTTATCTAAAGCAATTGCCACACAACCAAACACACGCAAATGTCCTACCATTGGTTTATAACCATGCCATGCTTCATATGGCGTCATCGAGTCTAATGCTCTTGTTGGCGCACGGTTTCGTAGATATGCTGCTGTGTAAACAGCCTCTGCCCAAAGGGTTTCGTTTACACCCGAACTGACTAACATACTCCTCGCCATTTCAACAAGCGTTCGATTGAACCTTTCCGCAACGCCGTTCTGCTGAGGTGTGTATGGTACAGTAAGTTGTCGTACTATACCATTTTCTTTTAAAAAATTATCAAACGCATTATTCACGAACTCTGTACCATTATCGCTACGTAGTACTTTGAGTTTTTTGCCACTTTGGCACTCTGCCATCTTTTTAAATTCTTTAAATTTATTGAAGACTTCATCTTTACTCTTCAAAAAATAAACAAAAACGTGTCTCGTTTTGTCATCAATAAACGTTAGAAAGTATCTTGCGCCACCAAGTGATGGAATTCTCATTGGGCCACAGACATCACTGTGAACTACCCCCAATATTTCCGCTGACCGCCTTTCTGTACTGCTATACGGTTTCTGCGTACATTTGCTGGTCATGCACACAGCACAACAAATGTCTTGTGGTACTCTAACCTTCATTCCGCGAACCATTTGCTTCTCATTCAACAATCGTAGGCTGGCAAAATTAATATGCCCATAGCGCGAATGCCACTTCACAGCATCATCAATTGATTTCCTTGCAAAAAACAATGTGTTTTTATTTGGCTCTAAAATAAACAAATCACTGACCTTATTTGCACGTAAAACTATTCCTCCGTGCTGATTCTTGATTGTTGCCGTTTGCTTGTTGAATTCTACAATGTATCCACTGTTGACTGCCTTTGCAACCGAAACGAAGTTGCACTGCAACCCTGATACATACAACACATCAACAAGTGTCACGTCACACATGTTTGACTTCAAACGCACAACTCCTCTGCCAGTAGCTGAAATTTTGTTGTCACCTGCTAGTATGATCGCTTCTTCATATTCTTCGAACTCGACAAACATATTTCGATCGCAGCATAAATGTGATGAGGCGCCGCTGTCGACGCACCAAACGCCGGCATGTAACTGTTTCAACCCGACTGCCGCAAACAATCCGTTATTGTTGCCGTTGTCACTCTTCTGATTGTTGCCTTGTTGTTGTTTTTCTCTGCACTGAGCAGCGAAATGCCCCTTTTTGCCGCAACTGTAGCAATTGAAATTTTTCCGCTTGCTCTTCTGACCGCTGCCAGCTGTATTTTGCATGTTTGTGTGTACAGTTTTGCCATTCTTTTTAACGCATGTACTTTCGCGCACCATAAACGCTTGCACATTACCTTCGGTCTGTTCCGAACTGGTACACTTTCGACGTTCACCCTCTTCGATCAACTTTATCTTTACAGCACTAAGCTTTGGTAGCTCATCTCGAGATTCTAATGCCACAACCAAATTCTCGAATGATTTTGGCAGGCTGGCGAGTAACATTATTACACAGAACTCATCTTGTAAACTTACTCCAATCTCTTCAAGCTTTTCAGCAACTGACGTGAAATCGCAAACATATTTCTGTACACATTCGCCGTCGCTCATACGCATACCAAGAAGACGCTTAAACAATGTCACCTTACGCACCGGTCCCTTTGGCCTATGAATCTCACGTAGAGTATTCCATGCCTCACTTGACGTCTTGCAATTCTTTACATGAGCTATCTGCGTCGACGCAATGCTCAACATCAAAGTTGCAATCGCCTTCTCATCCTTGGCCTTCCAGATAACAACCGCTTTGTCATCTACAGCTCCTTCTGGACACGTTGCTTCTCCTGACGTTACTACCCACAACTCTTGGTGCACAAGTACACTTTTCACTTGTATGCTCCATGAGTCATAATTAGACTCATCTAATTTTTCGATATTAAATAGAGACGAACTCATATTTTATATTCACTTAATCACTTGAACCGCAGGAATTTGGACCTGGGCCCATAACCTGTTAAATTTTGTTATATTAAATTTATGTGTTTATTCTTTGATGGTTGAAACAAGAGTGAGAAAAATGTGTATGTACAAAAAAGTTCAGTTACAATACGATTTCATTTCAAATACATCAGGGTTGCATGTATATGTACGTTGTTATATACAGGACTGCATTTCAACAAAACTCATGCACATTTTAGATTTTAAAAAACATCACTTACCAAGGTTTGGGGTGGGCACAGCATGTGCCTTCGACTTTTTCACACCCACAGCATAAATGCATTGTGGGTGGGTAAATCCTGCGTTAGTGGGATCCATAAATTTTCCACCCACTTCAGGAACTCCTTCTCTTTTTTTGGGAATGAGAAGAATCTCCCGGAAGATTCTGTCTCACACTCGCCACTTTTAATAGAAAATTATTTAAAACACTTTAAAAACGAATTGGCGACCGAGCTAAACTTTTCTCGACGAAATTCTATCAGAACTAAAATTCCGTTGACGGAACTATAGTAAATACCACAAGGACCTACTCGCTTCAGTCCTTGTCCCGTTCATCGTATTTCTTGGACGGGTGTGATGTCAGCCTTCAGTCTAACGAGGCCATCAACCAGCTTAGCAGCGGCACCTTTCCAATTAATGGGCCGGACATTCCAGGTGCATGCCCTTAAATCGTAATCCTTAATTCGTTTGCTATGGTCGTCATCAAAAGGGGGTCTCTTATCCGATGCTGTTTTTTACTGTTCATTGAAGGCGTTTTTTACGTGGCTGTTGCCAAGCCCAGCGCACAACCCTATGTAGGGGATGTTTCGCCTTCTAACTTTAGCTCGCCTTCAAACGGATGTTCTTAGGCTACCCAGAGGTTACTTGATCAAGGACCGTAGGTCGTGAGGTGCTTGAGCCATATCTAAAATAATCGTTTCTGGCCATTCCCAAGTGAATGCGAGAACTTCTACACATTACTCCATTCTGCGACGGCTGACTCCTTAAGGTATTTTCCTGGATTTTATTCTTCTGAGTTGCCAGAGTATAAAATGTCCGGTTGCACCCGAATTTAGCCCTTCCTTACTTCTATTATATAATTTAATGTATTATCCCTAAGCCCCAACTAAGTAGTCGGGTTTTCTATTATACAAATATAAATTATATACTTAACACAATAAATATATCAAAAACTCTTGCTTTTCTTAATACTTACCACGTCTATGAGTTGTGACAACTTTAACTTTATGCATACTTTAAGAACATCTGTCGTATTTACCACAGGTCGAACAAGTTTATTGTAGTTACTGAGTAAATCGTCATACAGTCTTTTTGCATCTGGGTTCCCGGCAACTGCGCTGTGAACCATCAAAATTGATAATAGCCATACTTTAACTTGTTCTCCTCCCTGGAACCGCATCGCATTCAAAAAATCTAAAAAAAATAACTTATATTAACGGTGAGCTGAAGATGATCATAGAGAATGGTTTTACCAATTATAAAAATATATACATATATTATTTCTATATCACAGGTCGATAAAACGCAGGTAAAGTGTTAAGTGGAATATTAATTAATCAACCACGAATTCAATTTCAATAAAAATTTGGATGATAAACTCTCGCGGGTGAGTTTCCTTGGGCTTTTGGGTGGGAAAGGCTTACTCTTGCTAAGTTGCTTCAACATCTTCATCGAAGATGCTCAGTCTTTATGTAGCACTACGGACTGCACACCTAAATACATATTTGTTTGTATTGCTTCAAAAGTTGCTATCCGACTGTGAAATACTATCGACTACATATAATAGTTTTGTTTTCCCAACGAATGTGTGTATCACTTAAAACTAATCGAGGTTGATGTGGATTTGCATATATGTATGTATAAATGATGATGATGACGAGACGAGTTGAATTCCGAGTGACTGTATGCCTGTCCTTCTGTCCATCAGTCTGTTCGTCTGTGAAAGCTATATCTGGAGAAAAGGCTGAGATATCGTAATGAAACTCAATACACGACATTCTTGTTAATAGTTTCAACAGGTAAGGAAAACCTATATTCGGGTGCAACCGAACATTTGAAACTCTTGCAACTTGCAAAAATCAAAGCCAGAGAAATACCTTAAGGTACAAACGGTCAAAGGATCGGAATCCCAGCAAAATCACTCATATACGGACCGACATCTGCGACATAAGATTTGTTGGAAAACCGAAAATCACTTTGTATATGTAATTAGTAGAAGGTTGAGGTGGTACCAAACCCGAGTTTATCTATACTCCACATTATTAATAAAATGTTCTCTCAGATTCATTAAGGTACCTTACATACCATCACTAATCATATGGAGTAAAATCACCCGGATGTTATATGTTTGTTATATTGGGTCAGATATACTGTTATCAGTCAAACACGCTCTCTCATATTCATTGAGATAATTCATGTTGGTCGATAAATGCGGTATAAAGTCACTCGGAAACTCGAAAATCTTTGTTTTAGGTATATGAGAACTAAGAGGAGTATAGACCCGATTCAACCCACACACAGCCATACCATTGTCAGGAAAGGATTTTACCTGAATTTCGATTATATATTTGACACATTGACCAATATTTGAGGTAAAAAGTCAGCTGTCGGTATTGGGGTCCAATTATTTGGAACTTAGGGGCTTGAATAGATTTTGTTGGATTTTAACATTTTTTTAATGTGGCGTGAATATCACGTTCCGAATTTGGTTGAAATCGGTCTAGCAGACCCTGTGATATGTGATTTTAAAGGTGGGCGGTGCTATGGCCATTGTCCACTTTTTATTCCGGTTCCTTTAAAGCCCAGTCATACCATCTCGGGTGTAAAATTTAATGTTTCCGGCGTATTTAGTTATTGATTTATCGCGCTCTAAATGGTTTTTAACATTAACGGTGGGGAGGTGGTGGAGTTATCATCCAATTCATCCATTTTTTTTAGCCCACAGGTGCCTTATCTCTGCTATCTACTATGAAAAATTAAAGTTATCTATATTAGTGCTTAGTTATGGCACTGTATATGTTTTTGCTTAATGATGATTATTGAGCGTGGCAGTGGTTCGATTAAATTATAATGCCCAGAAACATGTGCACTAAGTTTCATTAAGATATCTCAATTTCGATTCGTCTTGATCATTTATATATTTATTTATATGTATAACCCTATATTTAACTCGACTTGTTTTAGGTGATACAAACAACCCTTAGATTTGTCTACAAAAAGCGCAATAAATTAAGAAATAAGCACCCGAGATCACAGGACATACTTAGCTGCAAAAATCTTGGTGGCCAACTTACGGGTCCATTTCTTGAGATGAATTGTTCTCCGAAGTTTTCCCTCAAAATGGCCATAGAATCGCGAGCTGTGTGGCATGTAGCGCCATCTTGTTGAAACCACATGTCAACCAAGTTCAGTTCTTCCATTTTTGGCAACAAAAAGTTTGTTAGCATCGAACGATAGCGATCGCCATTCACCGTAACGTTGCGTCCAACAGCATCTTTGAAAAAATACGGTCCAATGATTCCACCAGCGTACAAACCACACCAAACAGTGCATTTTTCGGGATGCATGGGCAGTTGGCCACCAAGATCATGCGATTTAACGCCTTTAGACTATTTTTTGTGGGGCTACGTCAAGTCTAAAGTCTACAGAAATAAGCCAGCAACTATTCCAGCTTTGGAAGACAACATTTCCGAAGAAATTCGGGCTATTCCGGCCGAAATGCTCGAAAAAGTTGCCCAAAATTGGACTTTCCGAATGGACCACCTAAGACGCAGCCGCGGTCAACATTTAAATGAAATTATCTTCAAAAAGTAAATGTCATGAACCAATCTAACGTTTCAAATAAAGAACCAATGAGATTTTGCAAATTTTATGCGTTTTTTTTTAAAAAAAGTTATCAAGCTCTTAAAAAATCACCCGATATTTGTTTGTGTTGACCCAGTTCCAAAAACAGGTACTTACGGTGACAATCATAAGTCCTTGGAGAATTATCTAAAATCAATCGGACAAAAAAAATTAGTTTTATAAATAGATAATCCTGGGCCTGATCGAAGAATTTTGTTTTTTTTTTTTTTCAAAAATTAAAGAATGGCGGCCTCAGGAAATTTTTGTCTAAATTTTTGGGAAAAAATGAACAGTTAATTAGTCTTAAAAAATCGAAATTTTTGAGAAAAAAAATTCTTCGATCAGGCCCGAGTTTATTATGTATTCTAAAAGCTGTATAAATTTAATTAAATTAACAGTTGTCACCAGTTCAAAAAACAAAGTTTTGAGAAAAACGCGTTTAACCCTGGTCGAGACCAACGGTCTGATACACTTAGTCGAAACCAATGGTGCTTGGCTAGGCCAAGTGGTGTTTACATACATTTGTTTGGAAATACGTGTTGTATTTACGCTCATATATGTACAATATAGATACATTTTTGAAATTTCTTACTTCTCAATTTGGTTGAAATCAAATTGGCTGCCTTGTTCATGCTTGGCGTGGCAATAGCGTTCACAAAAAATGTAACATTTTCAGAAAAATTACATTTTTTCTTAACCTTTTAAAACGCTCTAGCGGCTAAAGTATTTGACCTAGATAAACATACAAACCAATTTGGACATGTAACGAACATGAAAACAGATAAATCAACCGTGCGAAGTGATAGAAACATGCCAAAGTTCATATATTTTCATACAAAATATATGGGGTCTAGCCAAGCACCATTGGTGCACTAAGGTGTAATTTTATAATATCCTTTTTTCGTCCTTTTCGATACGAAATCCTTGAATATTTTTTCTGAATTCTATAGACAATAAAATTCTAGGAAGTTACCTGGAAGCGCAAGTCGTTTGCTACACTCTAAATATACATACATATGTATTTAAATAACATTTAAAAACAAAATATGCCTGGCCAGACCCGAGGGTCTCGATGAGGGTTAAAGTTTCACGGTCGTCATCGGACGGAGTGCAAAGACGTGTTTATTGTGATCAATGCTATTCTATTTTTTTTTTTTTTTTTTTTTGCTTTTTATTCTTTTATTCTTTCGCAATAAAAAGCACCAATAACATAAGTGAACAAAGAATCCTCCGTTATCAGTACATCTGCCTACCTGGTGCATATGTGCTAAAATTTGCATCATGAGTAGTGACGGCGGTATTCAAGCTGTTATGGATTGGCAAAGAATTGAGACAAAAAAGACAAAAAAACGGCCTATTTACAGCTCACCAAACGTTTCAAAGAAAAAGCTATTGTTAGATCCAACACCTGGAACGTCCAACAATTCAAATCGATTTGCTTAACTTGGGATTCTTGATAGCAGAGTGGAGACAGAGAAGGATAAAGAGGAAACTGGAAATGCTGAAAAGAAAACACAAAAAGACAAAGATGAATCAACTGAGCGAAATACTACTCCCAAGCCTCCGCTAATATTGCTAAATTTGCATCACTGTTTCCAAAGAAGATTTTACATATAAGTTACAACGATATGGTCAAATACGCGTTATGATTAAATCTGTGGATTTTTATAGAAAATTTATAACAACACTTAAGAAGGCAAGGTTTTATTTCACACATATCAGTTAAAACAAGAGCGCTCTTTTAGAGTTGTAGTTAAAAATCTACATTTCTCTACACCAATTGACTCAATTAAAAGTGAAATTGAAGAGTTAGGACATAGCGTAAGGAATATTAGCAATATTAGGAGTAGCATTACTAAGAATCCATTAAATATATTTTTTATTGATCTTGAACCGAACAACAACAATGCGGAAATATTTAATCTGAAATACTTAAGCAATGCAGTTATTAAAGTAGAGCCTCCCAGAAAAGCAACTGATATAGTACAATGATTTCGATTTCAAGAATATGGACATAGCAAGACTATTGTACAAAGACATTTAGATGCGTTAAATGTTCTAGGTGCCATCCAACCACAGAGTGTCAGAAAGACAAGGATTTACCTGCCAAATGTGTTAATTGCTTACAAGATCATGCTGCTAGCTTAAGGGCTGCAAAATGTATCAAGAATTAGTTGCAAAGCAGAAGCCTAATAGTCATTTCTTTAGTCAGCAATCAAGTAAAGTTTCAACTTCTTACAGGACAAATGATTTTAACGATAGGAGAATCCGCCCAACTTATGCACAGATACTACGCGAAAATAGAAATTTAAATGACAAGGATCCCCTCGAAAGAATCGAAGCTTTATTAGCAAAACAGTTTGAATTAACAAACAATCTCCTCAACATGATATCTCTGTTAATATCAAAAATATGCAAGTAGATATTCGAATTGCTATATGGAATGCGAATGGGCTTTCCAACCACACAGAAGAAGTAAAACTTTTCCTCAAATCTAATTACATTGATCTATTTTTGATATCAGAAACTCATTTTACAAATAGGTCACACTTTAAAATTCATGGATAATATCCAATTGTTGCAAATCATCCAGATAATAGAGCTCATGGTGGCTCTGCAGTATTAATAAAAAACGTTCTTAAATATAATATCATGGAAATAATAAATAAAAACGCTATACAGGCCGCTTGCATTAATGTTTTTTGTATTTTCCACCACGATTTTGTTTCAAAGAACAAGACTATTGCAATTTTTTTAGAAATTTAGAATTTTAGAATTTAGAATTTTTTTAGAAAAAAAGATTGGCAAATCCACAGGGAAGGGAGCTATATAAACGCATAAATACCAGCAATTTTTCAACAATATCTACGGGGAAACCAACGTATTGGCCATCAGACCCCCGCAAAATACCAGATATTTTGGATTTTGCAGTTTATTTTGGAGTATAACGACATCATCTGGATATTTCTGACAACTATGACCTAAGCTCAGACCATTCGCCTATTATAATTACTTATGGCACTGCTCTTCCAGCACTCTCAAATAAATATAAAATTGTCACACCTAGGACAAATGTTTTGATATTTCAAGATTGGACAGATGCCAAACTAAATACAAAAATTTCTCTCAAAACTGATTTT
The DNA here is from genome assembly GCF_024586455.1 of Bactrocera neohumeralis. Classification (NCBI taxonomy): domain Eukaryota; kingdom Metazoa; phylum Arthropoda; class Insecta; order Diptera; family Tephritidae; genus Bactrocera; species Bactrocera neohumeralis. The sequence goes on from NW_026089622.1 coordinate 34,464,172, forward strand.
GAAGTGGATACGGCTGTGGAAACATTTACAAACATCATTCATGAAGGAGGTATGAGGAGTACTGCACCAGCCAAAACTACGGCAGCGAATACTGTTTTTATATCAGCTGAGCTTAGGAACCTTATAAGTAACAAGCGGAAGCTTCGGAAAATTTGGCAAACCAGTAGGTGTCCAATAGATAAAACAAGGTACAATACAGCATCAAACCAACTTAATAAACGCTTACATGAAATAAGAAATGAAGCAACTGTAAAGTTTCTCAAAAGTCTGGATCCTAACGCGAAAGACTACGAATACAGTCTTTGGAGAGCTACCAAATATTTAAAGCGACCTACAAAGCGAAATGTTACAATACGTAATTATAACGGAGATTGGTGTAAAACTGCCATAGATAAGGTTGAAGCATTTGCACAACATTTATACTCAACGTTTCAACCAAATTCAAATCTTGCTCCTGAAGATACTAAAATAAAACAGTTCCTGGATGTAGCTTGTCAAATGTGTCTTCCAATTCGTAAAATAACTGTTTCTGAAATTAAAGAAGAATTCGCCAAACTGAACCAAAAAAAGTCACCAGGCTACGATAAAATTGACGGAAGAGTTACGAAAATTCTCCCTCAAAAGAGTATTATAGTTTTATCACTAATTTATAATGCAATTTTGAGGTTACATCACTTTTCTACACAATGGAAATGTGCGAAGGTTATAATGATTCCAAAACCAATATAATACCGGTACATCAGTTTCGGTTTAGGAGAGGTCATGGGACTCCAAAACAATGTCATCGTATAGTGAATATAATTACAAATGGTTTCAAGAAAAAGCTGTATTCTGCGGCAGTATTTCTTGATATACAAAAAGCATTTGACCGAGTCTGGCATCCAGGCTTGTTATATAAACTGAAAAAACTACTTCCTGCTCCATTTTTCTTTTATTGAAATCATATCTAAACAATCGGCACTTTTATGTTCAAATGGAAGGAGAAACGTCAAAACTATACAGTATCCGTGCTGGTGTCCCATATCGCAGTGTTCTGGGACCTGTCCTTTACACAATATTCACTGCTGATCTTCCTGTTGTCGGTGATGTTCAAGTAGCCACTTACGCTGATGATACAGCTATAATTGCATCCACAAATACTGCGGTAGAAGTAACTCAAGTTATTCAAAATGAAATAATAGAAATTGAGCGATGGCTTAAGAAATGGAAAATAAAGGTTAATGCTGAGAAATCGAAACACGTCATATTTGCTCTGAGAAGAGGAGATTGACCGCCGGTATTTTTAAATAATACACAAATTCGACATAGTGATTCCGCAAATTATCTCGGACTCGATATAAATCGAAGAGTAACTTGGGAAAGCCACATTAAAAGTTTGAGAGAGAAACTCAATATAAAAACAAAAAAAATGAATTGGCTTCTTGGGCGAAAATCACAGCTCAGTTTGGAGAACAAAGCTCGACTTTATAAGGCTATCTTGAAGCCTATGTGGACCTATTTCTATTGAAATCCTTCAACGATATCAGTCCATTATTCTTAGACTTTTTTGTTTGTGGCTAATGATCAAATACACAAAGATTTAAATATTAAATACGTTAAAGAAGAAATAAAAAGTATAAGCGCAGGGTATGTTGAGAAGCTACATGGTCATGAAAGTTTTCTGGCAATAACTCTACTGGATAATAGCGATACAACTCGAAGGCTTAAAAGAAATCACGTTTTAGATTTACCTTTTAGAGATTAAGCTTTGTAAATATTGTAAATAAACTCTTAATTATAGAATTTTGAGTATAATAGCTGTTCTCACTGGAGTTCAACTATTTATGTTATAATATTATATTTTTTTTTTAATTAATTTACTTATTGTCTAATCGATAGATTGTAAATAAATAAATCCAAACAAAAACAAAAAAAAACTTTCTTTTTTGGCGCAATTTCCCCACCCAAATATATATTAGGATTAGAAGAAATCTAACTACTTGCATATACATACATACATAGATACAATACAAGAACTTTAAAGTTATATGTATATATTAGCTTTAACGTACATTGGCTCTCTTTTATACCATATATATATAAACATATTTTTTCCCATTGGCTCTAACAACTGCTCAGTTCTGTTATTTTCCTGCCCCTGATGTTAAGTGGTGAAACACGCTAATAATTTTCTGTTGTGAAACACGCTCATCCAAAACAGTAAATATCCCAAAAGTGAAATATCCCTAAATTCTCGTACTAGATTAGCATAAAAGTATACCCCGAAATTAGATGAGTTGAAATAGATGAGTTGAAACAAAAATTGAAAGAATTAGAACTATTATACGAACAAATAAAAAGTGAAAATCAAAAGCTTAAAGAACAAAATAATCGCCCACGTCGTAACGTCGAACGTCGTAAATAAACACAAGTGGACTCTTGTCAATTACTGCAATATATTTCCCGCCGAGATACAAAATCCTCGTTGAAAAATATAAAGAACTTCTCAATAGGCACCCACACAAATTTATTATGGGAGGCAACTTTAACGATAAGCATGTTTACTGGGGTTCGCGCCTAACGACAGCTAAAGGGCGAGACTTGTTCCAAGCAGTTTAAGAAACCGGGTGTGAGTTTGTATCGACCGGAACACCAACTTACTGGCCAACGGACACCAACAAAATACAAGATGTTAGACTTTCTTATAACCAGGAAGATATCTCAAAATTTCATAGAAATAGAGGGTGGGTTAGATCTAAGCTCTGATCACTCCTCATTATATTTGACACTAAGTGAAACAGTCATTAAAAGAGATCTTAGTCTGAAGCTATACAATAAAAATACGGGCTGGACTTCATTTAAACAAATACTTCAGATTAAAATAAAGTGTCCGAAAATGACAACAATTGAACAACTAAAGTTAGATGTTAACACATTTACGAAAGAAATTCAACAAGCAGCTTGGGATAATACTCCGGAGATAAAGCGGAAAATTATAGGTTCAAATTACCCTAAAGAAATAAAAATCCTTCTAATTAAGAAAAGAAAGTTACGACGAAATGGCAACAAACCCGCTCACCACTCGACAAAACAAACCTTAATAAGACAGCAGCTGAATTAAAACGAGAAATCGCTCATATTAAGAATCAGTCAATTAATAAATATTTATCTCAACTATCCGCTGACAAGAAAGATGATTACTCGCCCTGGAAAAGTACAAAGTATCTGAAACGTCCAACAAGTCACGTTGCACCACTAAAAGTTGCTTCCAATACATGGGCTAGAAGTAATTGTGGTAAGGCTAATGCATTTGCAAAACACCTAGCTGAAGCCTTTCGTCCAAACGAGGATAGTAAAATCGCGTTCCTCAGGAGTATTCAACAGGATCAGGCAACAATCCCAGCAATCACCATTTGTGAACTTAAAAGTGAAATTAAAAAGCTTAAAGTTAAAAAAGCAGCTGGCTTCGATTTAATTACAGCTGAAGTGTTAAAGCAGTTACCATACAAATGTTTACGGAAGCTCACCTATCTTTTCAATACAGCAATCCGTTTGACGCATTTTTCAAGCCTTTGGAAAGTTGCCGAAGTTGCTATGGTTCTTAAGCCAGGCCAGCCTTTGGCATAACGCTCGATGCTAGATTACGTTGGAAAGAGCATATTAAAATAAAAAGGGTTGAACTTAATCTGAAATTATCGAAAATGAAATGGTTAATTGGGCGAAGGTCAAACCTGTCCATACACAACAAATTATTTATAAACAAATAATTAAGCCCGTATGGTTATATGGTGCGCAACTGTGGGGATGTGCCAATGATAACAGTATTAATATTATGCAACGTTTTCAAAACAAGGTGCTAAGAGGCATTGTAAATGCTCCTTGGCACTTGGAGTCAGGCAGATGCCCACTACAAAAGACTTAATGCACATGTCAAAGAGAAGGCGAGAAATCTTCTTTTAGACACATAGTTAAGTTGGAAGCTAAAATAGAAAGGAATTAATTATATACCAAATATATATGAATATTACTATTAATTTCTATGTAATTTGTTTTTAAGTTATTCAAATCACACTGCTCGTTAGTATCTGAAACTAGTTGTATTGATATCAAACATTGTTAAAGCTTTAAAAATGTTTGTCATGGAGGCATCTCGAGACGGATGGCTGATCTTTCCTTTTGATTATATATTTGTGGCAGCTCTACTCTCGGATGTGGAGTAGATGCAATTGGTTTTATTGGCTTTAGTTGATCGGAGATCATAGCTTTTGGTTCTTCGTACTGGTATTGCGTAAGCCGATCATTTCAAATTTTGTGGTAAATCTGAATCGCCAGAATCTACTATGGCGTCAAAAGCCGTGTAATAGCCTGTTTTGAGCGTGTAGGTCTGCAAGTGTATTTTGATTTTTGTCGTTATTCTTTCATTTTGCTCCAACTCCATATTTTTGAGTTGGAAATCGTATTCATTTTTTTTTCTTTTCATTTTCGTTTCTGTTTGCTTCAACTTCTTTCATCCAATTGAAATTTTCTTTCAAATTGAAGCTGTTTTTCTCTGAAGCTCATTCGTTCAGCTTCTAATATAGCCAGTGTATCAATGGCAGTGTGTTGGTGTTTGGCCTTAATTTGTTTTGTAAACGGGTTGGCCGCAGATAAGCTAGATGCCAATTCCGAAATGTCTTCCTGCGCTTCGGGGTCTTCCAAATTATCCACAATATTTTGCAGAGAGTCGAGTTCCATTGCGGAGGAGCTCATTACCACCACCTCGGCTTCCCTCTCCGTAGCAAAAATGTCCGCTAATTGTTTGTAATGCGGACAACTTTTAAGCACTTTTTCTGTAATTAAGCAAATCATTGATTACAATTTAATTCCAAAGTGGATATTAAAATATATATAATACTAGCTGACCCCGCAGTCGTTGTCCTGCGTGAAATTATGTGTTTAGAAATGAAAAAGTTGAATTTATCATTTCACTTTTTTCAATGTATCGCAGCTTGATTATGGTTTCTGTTCCGGTGTATAAAAAAGATGGTTTTCCAACTCGTGAGCAGGCCACTTATATCTGGCCGAGTGAAAAACATAGCATTTCCAAATGTATACCATACAATATGCGACTATCCTTGTGTCTCAAATGCAATTTTCACTGGAAACTGAATACGTTTGAACTGAAATGGCAAATCGTTAGAACTCAGAGGAATTCGTAGAATCAAGCATTCTGTCCCTTGGTATTCGACAGCTGCGTCACAATCAGTCAGGTTCCATTACACAGTTTCGGCGCCTGAAGATTGTGGAACATAATAACGACAGATCCAACTTTGAGACGCAAATGATGCGGTGGCATATCAAGCCTATTCAAAGAATTTAGAAATTCCACGATCGATCAATTTGTATGAGCGCAAGTCTCCCGGAATTTGACTTTGAATCTTCCAGTTTAAGTCAACAACATCGGTATTTTTGGCAGCTAACATTGCGCGTGCACTTAAGGAATTGTAGTTACGATAATTTGTCCAATGTCCGAATATTCATGATGAGTTCATCTTTGGTGAATTGGTAAAGGGAAGATGGAATTGATATCAAACCACCGGAAGTATCAACCGGATTTTACCCATTTCCAATTCTTAGCGAATACGATGTAAAATGTCTTCGGCAATGTCATTTTTGTTCGTATTCCATAATTGACGCTAATTTGATGGCTGATCATCGCGAAAAGTGTGCGAACTTCATTCCAGTGATTATCATGTTCCAGCAATTGTAATTGTAATTGTATGTATAATATATAGATATTTCCGAATAGAGCAAGTTCTCGCAAACGGTTCACTGACGAAAGTTGAGAAAAAACTCGTAAATGTTAATTTTGTTGCTGGGGGTGTTTTCTCTGTCTGTACTGTATTCTCTGTGTTGAAATAGACTATTTGGTCATTCTCCAAATTAACTGCGAGACGCACAACAGTCGGAAAACGTTCATGAATCGCAAAAGTAAACATCATACAAAGCGTTTTATTGCAGTTCACGTATCGACCGTATCGTTCAAGATCAGTAACCGCCATGTTGCTTCCTTTGGTGACGTATTTACACACGTATTTTATCGATTACACCAAACTGCAATATGCAACATTGACATGACTTTTGAATGTGAATTAGACAACAGTGGCGAATATGGTACGATCCATATGTTGTCGACTTCGATGTGTTGTTAACTTCGATATTCACGCCTCTAAATTGAATGCTAAATGTTCTGTCATTGTCATCTGATGAGCGACGCTGATACATTGGATATCCATCCTTTCTAGTTTGTGTTTCCGAAAGAAAAGCACCTGGATAGTGTTTCGTACATTTATTGTCAGACATACAAACCGAAGTGGTATTGTGATGTCCGTAAGGTACATGAACCATATTGGTTTCGTATAATTTTGCTTCTATCTCTGGATGTGCGTGCGGCAAACCTCTCTTTTGCCACTCAACAGAGTACATCCAGCATCTAACAGCACCACATATACATACGTTGCTTTAAGATAAAGTTTACAAAACATCGCAACTGTTGTTTGAAAAGTTGTCCTCTGATATCGTGACGATCGCTTGCTGATTGCCCGCGATCCATAATTTCATTCGTATGTCATCGCATCCTGGGAATACTCGGTCATGTGCCATGGGCTGTCAATATACATACTTATGTTGATGCCAAAACGAACGCGACCTCTTCGTGGCATCGTAACAAATTTCAATCTGTAATTGAGCACTTTGTGTGAAACACACATAACGTTTTCACGGAATAAATTTCAATAAATTTTTTTTGAATAACCGGAATAAAGAAAGCAAACGACAAATTTGACAATTGAAAAACAAAAGGATAAAAGTTGAAAAAAAAATGTTGTATGAAAAAAAGTTATTTTTTTGGAATTGTCCAACTTTCCGACTTTTCCTCACAAAAAGCATACGGCTATTTTATTTCTAAACTTTCCTCGATCCACAGCGAAATGAAAATTTCATCAAGATTGGTTCAGCTGTTCTCGAGCATTAGCGTTACTAACAGCATTCATTCGTTTGTATGGGAAAAAGAAAAGGGCTCTTTTTAGGGGTTTTCCGGCAATTATTCGAATTTTTTTTGAGCTTCAACGAACATTTTAAAAAAAGAATTGGCAAAATTGGTCCAGGCGTTTTTGAGTTATACGCCAGCATTTAAAATCATGTTCATTTTTATTTCCTTTTTAAAATCGTATTTAAAAATTTATTTTCTTCATAATTTTTTTTTCGGAAAATTTTCCAGAATTTTCTTAAGTATTCTCCTTGTTTGGGCAGAGACCTGTCCGAATTGGTGGTAATCACCGAAATCGGTCCAGGCGTTCTCCAGTTATAAGCGTAGTAACTAACGTCACTTTCTTTTATATACATATATGTATATGTATATGTACCCATCACTGTCAGCTCCACATCGCGAGTGTTCTGCCGATTTCATTTGGTTCTTTAAATAGCGAACCTTACATTTTATAATGCTCCATGTCGCTTCAATTTTAGTTACTGCAAGCCACTTACTATAATAGATTTTCGCTGTTGGTTTCTGAAATTAAAGGAGATGTAATTAAATCAAAATAAATTACTAATGTGTCGGTGTTCCTGCATATAGCAAATCACTGTTTTAATTTTGGCTTCCGTCCATTTTTTCACCTCCTTTTCTCGCCGGCGCTTTCGTATTTGTGTAGACACTAAAATTGGATAATAAATAAATGACAAAAAATGTATATTTATTTTGCACTTTTTGATTCTTACTTACTTTGATGATTTTTGACGCTTTTTATTCCGTTTTTAATTTGCTGATTGTAAACAAGAAATAGCAGTGTTTCCAATAAGAAATTCTAAATGGAAATGCAATTCGCTTAGTTTTATTCATCTTTTTTTTGCAGCCATTTAGACTTTCTAACATTGGAAATATGTAAACAACCACATAATCTGTAAACAAGCGCCACCTTATCGTGAACAGCCTAAGTATCTAATAGAAGCGATAAAGTATAATAAATTTAATTATAAGAGTTTTTTCAGATTATATCGGTGGAAAACGTATATTTTATTATTATCGTTTTGTATTTAATTGCAATGATATTATTTTTATTTTTGAATATATATTTGAATTGTTAATTACTATTAAAAACCGCGCTTTTTATTTATTAAAATATTTGATGTCCGAATAATTTGTATTTAGGTAAAATGCGCTATTGACATAAGTATGCACAAATTGTTTCCATGATTTTATGATTATGTTTTTGTTCTTAAGAAATCGAGAGCTCGTTAGAGAGATCAATTCGCTTTTTGTACGCAATCCTACTTTTTTTGTTTGTCAAAAAACAAGAAGTATTGTCGGATAATTGCCAATGTGGACTTTGAATATACATATGTACATTTGTATACGAATATGTATGCAAATATACTATATAGTTCAATTATTTATTTATGTTGAGCTGAGTTTTTGTTTATTTGTTAGATTTGAATAAATTAAGTATTTGTTTTTATAATTTATATTACTGGTAATTTCACCTGATCTTTTTAATTATTTTCCACATGATAGCCTTTTTTTTTTAATAATTTTCCACAAGTTTAATGTCTAGTTGACCCAATGTTTATAGGGTATAGCCTAGGCAGTTAGTATGCCGTATGTTTGTATGTAAGCGTGTTTATATTATTTCGCAGTAGAGAGAGGGCGCGAAAAAGGAATAGAAAAAAATATGTGTTATCCGTTCTCCTTCCTTGTATTTGTAAATATGTAATTTTTATAAATATAGCAATACAATCACACTTGTTAGGTAAATAAATGGGATATGCTTCTACAAACGTTTACTTTGTGTATGGTATTTTAATATGCATATACATATGTGAGTTTGCATTTATTTTTATTTGTTTTTCTCTCTCTTTGTGTTTTCTTTGTATCTCATAATTTGCCTCTGCTTATTTCTTTATTTCAATCCTGCTTACTGTTTTATAAAAATATTGCCCAAAAATGTTTGGAAGTAAATACTTGGAATAATTAGTGTTGCTGGAAAAAGTGTGTTTGAATACACAAACCTAAGCATAAATGGCATTAAGTTTAGTTGTTAACTTTACCGAACTGTTTTCAGGTTTATTACAGATATTACATTTAGATTTGTAATTTTTACATTCATACATATATGCAGTATATATTAATATGTATATGAAATAAATACGCTCATTTTGGGTTTTGTAGGGTATAACATATGAATCTCCTTCCTTTTGAATTCTTCTAGCTGTATTGTTGTTTAACAATTTGGTATTTAGATTCACGCCCGTTGTTTTTTTTTGTTTTTGTTTGTATTTAAGTTTTGTATTTTTTTTATATTTTGGTTCGCGCCCGATTGTATGTTGTTTTTTTGCTGGTTAAACTGTGGAATATGTATTTACACTTACATATATCTATGTGTGTTTGTCACATCACTCTTTTCTCTTTTGTGATTTTTTGTTGTTGTTTAGAATATGTTATATATATTTTTGTTTTTCATCACTTCACTTTTTCACTCCACCCATCGTGAGTGTATGTATGACTGTATGTGTATATATTATATATATTTTAAATGTACTGCACTGCACTTTCTGTTATTTCTTTTTTTGTTTCTAATATATATAAATATTTTTTTTTAATAATTATTATTATTTTATATATATGTTATTATAAATACCCTTAGTTGCTTTTCTTTTCTTAAAAATCCATCGTGCCTGTCACTATGGCTCGAATGACCATGTTTAAACGGAGGCAAGAAAAAATGCTCGTTTTTTATTTTGCATAAGTTAATTTTAATTTACAAAGGTAATTTTGTTGCTTTACAATTAATCACAAAGTATGAAAAAAAGCTAAATGTACTCGCTACGTGCGAATGTACGATTGAAATCCACGGCAAGCGGACAAGTACTGGCAGTCACATTTATGTCAAATTTCATGTCAAAATATTCATTAGTGTTTGCGATACGTGTCGTTTTGAGAGCTGCTAAAAGTGAGTTTTTCGTTTTTTGCGATGCCGAAATTTGCTGAGCAAAGAATTTGCATTAAAATTTGTTTACGGAATCAATTTTCTGCTGCGGATACGTTGAGGATGGTGCAGAAAGCCTTTGGTGATGAGGATATGTCTAAAAAAATGTTTACAAGTGATATAGTGAGTTCCCAGACGAAGAGCGTCCAGGGCGACCATTTTTTTTATTTTTTTTTTTTTTTTTTTATAGTAGGGGGAAGCATCGAAAGCCGGAGTGCGGAACTTTAATCCGCTAAACCTAACCTACTCCCAACTCAAGACTCTCCCACGGGACCACCGATTAAGTATTACTTCGTGGAAGGGACAGGACATTTAAGTCTCATCTATTGTGCGGACTGACGGACGCCTAATTTGTTCAAAAAGTCTCAGTTGTGTCATTATGGATGCTGACGCTTCGCTGACAGCTTTCCATTTATCAGTCGACTGACACATGAGTGTCGTTAAATTATTGACTGTAAAACTACCACCGAGTGTGGTTTTTAGCTTTTCCCTTGTATTCGAAAATCGAGGGCAATAAAATAGTACATGTTCCGAGTCTTCTATATACTCTGTACACGTCGGACAGTTCGGACTAATGTCATTGTGGAATCTGAAAAGGTAGCTTCTAAAGCATCCATGTCCACTAAGTATTTGGGTCAGATGGTAATCTAGATCCCCATGGCGTCTCTCTATCCACGAGTGGATGTCCGGTATAAGTCGATGAGTCCAACGCCCTTTGGTTGAGGAATTCCACCGCTCCTGCCACATTTTAGTGCTCTTGTTTCTCTCCTCTGTCCTGTTTTCGGCGTTGAAAGCTGATATAAACGCTCGAGTTCATCTCCCTGGATGTCAATGGGCGGCATGCTGGCTAATACTTCAGCAGCGTCGGTTGATGTAGTCCGGAAAGCACTTATTACCCGAATTGCAGAAAGCCTATGCACTGTAATTATTTGTTTAGCATAAGATTTTATATCCATTGCCTGTATCCATACTGGTGCTGCATAAAGTATTACGGAACTCATTGCCTTCGCTATTAAGAATCGCCGGCTGGAACGCACACAGCCTCTATTGGTCATCATTCTTGATAGGGCATTATAAATTTTGTTTGCCTTCGCGGAAGAATACTCCAGGTGTTCTTTAAATTTTAATTTGGAATCCAATATTACTCCCAGATACTTCAGTTGCGGCTGCGAAGTAATCTCGCATTCCCCTATGGTGAGCTCTATTCGTTCTTCTAACTTCCTAGTGCTTATGAGTAAAACTTCTGTTTTTTCCTCCGCCAGTTTCAGACTCACAGAAGAGAACCATTGGCGTAGGCCATTTAAGCACTCGTTACATTTATTTTTCAGGTCGGCTAAATGTTTGGCCACTGCTACGACCATGAGATCATCCGCATAAGCTACTAGTTTAACGTCTGCTGGTTGCTGTCTTCTTAGCACCCCGTCATACATAAGGTTCCATAATAGTGGGCCTAACACTGACCCTTGGGGTACTCCACTCGAGATAGAGTAGCTCTTGGTGCCTTCGTCCGTATCAAAAATCAGCCTTCTGTTTTTAAAATAGCTCATTATTATGTTTATGTGGTATTCAGGGGCCCGTATTTCATGCAGGGCTTTGATTATGTCTGCCCATTTTGCCGAGTTGAACGCATTCTTGACATCCAGGGTAATCAGCGCGCAGTACTTTTTTGTGCCACCTTTCCATCTTTTGCCACTTACTGCACATTTCGCAGTATCGACGACTTCTCGAAGTGCGTCAATAGTGGATCTCTTTCTTATAAAGCCGTATTGTCTCTCTGATAATCCGCCGGCTTTTTGGATTGCTAACTTCAAGCGGTTTCGTATTATATTTTCGTACACTTTACCCATTGTATCGAGCATACACAGAGGTCGGTACGATGAAGGTTCTTCAGGTGGTTTCTTTGGTTTTGGGAGCAGAACCAAACGCTGTACTTTCCAAGAGTCGGGAAATACCTCTTCCTTTATACAAGCGTTGTACATTTTAGCGAATACTAGAGGTTTTGAGCTTATGGCTTCCTTCAGAGCTCTGTTTGGTATGCCATCCAATCCGGGCGCTTTGGTGTTTTTGATTTTCTTTACTATTGCCAGTAGTTCGTCTTCCGTGACTAACGGGGGTGATTCTGCAGCTTCGTTACGTCGCTTGGCATATGAAATTCGGTCATGTTTCGGGAATAATGTTCCGACGACTTTTCCCATAAAAGAGGCGTCTTTAGGTTGCTGCTGCTTGTTTTTAAATCTGGACATACAGATTTTGTAAGCAGTACCCCAAGGGTCAATGTTTGCTTCCTCGCATAGCTTTTCAAAACATGATTTTTTGCTTCGGGCAATTGCCGACTTAAGAAGCTTCTTGTGGCTTTTAAATTCTGCCCTAAGACGATTTTCGTTCGTTTCGCCACGGTTACGCTGCAGACGCCGTCTAGCTGAGTGGCAAAGCTTTCTCAGCGTGGAAATTTCCTCATTCCACCAATATACAGGCCGCCGCTTGTTGTGATGTGATGTTCTGCGCATTGTTGCATCGCATGCTGCGATCAGTTCTTTTCGAACTGCTGCCACCAATTGGGTGGCGCTGTCACCTGATGCCTTTGATGCGCTCCAGACTAGCTCAAACAGGTCTGGGTCGAACTCTTGTTGCTTCCAGCTTCGCTTTCGGGAGGTGTCTCTGCTAAGAAGTTCCTGCTCTCGGGAGTACGAGATTTGTGCTATAATTGCCATATGATCGCTGTTTGTGTATATGTCAGACACCGCCCACTTAATGTGCCTACTCAGCGAATCGTTTGCAAACATAATGTCAATTATTGATCCTTTATTGCCTTTTTGGTAAGTGTTTCGAGTTCCGGTGTTCATTATTGTTAAGTGCGTTTGACTCAGATATTCATGAATTAGCCGCCCGCGGTGGTTTGTGCATCTGCTGCCCCATGCACTTGACCAAGCATTAAAATCACCCGCTATTATGATAGGTGTTTTTCCTCTGGTTTCTAAAGACAGCCTTAAGAGGAAATCTTCGAATTCTGTGATAGCTGCGCTGGGACGGGCATAGCAACTTACAAAATAAATCCCCTGAATATTCGCCCATGTAAAGGAATTGTGGGCTTCTCTGGAGCAGGTCTTAAAAGGTTGCCCTTTACAGGACCATATTGCTGCCTTGCCAGATTTGTCTGCAATCCATGTGCTTTCCGGACGCTGAGAGTATTGTTCACTTAGCATGGCGACATCGATGTTCTCCTCTATGATTGTCTGATCTAGCAGGTCTTGTGCTGCTGCGCAATGATTTAGATTCAGTTGTAGTATCCTCATTTACTTAGAGATTTCGTCATCTCGAGGTACTTTGGGCAAGTCGTACTCAATACAGAGTGCTCCCCGTTGCAGAGCATGCAGCTCGGAACGTTTGTACACGATTTTGCCACGTGTCCTGCGGTTCCACAGCGTGTGCATAGGGAAGATCTGTCTGTCAAACTGCAGCATTTACGGGCCATGTGACCCAGATGGAAACGCTTATAACACCTGGGAATAGGCGAGTATTCTCGAAGGCGACAGATCGACCACCCAATCTTTATTTTTCCCAGTTTGAGTGCGGCCTTAGCATCTTGAGCGCGCATATATACAAGTGCTATTTGTGTGCCACTACGCGTTTTTCGCAGACTTTTGACATTTGCTATCTCTAGATTTTGGATTCCACACTCCCTTTTCAGTGCTGAGCAGATTTCTTCGGGCGTTGTTATTTCGTCCAGGTCTTTGCATACAATCGTGACGTTGTGGGTTTTAGGCTGTATCATAGCCATTTCTCCAACTACTCCTTCCAGGGCGCTTTGGAAAGATTCGGCTTTCGTGTCTGCTCCATTTTTTAGTTCTAGAAGCAGGTCCCCTTTAAGTGTTTTTCGAACATAGGTTACGTTCGAACCCAGCTCCTGTAGTCCGCTGTCACTTTTTATTTTTCGCAGAATATCTGCATACGACGCCCCTTCTTTCTTCGTAATAATGATAGCATCCGGTTTTGTTTTAATTTTCTTCTCCATCGGTTTCCTCTTTTAACCACGTCTACCCATCTCTCATTTGAATTTGAATTTTGAAGAGTCGTGGTATCCTTTTGGGTGGTTTTTGCGACTCCACTATATGATAGTTGCTCCTTTTCATTTACGTTTTTTGGCTTTTTTGTGGGTGGTAAAAAGCCTGTTGCTTCTCGCAATCGTTTTGGGGTGTTATCATCTCTACCAATAGGAACTTGAGATGATTTTCCTGCTAACACTCTTCTCGGTGGGTTTTCCACTTTTTCAGCTTTGGCGTGTAATGTCACAATGTTACTCAAAAGTTCGCGCATAGCCTGGTTAATATGCTGCTAGCCGTTTCTCCGTTTTGCGATTCCTCGGGTTTAGCGCGTTTGCTTACATGATCGGCAGTATCATATTGCTTATTTGGTCCAGCAGCGGCGGACTCCTCGTTTTTTCCATTAGGCGGCGTTCTCGTTATTTTGGAAATCCTTCGGAAAGGATTATCCGGTGTTCGCCCCATACTATTTTCAGAGGCCATGCCTCCGAAAAAACAAATAGTCTGGGAACACCTGTCGCTGTGTATGTTCAGTCCCTAGCCTTACTGCTTAACTAAAAACAAGACGGTTGGCAATCCCAGAACAGAACCATCAACATCAAAGATTTGGTGTTGAAAAACCGTCGATTAACAATTAGAGACCTTGCTGATGAAGTTGACATATCGAAAGGCTCAGCCGATATCATTTTGAAGGATGTTTTGGGCCTCAAGCGCGTCAAATCTCGACTTTTACCGAAAACATTGCATTTTTTGGAAAAAAGGCGTCGCGTTGAAGTGTGTGAAGCGATGCTTTCTGACTACCAGGGTGTCATTAAATGCATTATAACTGGCGATGAGACTTGGATCTATGCTTACGACCCCGAAACAACCGATAAATCGAGCGAATATCGTGCCAAAAGAGAGCCGAGACCAAAAAAATCGCGCCAAAGTCGCTTAAAAATCAAGCTCATGTTGACTGTTTTCTTCGATTATTGTGGTGTTGTGCATTATGAATTCCTTCCAACCGGTCAAGCAGTCAACAAGGAATATTATTTGAACGTTATGCGTCGTTTGCGTAACGCTATCCGCCTAAAAAGGCCGGAATTGTGGAAAGACAATTCTTGGTTTTTACACCACGATAATGCACCATTACATACTGACCTCAATTTAATTTTAATTTTTTTTTAGTTTTTAGATTATTTTTTTTTATTTAATAGAAAATGCTAAAGAAAAATATATATATATATAATTTTTTTAAATATTATCCTACTGACTCCTTAAATACGCTTGAAGAGGCATAAAGTGAGTTGTATCGACTCCATTTATTATTTCAAAATTTATATTTCTTTGCATATACTATGTAAGTATGTTAAAAGTTACAGCTCATCTTTGTAAAAACTGTAAACTGTGCTATTGTTCTAGTAGAACGTTTGATACTAGTTTAAACTTACGGTTAATTTTCGGGAAACCGAAAACAGTTTGGTAAACTATACACATCCACATATGTATATGTATATATATGTAATATAAAAAGCCTACTTATGCTTACTCTTAAGTATCCAAACACAACAAAAAAAATTTAACAAAAAAAATTTTCAGTTATATATTTGACCACATTTTCCGGCAATACACCTTATCACTACATAGTATAAAACAAAGTTGCTATTTCTGTCCCTATGTTTACTTAAATCTTTAAAACTACGCAACGGATTTTGATGCGGTTACATTGCAAACGCAGGCTGAAACCTACAAGATTTATCAAAAGAATGCACGAATTATTGTACACATTGAAAAGGAGTACAGAAAACTCCGCGATAGTACATATATGTCTATATCTTATTTATATCCCACAATAACATTTTTTTGTCATTTACTTTTTACGACAAATAATGGCTAATTTTTGAAGCAATTTTAATACAGCATTAATCTTTATCCAAATTAATACCTCAAATACGTTGTTGATTTAAATAGGTCTATATGGCTCTTTACAGCATATGATTTAAATGAATATTTTCGAAGATATTTCATATTTTTAGTAAAAATTGCGGGACGTAGAGTTTGCGGCGGACAGGGCGGCGGCAGCGTACCTATAAATAGCGCGTCGGAGGCCGAGGTTCTTCCTATAGCACTTTTAATTTAGCAGTGATCGGACGCTTTTATTATCGGAGCTCTCTAGCGAGGAAAATATCATATCTACACATACATGTATATAAAAGAAATTCGCGTAAGTTTCACTATTTATATCTCAAGAACGGCTGAAACGATGTAGCTTAGAACCAGAGGACGGACATTTTATTACTTCAAAAAAAGAAAGAAATAAGTAAAAAATAACAACACAAATCTAATGCGGGAGAACACTAACTTTCGTATGCAAGCGTACTTAGTATATGGGTTATACTGTTGGCATTATTTTAATATTACAACAAAAAAGGCATTGTTTTTCGTCGTCAAGGTATTGCGCATACTTTGCCAAATTATATCATAACAAACCAAACGCGACATCTTACATAAAAAATAGCGGAATATTTGCAGTGTTGATAAACAGGTCTATTATAATTTGAGATATACAAAAATATTTTCGAAGCATTGCAGAGAACACTGCAATATTTAAATGATGTAGAATATACGTATAATTTCAAACTCATCCTTCTTCAAATATAATACAGTTGCTAAATATTCGGAATGGTAGAATAGAACTGCAGCCTAATACGCAGTGTAATGGATCATAACTGGCTCAGTAATGAGGCGAGGAATATTATATCTCGTGCATCCCAAAAGACTGATGCGATTGAGGTCTGGTTCATAATGTGGAGTCCATTAGGCTGACTGTTTATTGGACTCGAGTGAAATGATGAAGCCTTTTTTCTATTGTCATGCATCGACACTTCGGTTTTATTACAATTAAAGAGAACTCAAACACTCCAAAGAATCAGCAACTAGTTTTTATTGGATTATGAACTTGCAAGGCATCCACTTTGACCAGAGCTTTCGCCCCTTTGGGCCTTCATTGTTCTCGGTGCTCTAGGCGCTTGTCTCTTTCCAACGTAGCAACGCGTGTCCCATTTAGAGTGCTCCAATCGAGTCCAAATGTATGACCGACCCCCACTAACTTTGGCCGGCCGATCCACCCATGCCAGTGGCACACCCCCTGGAACTCCCCTAGGGGGTTCCCCGTAGGGTTTCGGTTGTTAAATAAAACTCAGCTCTGGTTGCCCAGAGCTCCTTTATTTATAGCTTTCCTTATCCTAATTTATATATGCACCACATGCTGAGTGCATACACACATCTTAACACTAATCTACTGTACATACCGACAGTATGTACACATATGTATCTTAAGCATAAGTGTTTTCAAGTGCATACACAATTGTCTATTGTTAGTTTAAGATCATTTGCGATTTTCAGGGCAAACATAATTGTCTATTGTTAGTTTAGGATCATTTGCGATCTCAAGGGCAAACACAATTGTCTATTGTTAGTTTAAGATCATCACTTAAATTAAGTTTTTTCATTTACATATGTTCTGATTAAATAAATTTCTTAAGAGAAAAAATAGATATTATTATAAATAAATAAATAAAAATAAAGAAAAAACACCAAAAATGGTGATTTTTTGAAATGATTGTATAGGGAACCCCCCAGGGGAGTTCCAGGGGGTGTGCCACTGGCATGGGTGGATCGGCCGTCCAAAGTTAGTGGGGGTCGGTCATATATTTGGACTCGATTGGAGCACTCTAAATGGGACAAAGTGGGATTTTTCAAAATTTGCCCCTAACCAAAGGTTCGACCCAAATTGGGGGACATCAAAATTCGTTTCAGAGGTATGGTTCCTTCGGCAAAGTTTTTATTTTGATCCCTAGAATATGATTTTCATAGAGCAATGGGCGATTTTTTGCCTCCCCACAAATCGACCCGGCCTAGTACATATACATAGTATATTCATATATTTTATACAATCGGCATACACATAAGTAACAAATCGAAGTTGCCACGTAAATCATGCTAACATACACATATACATATGTACATATATATAAACAATAACGATAAAATTTTACAAATTTACATATGTATATACTTACTTATTCCTGTACTTCACCAATTTTCTTTTCCCTCGTCACTTGTACTGCAAAATAATATACATACATACATACATACGGCATACATTTTGCCTTTGCCGACATATTCTACAAAACTAAATTAAAATTTTAAAACTTATCGAAAACAACTACATAATTTCAAAAAAACTAAACAGAGCGGTAAATGGGAATTACGAGAATTTAATTTATTAAATATAAATTAAAAAAAAAATATGCGGTAAAAAAAAAATTAACAACTGATAGAAAAAGCACATATGTACGTATTGGCATATTCAATTGCCCATACACACATACCATATAGATATATTCAAAAATTTGCACCTTTCCAGCAATAACCCTTGTTCTTGTTAAAGCACAAACAAGCAGGATTACAAACAAAATATTAAAGTATATTAACACCCCTATTCTGTGTACTTGACAAATTCAACATATTTCTAATTTGTCAAAATTTGAAATTTATCAAGCATTTCGTATTCTGTGTCTGAAATAAAAAGCTCTTTTCTTTATAAGTTGTTAAGATGTCAAATGCTCTTAACAGTGCTCGTTATGAATTAAATATCTGAATGAGAATACCTTTGTGCAAGAAGAAACTTGTATAATAACGGGGCAAGTATTAATAATATAATTTAATATATATATTAATTTAAGCTAATTTTTTTGAAATATATTCCAGATTTTTTAGAAAATTTGGAATAAAAGCACCATAGGAGCAATTGACTGCACGCATATTACTATCAATATAATTTAAATAGAAATCAGCTGTTTCTACTTACATTATTTTGTTCACCACACGTGTGGGGAAAAGCTTTGCGAATTGAAGCTTTTACTTTTATCAAGATTGTCACAGAATACCAAAATATTTGTCGCTTGATAAATATTTGAGTTAGTTTTCAATATTTTATTAATTTGTCAAGTGCACAGAATAGGGGCGTAAATATGCTATACATATACAAAGGTTATAAACCTTTTTTCACAATCTCTCATATGTACAAGTATGTATACTATATACAAATGAGTACGAAACAATAAATAATAATATATAAAGAAAACAGGGATCTTAAACGTAATTATTGTTATCAGTGTACACTGAAAGATTTTTTTTCTTATTTTCATCTTTCTCATACATAGTATCTAAATGAACGGAGTTTCTAAGGAATCTAAATCAACACAGTATCTAAAAGTACAAAAAAATATTTCTTGCAGAAGCTACACGCTCAAAGCAAGGTGTTACAAAGCAAAAGGGGGGTGAAAGATACATATTTCATATATTAAGTTTATTTCTGAGCGTTACGGTTTAATTGGATACTGGACTCGATTTTCATCTTCATCGATTTAAGACAATTCTGAATAAGTATTAGAAATCAAAAAAGAAAATATAGACAATTTCTGGACTTACGCTAAATATGAAAACTGTAGAAGAAGCAAAAGCTATAATCCCCGATCAATTGAAATTTATTAAAGCTATAGCACCTACTCCACTATCGAGAGTAGAGCTGACACAAATTCAAAGACAGGTGGCTAGTTCAGATGCCCACTGAAATTTTTGTAGTAGGTATAAACAATAGCCGTCGATATTTGTCGATAAACAAGTGACGGTATTAATGAATTTACCGAAAATTCAAAAAACAAGTGAGGTATTTATGAAACTTAAGTCCACTGTTTCCAACAGTTTGTCGATTATATCGACACAAAACATTCGCACAGACAATTGGGTCCCTATTCTGGTAAATATATGCACATCAGCATTACCAGAAAAATGATTACTTGCTTCCAAGCTATCATATATATAGCAAGCATTAGCAAAAGGTTTCACACCTTAACTTAGCAGACCCCAACTGCAACACCCCCGCCAAATAGACAGTCCAATTGGCAGCATTCTCATACCACAAATAAGACTCTGTGAATACTTTTATAAAGCCACAAGTACTCGATCGTCGTACGACTACCACTAAAGCCAGAATTACCCCACACACTCGCCTTAAGTCATTTCCGTACCTCTGCTACCCAACAGTTTTTAAATATAAAAAAACCTACGTAAAAAAGTCGATCTAAAACCAGATTACGATAGGGCCTTAGAATAATACCTCCATTTAGACCACATGAATGAAGTCAGCCCTGGCGAGAAAATTATAAAAAGTAAATACTATTTATTTTACCTGCCACATCATGCAGCAATAAAGACAAAAACTACAAAGGTTAGAGTTGTCTTTAATGCATCAAAATCCACCAGATCGGGGAAGTCCTTAAATAACATTTTATTTACGGGTCTCACGCTTCAGCCAGATTTAATGCTACTTATTAATTCGCGTACATTCAAATACGTATTCAACGGGGACGTCGAAAAAATATGTAGACAAATAATTGCACATAAAGACGATTAAGATTTTCAGCGAACTATTTTCCCCAAAATCCCCCCCCAATAGACTACAACCTAAAAACAGTGAGCTTTGGGGTTAACTGTGCTCCATACTTAGCCATTGGAACACTCCAAAAATTGGCTAGGAACACCAAGTCAGAATTTCCTCTGGTAACCCAGGTGTTAAAAACAGAAAAGTATGAAGACGATATTCTTTTGGGAAGTCACTGCCTTCCACAAGCATACGCGTCACTAGCTCAAGTGACACAAGCTTTCAAAACAGCAAGGTTTTCGTTAAAAAAGATAACGGCGAACCACCATAATATTTCCAGGACATACATAAAGAGAATCTATTGAACACTAATTTCTCTAAATTCGAAAAGGAAAGCACAACAAAAACTCTGGAGATGCAATGGAATGCGATATGTGACCAGTTTTCATATAACGTACTACTGAATCAATATCTGCACTATCCGCCATAACTAAGAGGCAAATTTCATCCTCGGTGACAAAACTTTTCGATCCAGCAGGATGGCTTTCGCCAATTAAGATACAAGTGAAAATTCTAATACAAGGATTGTGGCTACACCGAACTAACTGGGACGGACAAGTGAAACCACTTCGTTTAGAAAAGTGGTCCCAGTTCGGGTCGGGCAATCTTAATGATATCTTACAAATACAAATCCACGATGGATAAATTATGTCCCCGAGCACAAAGTCGAATTACATAGCTTCTGTGACGCCTCTGAAAAAGCATATTGTGCCATCATCTATTTGCTCACACAATCTGACACAGCGACCACCAGTCACCTACTCGTATCCAAGACAAAGGTGACTCCGCTAAAAACTACCCCGACTGGAACTATATGGTGTGCTACTACTAGCCAATCTAGTACCCATATTGCAAACGCATAAAAATATGGCAAAATATAAATTATTTCTCTGGTCTGATCCCGAAATAGTATTAGGCTGGTTAAAAAAATATCCACATGCATGGAAGAGCTACATATATTTCCAATCGAATGTCTAAAATCCGTGATCTAGATAGATAGATAGATGTTATGAGATAATGCACCGACCTTAGGTATTGTGCCCTCTTCGATATCACATGTCTTCCCAGAGTCCCAGCAGCCTGAATAGCTCTAGGAGTTTGCCGGGCGCTACTGAGGTGATGTGATCCCTGCTGATATAAATGGAATCCAGGGCCTTAAGCCTTTTTCCACAGATTGCTGTGCAATCCAGGATTAGGTGTGCTGGTGTTTCCTGTTCCAGGTCGCAGCACCGGCAGTTAGCACAGGAGACTATGCCCATGTTGGACAAGTGCTTTCTGAGCCTGCAGTGCCCTGTGTAAATTGCGAAGAGGAGACGGAATTTGTCACGGGGGAGGTGAATAAGTTCCTTGAACCTGTAGAGACTGTACCCCCCTCGTAGCAGTTTGTCGTGGCGCATGCCTGATGCCTGTTGCCAATGCCGTTCTCTCTCCGTTCATTCCTCCATGCGGAGAAGCTCCTTAAAAGTGTGGGATCCTACCGCTATGTATGGTTCTGGTCCCATCATCTTGGACACTGCCGCAGCGCGGACCAGTTCGTCGGCCTTCTCGTTTCCTTCTATTCCATCGGTGTACCACTGAATGGTACTGTCTTCCAGCAGTCTTTCCAGCGTGGAATCGCTCCACTCCGTCTTGCTGCCGACATTAGCAGCATGGTGTGGTTTGCTGCTTGTTTTATCACCTGGTGCAGCGGTGTGAGCTCCAGTATGACTTCCAGTGCCACAGTGGGGCATGTGCGCATTGCCCCCGAAACACAGACACAGGCAAGTCTTTGCAGCTTAGACAGTCTTCGGATCACCGAAGACTGAGCTGCTTTGGTAGCCCAAGCAACCGCTCCATTGGTGATAATAGGCCTCACTATCATGGTATACAGCCATCTAATGATTCTTGGCTTGCAACCCCATGATCTGCCGGCCAGGCGTCTGCATACCATAAGTGCTCTAGTTGCTTTGGACAGCGTTAAGTCCAAATGCCTACTCCACCGTAGTGATGAGTCTAAAGTAAGGCCAAGGAATTTGACCTCTTTCGACATTTTCACCTCTGTGCCTCCTATTGTTAGGGACCTCAGGCCCGGAAGAGATCTCCACCTGGTGAATGGGATTACGGTAGTTTTTGCTGTGTTGATGTTTAGCCCTATCGTGTTGCATCATCCTTTCGCCAGGTTTAAGCCCCTTTAGACAATGTCACAGAGAGTGTTTTCAAATCTGCCTCTCGCCATTATGACAATGTCATCCGCGTACCCTTGACAGCGGATTCCATTGCTGGCGAGCAACTCGAGGAGTTCGTCTACTACCAAGCTCCATAGCAGAGGGGATAGTACTCCCCCCTGTGGGCAGCCCCTTGTGGTGCCAAGACGAATCTTGTTTTCCCCCACCGTTGTTTCCGCTACCCTAGTACGCAGAAGTGCTTCTATCCATCTGCATATTGGAGTGGTAACGTTCCTTCTCTCAAGTGCCTTGATCACGCTAGTATGAGACGCATTATCAAAGGCACCCTCAATGTCTAGGAAGGCGCAGACCGCAACCTCGCCGTTATCCAGCGAATCTTGCAGCTCAGACGTGAGTTGGTACAGAGCAGTGTTTGTGGATCTGCCCGCTCTGTACGCATGTTACCTGGCATGTAGGGGTCCGATCTTCAGCGCTTCCGATCGAATGTGGTTATTTATTACTTTCTCCATCCCCTTTAGCATGAAGGATGTGAGACTTATAGGCCGGAATGATTTGGCTAGCAAATAGTCTCTCCTCCCTACCTTGGGGATGAAGATTACTTTTGCAATTCTCCATGGCTCAAGGATATACGACATCGCCATGCTGTCTCTCATCAGCCCAAGCAGGTGTGGCAGGAGAGTATCCATACCTTGCTGCAAGAGGGCCGGGAAGACGCCTTCCACTCCCGGTGACTTATAGTTTGAAAAGGAGGCCAGTCCCCATCTGACTGAGTCTACAGTGAAAAAATTCCTTGCAGTCAGCCAGTCTGAGTGGTCCGGCCAACGTTTGTCCGATGCTGGAGTTAGGTCAGCTTGAACCGTCTCCTCCGGCTGCCGATGCGTGATGTAGGTTCACCTGAGCAACTTCTATGCCGGCGCTGGAACTTATAATATGGGTTCGATCTCTTCATCAACCTGCATATCCAGCCCTTCCAGGAGCTCTTGGGTGGATGGCAGCAAGCCTTCTTGCTCTTTGAGGAGCTCGTTGCTCCTGCTTTCATCCACGGTGGTGGTCAGAGCCTTCTCGGCCGGGATGGGGGCCGTTGGGGGACTCGTGCCGCTCTCCCGCAACCACGGCGGCAGTCGCCTCCTGCCCTGCTGAGCTGGCTGCGGATGAAGCCGGAACTGCGGTCATCCCCGTCGCGGGTTCTTTGTCCGTCGTCGGCGTTGCTTTGGGCCTCCATGGCCTCATTACCACCCTGCCGAAGCGGAAGTTTAGCTTGAATCCCTTCTGTCTGATGTATTTATAGGATTCATCATCTACCGTTATGATGAGGTTCCGCCCTGAACCCACAACACTCCTCGATACGCCGTGGTTCTTAAGTCCACGTTTTGGTTTTTCACTAAACCAAGCGCGAAGTCGTAATTTTCGTCCGCACTTCTAGGGAAGAATACCGCCATACTGTGCAGTTGTGGTATATCCTTGCCTCTCTTAACGCACAGGGCCGGACCATTCCAACCCACTAGCCTTGGCGTGGTCTCCGTTAGCCAGGTGGCCGACTTCTCATCCTGGCAGTCTACCAGCAGCATACCGCCCTTGAAGAAGATGCCATTAAAGGCGCCGGTGTACTCGTCGCCCACGAACAAAGCTTTCACTAAGCAGTTCTGGAGAGACGTCTGCTGTTCCGACCCTAGGGCCTCCGCCGGGTAGTTGCGGGGAAACACTGCCATCCGGATGCTCTTCACGGCCTCCGAGTACTTCCGGTTTACGGCTCTCGTCGGCTGCTGGTTGGGGTTGGAGTTTTTTCCCCTGGCCTCTTGTGTTTTGTCCTCTCGGATTCTCTTGGACCTAGGTGGCTCCTGAGGAGTTATTTGGCCGCTTTTCCTCTTTTCCGTTCGATTTGGTGCCTCTTGGGGTGCCGGCCTAATTTCGCTTCGTCCCTCTGACAAGGCTGCTTTGGCTCGGCGCCGCCTCTGATTCCTGCGTCTTGTTGCAGACGAACCGTTGGCATCTGTGCGCTGTGCATTTGACCCGTGATCTAGCGGGATCAGCTTCTAGGAACAAGAAGGTGCAAGCCACCTTGCCACCACCACCCTTTTTTGGAATGATCCCCGATGGTTGACCGAAAACGCGTTGCACTGACCAGGCGTCTTTGAAAAGGCCACAACATCGCCACACCACTGAGCTTAGCAACGTGAAGACAACGCTACAACAACTCTAGTGACTGCTGAACATGCTGAACATTCGCCTATAATTCTAATACAAAGTCTTATATATAAACTTCATTGCCTCTAACAATTTCTGTTGGCCACATTTTCCGCCAAACATATTCTACAATGAAATCCGCGAAGTTTTTGGGATTGTTGTAGTTATTCCTCGCAAAAAATCGTTTTATTACACGCAACTGGGAATTAATACGCTGCGTAAGCGTATCATTTTCCGCCACAAATGAAATGGGGTATGAGCACCTCCGTAGACCTAACATTTTCTGGGCATACCTCCAGCTGCAGGTCGTCTCTACCATCTTCAACCATCCCCAACACCTAGTGACCTTCCACCCTCCTGCCTGAAATGAGAAAAACATAAAAGTAATTATCTAATATTGTATATTTTTAATCTTCTTCTTCTTCTTAATTGGCGTAGAAACCGCTTAAGCGATTATAGCCGAGTTAACAACAGCGCGCCAGTCGTTTCTTCTTTTCGCTACGTGGCGCCAATTGGATATTCCAAGCGAAGCCAGGTCCTTCTCCACTTGGTGCTTCCAACGGAGTGGAGGTCTTCCTCTTCCTCTGCTTCCCCCGGCGGGTACTGCGTCGAATATTTTCAGAGCTGGAGTGTTTTCGTCCATCCGGACAACATGACCTAGCCAGCGTAGCCGCTGTCTTTTAATTCGCTGAACTATGTCGATGTCGTCGAATATCTCGTACAGCTCATCGTACCATCGATTGCGGTATTCGCCGTGGCTAACGCGCAAAGGACCATAAATCTTTCGCAGAACTTTTCTCTCGAAAACTCGCAACGTCGTCTCATCCGTTGTTGACATCGTCCAAGACTCTGCACCATACAGCAGGACGGGAATTATGAGTGACTTATAGAGTTTGGTTTTTGTTTGTCGAGAGAGGACTTTGCTTCTCAATTGCCTACTCAGTCCGAAGTAGCACCTGTTGGCAAGAGTTATCCTGCGTTGGATTTCTAGGCTGACATTGTTGGTGGTGTTTACGCTGGTTCCAAGATAGACGAAATTATCTACGACTTCAAAGTTATGACTGTCAACAGTGACGTGAGAGCCAAGTCGCGAATGCGACGACTGTTTGTTTGATGACAGGAGATATTTCGTCTTGCCCTCGTTCACTGCCAGACCCATTTTCTGTGCTTCCTTGTCCAGTCTGGAGAAAGCAGAACTAACGGCGCGGTTGTTGAGGCCGATGATATCAATATCATCGGCATACGCCAACAGCTATACACTCTTATAGAAGATGGTACCTTCTCTATTTAGTTCTGCGGCTCGAACTATTTTCTCCAAAAGCAGGTTGAAAAAGTCGCACGATAGGGAATCGCCTTGTCTGAAACCTCGTTTGGTATCGAACGGCTCGGAGAGGTCCTTCCCGATCTTGACGGAGCTTTTGGTGTTACTCAACGTCAGTTTACACAGCCGTATTAGTTTTGCGGGAATACCAAATTCAGATATCGCGGCATAAAGGCAGCTCCTTTTCGTGCTGTCGAAAGCAGCTTTGAAATCGACGAAGAGGTGGTGTGTGTCGACTCTCCTTTCACGGGTCTTTTCCAAGATTTGGCGCATGATGAATAGCACACTTAAATTCCAATCGTTGGGCATGCTTTCGTCCGACCATATTTTACAAAGAAGCTGATGCATGCACCTTATCAGTTCTTCACCGCCGTGTTTGAATAGCTCGGCCGGCAATCCGTCGGCCCCTGCCGCTTTGTTGTTCTTCAGGCGGGCAATTGCTATTCGAACTTCTTCATGGTTGGGTAATGGAACGTCTGCTCCATCGTCATCGATTGGGGAATCGGGTTCTCCTTCTCCTGGTGTTGTGCGTTCACTGCCATTCAGCAGGCTGTAGAAGTGTTCCCTCCATAATTTAAGTATGGTCTTGGCATCAGTGACTAGATCACCTTTGGGGGTTCTACAAGAGTGCTCCGGTCTTGAAACCTTCTGTATGCCGCCGCATTTTTTCGTAGAATTTTCGAGCATTACCCCTGTCGGCCAGCTTATCAAGCCCTTCGTACTCACGCATTTCGGCCTCTTTCTTCTTCTGTCTGCAAATGCGTCTCGCTTCCCTCTTCAACTCTCGGTATCTATCCCATCCCGCACGTGTAGTGGTCGATCGTAACGTTGCGAGGTAGGCAGCCTGTTTTCTCTCCGCTGCGACACGGCACTCCTCGTCGTACCAGCTGTTCTTTTGCACTTTCCGAAAACCAATGGTTTCGGTTGCAGCTGTACGTAAGGAGTTTGAAATGCCGTCCCACAGTTCCCTTATACCGAGTTGTTGACGAGTGCTCTCAGAGAGCAGGAGTGCAAGCCGAGTAAAAAATCGTTCGGCTGTCTGTTGTGATTGCAGCTTCTCGACGTCGAACCTTCCTTATTTCCATATTTCGGGCCCCGGCGAAGTCAATCAGCCTCAACCCATTAGGGGATGTTTCGTTGTGGAGGCCGAATTTACCGACCGTAGTGCCAAAGACACCTTCTTTGCCCACCCTGGCGTTAAAGTCGCCAAGCACGATTTTGACATCGTGGCGGGGCAGCCTTCATAAGTGCGCTCCAAGCACTCATAAAAGGCATCTTTGGTCACATCGTCCTTCTCTTCCGTCGGGGCGTGGGCGCAAATCAGCGATATGTTGAAGAACCTCGCTTTGATGCGGATTGTGGCTAGACGTTCATTCACCGGAGTGAATGATAGTACTCGGCGACGGAGTCTCTCTCCTACCACGAATCCAACACCAAACTTGCGCTCCTTTATATGGCCACTGTAGCAAATGTCACAAGGACCTACTCGTCTCTGTCCTTGTCCCGTCCATCGCATTTCTTGGACGGCGGTGATGTCAGCCTTTGTTTTTACGAGGACATCAACCAGCTGGGCAGCGGCACCTTCCCAATTAAGGGACCGGACATTCCAGGTGCATGCCCTGAATTCGTAGTCCTTATTTCGTTTGCCATGGTCGTCATCAAAGGGGGGGTCTCTCATCCGAGGCTGCTGTTGGTTTTTCATTGGGGTGAGCTTTTTACGTGGCGGGTCCCAAACCCAGCGCACAACCCTATGTAGGGGATGTTTCGCCTTCTCACTTTAGCTCGCCTTCGAACGGATGTTCTTAGGCTACCCAGAGGATACTTGGTCAAAGACCGGAAGTAGTGAGCTGCTTGAGCCATGTGTAAAAGAATCGTTTCTGGCCACTCCCAAGTGAATGGCGATCAGAGAACTTTCCTCACTTGCGTGAACTTCTACACATGACTCCATCCTCCACTTCTACACATGACTCCATCCTCCTAGCTAAACATTAAATAAAAAATTTGGGGCAAAGGTATTTTTGCATTTTCTAACCAACTGCCCTTCGATATCGCAAGATCCCTTGCGGCACCTAAACGTACGACTGTGCTATTTCCCATGACGGAGAGCACCATCGGCAGTTTCTTCTTTCAAAATCAGACCCTCCTCTTCACAAAAACCTATGCAGCTCTCCCTCGTCTCGAATGTGTGGAATATTTTGGCAATATTCCCATTCCCTTAACTTCCGGCACCTTCAATTTATTAGTTCGACGAACACGACTATTTCACTGTGGATCTACATAAGTATAATTGTAAAGAAGTAATAAAAACTTAATTTAAATATCATATTAAAATTTAATTTAACATACCTGATGAATTAGAAGCCAGTTTTTTTGCAAAATAATTTTAAATACGACCCAAAATACTTACCTTTAACAAAAACAAAATTAATTAAAAATGAAATGCAATATCCATCTGACCCTGTATGCGGGACAGTAAATATAAAATATATTTTTATGTATTAATAAAAATTAATCTGATAAAATGAGTATATTAATTACTAAAAACCGCATAAATATAAGTTTTTTAAATTTCTTTTGCAGGGAATCGGGAAACACTGCCTTACATATGCTTTGTCAGTATAATTCTGGAGAATCTGAACGAGGTGATTACTCGTCAATAATAAATATTAGTGAAAAGTTGCTTTCTCTTAATCCAAACGTTAATGTACAAAATAACCGAGGTGAAGCCCCTCTTCATGTAGCAATATTATCTGGCAACCACAAAATAATAAACATGCTGGTTTCTAAGCCCGATATCGATATTAATTTGCAAAACAATAATGATAACACCGCTTTAGAATTATGTTTATTAAATCAAGTGGACTTATGGAAACTGCCTTTAAAACTAATAGAACTTGGAGCTAACGTCAACCCAATCAAAGCTTCGACTCAAGACGATTTGATGCAAGTCTTGGCAAAGAAGAGTTTGGAGAATTCGGCAATTTTTTTAGCAGATTATGCGGATCTTAATCACGTCAATGCCGAAGGATATACTGTACTCCATATAGCTGCACATATGAATTTATCAAATTTAGCCGCAAAATTATTACAAGTCGGTGCTAATTCAAATGCTCAGTTGCGCAAATCTCAAATGAAATCACCTATTCACATAGCAGTGGAAGCTAATGCTACTGATGTTTTAAAAGAAATTGTAAATCAAAAATCAAGTGTTTCAGGTGAACCACCAAACTTTGATTGTAAAGACGATAACGGGAATACTCCATTAAGCCTTAGTATAGAATTAGGACGTAGACATCTTGTTTCTATCCTAATAGATGGAGGCGCAAATGTTAATGCTCGAAACGATAACGATATGACACTTTTGCATCAATCAATTTTAAATAAAGACGCGGACACGGCAATTTTGCTTTTGCAAAATGGCGCTGATGCAAATTTCCTAACTGGTATAACCATTATTTGGGAAATATTTAGTATCGTGCCGGTTAAATATCGTTTAGGGAGAAAAACGGGGGGGGGGGGGGGGGGGGGGTTTGGCGGTAGTCGGAGGGGGGTAGTTGGCGGGGGTAAAATAATTAAAATAAAGCTTTATTTACACCAAATATTAAAAATATTAATATACAGAAACGTTATATTGAAGTGTTAGTAAGTGAAAAGTGCATAATATAAGTGAAAAAGTTATTCACAATATACAAATTATCAATGTAAAAGTTGTCAATTTTTTAACTTTAAATGCAAATATCTTTAAAACTATAGGTCTGTATTTTAGCATTTCATTCCTTTCTGCATTGGCGGCCTTCGGCCGCGCTTTAAAAAATAACTCTGGCCGGTCCAACACCGGCAAGCCATCCACAGTATTTTAGCATTGAACACCTTTTCGCGTTCACTTCATACATTTATTGCTAAGTGGGTTTAATTTATTCCCTTTTGTTCGTGCTTTCTCGGTAATTTGACAGTTCAAATTAGGCAGTCATTTTGGTTTTTCGCATTATTGAACTCAATGCAGAAAAAGGTGTATTTTATTTAAAGATTTACAAAGAAATTAACCATCAAAAGTAATTAAAAACATTACTAGTGGTTTTTATAATTCATAAGTAATATATGTGCGTGAAAATGTATCCATTATTGGCTTGGTACAATGCACAACAGATGAAAATACACTAGCATATATTTAGAAATTGGCAAAAAATATCATTTTTTAAAGTGAATTTGTGGAAAAATTTGTGAACCGATTTTTATAAAATATGTTTTAAAATAAAGTTCGATCGTTTAGATACAGTGAACCAAAATTAACCGGCGCGATACTAAACCCGACCTAATTATTTTATAGGTTATTATTTCTTTGTATATTAATAATTTTTTCTTTGATTTAAAAAAGGAGACAAAAAATCGCCTCTACAGCTGGCTATATACTCTCATTTACCCAAAGTAGTTGATAACTTATGTGCTAAAGGAGTGGCTTTAAAGACATTTAATGACAACATGAGGGATCCACCACTTTGGACAAGCTTAGAGCTTGGATATGAAGACATTGCGCAAATCTTATTGCGTCACGGTGTTGATACAGATTGCTGGGATACTGGACCTGAAGGCTGTATGCAAACTATGCTACATCGAGCTATAGATGAAAACAAAGAACCAATAGCAATTTTTTTGATAAAAAGTCAATGTGATATTGACTCACCCCGCCAGCCTGGTCCAAAAGGGGAAGGAGGAGATGAAGCTAACGATAAAGCTTCTCCATTACATGTTTGCTGCCATTGGGGTCTAATAAAAGTATTGCAAGCTTTAATTGATCATGGTGCGAATGTTAATGCATTAGATATCAACAACCAAACTCCTATTCACATAGCAATTAGAAATCAGCACGAAGAAATTATCTCTATTTTATTATGCCATCCAAATATTGATTTGAGAATTCGAGATCATGAAGGAAATACTCCTTTCGCTCAAGCGCTTCTTGTTAGAAATCACAAAGCCGCAGAACGAATTTTGGAACGACTACCAAACGCTGCAGAGCAAATGGATAATCGTGGACGTAATTTTCTTCATTTAGCCATACTTAAAGATGATCTGGAAGGCGTTCTTTTTTTATTATCCGTTCAAGTAGATGTCAATTCAAGAGTTCATGATGTGAATCAATCTACGCCTTTACATTTGGCAGCATCTTCGCGAAATGAAATGATAATGAGAACACTTATTCTTGCAGGAGCACGCGTTAGTGAAACAGATGCAACTCAAAAGACACCTCTTCATATTTCAGCTGACCGAGGTAATTTAGCTGCTGTATCAGCACTGTTACAGAACAACGCAGACTATGACGGCATTGATAGTGATGGAAATAATGCTTTACATATTGCTGTCCGTGGAGGATATTTAAGTATTGTTCGAGAATTATTAACAGAATCACAAATTGATGCGGAAGCCGTAAACCAAAAAGGACGAACACCACTTCATGAATTGTGCCGCACTGGAGAAGATACTTCAGCGGCTGCAATCTGTGATCTTTTCATTGAATGCATGCCAAAATATCCGATAAATAAACCCGACGCAGATGGGAATACGCCTCTTCTACTAGCTTTTATGAGAGGGCAGTCGCCCTTATGCAAAACTTTAGTGAAGTATGGGGCTTGCCTTGGTATGGAAAATCGAGACGGTGTTAGCATTTTCAATTTTAAGTTGGCCACAGATCAACTTTTACACAAGCTTCTTGATCAGCTGCCTCAAGAATCCCCATGGTCCGAGTCAGATGTCTGTCAAGAATGTCGTATAAAATTTTCACTAACAGTTCGAAAACATCATTGGTAAGTAAATATTATGTATTAATAACTTCGCTCTTCTTAACCACAATTATTTGATACAAAAAATTACATTATAAAAGCTTTGTATCCATTTATGGACATAATTTCGCTATTGGTTTCTAGTTTCTACTAGTTAGCTTACCTGTCATGGCTACTAATATCGTACTTTGTATTATGTGGAGCTATTGAGTAACCATATGCAAAGAAAATTCTTAGATTTACTTTTTGGATAAGTAATTGATGATATTGCTCAATTATGTAAGATAGTAAGATAATTAGAGAAGCCAAATATTCACGACAGAAAAGAAATGTTATTTTTTTTGCTTAAAAATAACATATAAAAATAATTTAAGTGCTTTATTACTATCCATTTGACAAGTAAAAATAAGAATTGCTCGGGTAATAAGCGGAAAGTTAGTTTTACTATTTTAAAAGATTTTTTATTCTAAGGGGACGTAATCTACGCTAACGTCTACAGGTTGTTCTGTATGTACTGGAGAGCACGCCATATAATACGATTTTTTAATAAAATGTTTTTAAGAATTTAAATTCCTTGTTACTTCCTGTACAAATCTCGGTAAATGTTCCTAGGATTTATGAATGCTTGACTTTCATTGAGGAAAGGGAATTATATTTGAAATTCCATACAGCTATGGTCAGAAAACGATGGTGTGCAAAGCAGCTCCCAATCCTGAACAGTGATTATTTTTCTAGAGTACAGTGTTATATCTAGAACGTTCTTTGAGGTAGAGCCAATATATATTAATGCCTACTCACTGTTAGCTTTAGCAGGCTTTATCAGTATACTTAAAATTAATCACCACCATTTTCAGTGGTATCTCCATTATCCCATAATGGGTAGTGGGAATTAGGGTCTGCCTCCGGACTTCTACTGATAGCGCTTTTTCATCTTGAGACATTTAATAGTATATAGGGTTGCCTGTCCATGCAGCGCTACCAGCGTAATCATTGAACTCGTCACGGAAGGCATTCTCCGGAACAGCATGCTCTTGGATCCCCTCTGTCGTTTCAAAATGTATGCCTTTCATCGGCCTTTTTAGCAAGGAAACAAAAAAGTCCTAGGGGAGTCATCTTGGCTGTAGGGCGGCTGCAAAGGTAGTTGTTCACACGAAAGGCGTTGTAGTGGTGGGGCGTTGTCGTCGTGCATCTTTCAATCGGCTGGGATGTCTTTTCGGACCCGATTGACCCTTCATTTGAGTCTCTTGAGGACTTCCACGTAAAACTTGGCGCCGACGGTTTGTCCAAAAGAAACCAATTCATGGTGGACGATGTCTTTAATGTCAAAAAAGACAATGAATATCGTTCTCACTTTGGATTTGCCTATTCATCAGAGACCTCTTCTCGACCCTCCAAAAAGGTCTGGTGCCACCGAAACACCACCACTTCTTGCTAAAGTAACATCTGGGTAAGTTTCATACATAATTTAATCGCGTACTGCTGCTCTAACGTACGCTGCATTTTCGGCTTGCACCACTCACAGAAACACGTGGCGCGAAAATGTTTGTCCTGACTCTCCAAGTACTCGGAGACAACTGCCCAGTCACTCGTTGGTTAGATTGGAACGTCCTTTACCGAATCAAGTCGGCGCGCGCCCGCTCCGAAGTACAGTCGCGGCGGAATAAAATCAGTCCTATTACTTTTCGGACAATTCTTGTACAAGGAGTAGTGTCTCATATTTGCCGTCTCCTACCCGATGCTACCCATGGTTCCAGAACTAAAACCGCATTGTAGAAATGTGTGCAGAAATATTTTCAAAGAATTGCACAAAGCAGTGCAATATTTAAACGGAAACGATGAAGTATATGCGTACAATTTTAAACTGATTCTTCCTAAAAAACAATACAATTGCTAAATATTGGGAATTTTAGAATAGAACTGGCTCAGTAATCAGTCGGTGAATATTATACCACGTGTATCTCAAGACTTTTTCGTCTTTCCATGATTGAGGACGGGTTCATCATGTGCAGTTCACTACGCTGACTGTCGATTTCTATTGTCACACATCAACGCAAAAGTTCGTTTTTATTACGATTAAAGAGCACTCAAACACTCCTCAGAATCAGCAACTCGTTTTTTTTACGTGACACCCACTTTGCACACAGCTTTCCGACTCTTTAGGGCATCCACGGTCTTCATTGTTCTTGGTGCTTAATTCTCCTCAAATCTCAGAGCCCAAGTTCAACAGTATTTTCCCCCAAAAAGCAATACTCTATTAACACCATTTATTGTAAATTATATATATATATTCATATATATATACTATATATATAATTATATATGTATATATACTATATATATAATTATATATACATATATATCTATAATAACACAAGTTGCTTCAGCCATAAGGCTATATGTCACTAACTAATAGTTCCTCAGTTTGATTACGTATCTTTTAAAGGTAGAGGCTGAATAGAAATCATATAAATGTTATTGGTAGTACCATCTATGTATCAGCAACAGTACATCGTGGACGGGTCCTGTAGTAGTGGATCGAATTTTTTCGAATTTCGAAAAATCGTCAAAGTCGTTTTTTTATTTATCGTTTTGAAACGGGAAAAGCTCGACCATAAAAAAATTAAAGTATACTTGAGATATTTTGTCTCAATTATGTATGTTTAATTTTAATAATTTTCTTTCAATTATTTATATACCAAAGTAATAAATTCTTAATGTATTGATTAATGAAAAATAAGCTGTCTTCGATCCGCCAAGAGTTAGAGAATAGTGAATCGACCAATCTTCTGTTGAATCCTTGCGCTCTCATTTCCTAAGATGCTGTACACTTGCAGTCATTAGAAACGCACCACCAAATATAATTGAAATAAGATCATACGAGAAATTTGTTTACAAAGTTGGAATATTAGGACCATTTTTATTTATATGACCACATAGTGTAAATTAGTAGTCCAAAAAATTTTTTCTCGAAAATGGTTTTTATAAGGAATATTCAATTATTTAAAAAAATTAATAAAAATGTACTATCCATGATACTCATGAATAATTAAAAGAAAACACTGTGAAGTTAATTTAAGGCGACTAAATCATTTACACCAATAACGGTAGAAATATAAACTTCACAATGAGTTCTTCTGATGAAATGGTGAAAATTTTCCATCTCTATTCTTATAGATAGTGCACTTCTAAAGCGGCCGCTTCGAGCAATAGTTGAATGGCTACAATCAAAAAAATATTTTTTGGCCATGAGTTAATTTCTTTTGATCATTGGCATTTTGCGCAACTTTTCAAATACTCAACCAAAACACAATTATAACTGAACAGTATTCAACCCAATTTCATAAAACATAATTAATTTCTCAGTGCTTATTAGATAATATACACACTTTTTTTAAATTTGCGGTGATATAGCTGAAGATGGATACAAAAGTGGTGCTGCGTTTTTATTAGCCGCAAGTGTGTGTGCAGTTACACTTAATTTTGGAGACAAAAAACTATGTAACAATTTGTTATACATTTGAGTTTCTATAAACGACTGTAATTTAATGTAAGCCTTACGTTTGAAAATTAATAAAAAATATTTGCATTTTAATTTTGTAATATGTCATATGAACTATTAAAAAAAGTAAAACTGGTCTAAAATGTGTACAACAAAACTTTATATATTAAATATTGAAGATAACGGTTATAACACTTTAATGAGTATCCACGTATTCTTTTGTCTCATTCCTATTAACTTTTCTTTGTAAATATTTTGATAAGATAATGAGCAGAGAAATACCGAATCGAAGATAAATACATACAATATATACAAAACTCAAGAATATTATTAAAATAAATACATTTATGTTTTAGCCGTCATTGCGGACGAGTTTTATGCTCCAAATGCTCAAACAACGATGTTCCAATACTTAAATTTGGTTTGAATAAGCCCACTCGTGTATGCTGCACTTGCTTTAATGTTTTGCAAGGAGGAAAACCTACTTTACAATGAACAACAGCACTGCATTTAAACTGTTCACGTATATATTTAAATCACATTTTTTTCGAAATGTACATATATAATAATTAAAGTAGCATGTTTTTATTTATAACCAATAATAAATAAATATATTTATAAAATAGAAACTACTCATATTGAAATGTAATGATGTAATGAATCCTAATTAGTGGAGAACTTAAATTTTAATCATTATGTTAGGAGTTATTTTGCGATACATACATATGTATTCCTATATTGGGTAGTCTTTTCGTATTTTATCAATAGATGTCGTTGCAGTCGTATATCTCCAGTGCTACCAACCACATTGTGTCATACCATATAGTGTTGGAAAGGTAAGCTTCATTCAACCAAAAAAAATTAAATTCAGGGAATTTGAAAAAATGTTACGGCGGAGACGATGCTGTATAAGTTCGTGTAGCACAACAATGGTTCGCTCGCTTCCATTCTGGAAACTTCGGAATTTCGATTTACACTGATGAAAGT
Organism: Bactrocera neohumeralis; assembly: GCF_024586455.1. Classification (NCBI taxonomy): domain Eukaryota; kingdom Metazoa; phylum Arthropoda; class Insecta; order Diptera; family Tephritidae; genus Bactrocera; species Bactrocera neohumeralis. Next base: position 34,500,633 of record NW_026089622.1, read on the forward strand.
TTTACCCTGATGGAAAATGTCTCCAGCTGAAAAATGGCAAAAAGTGATCGACCAAAATGGTACATATTTGTTTATTTATTTATTAGTTTAAATATAAAAAAATATGTTAAAATTTGATTACAAATACGAAAAGACCTTTTCGACGACGCAATATATATCACTTATATTTTCAGGGTTATTTTTATAAATTTCCAAATGTAAGTACACTTATTGAATTCAATTTTAAAATAATATACTTGTGTTTACTTATAGTTTTAGATTAATGACTATATAACTTTATTTATAAATCGCCGCATAATAACTGTTAATTTTAAAACAGAAACTCGGTTCACTCCGAAACGAAGGCGTAACTATGCGTCCGTATTCGTTTTCGAATCGAAAGTGAGGGGTTAGGATCCTCGGGCACCCCTTTTATTCCTTTTTGAGTGGTGTACAGTATGGTGCCCTCTTGGTTGGTGTAATCATGGTGTTGTTGTATTTGTGTGCGTGTTGGTGCATGGTGTAGTGATGTGGGGGACTGAGACTTTATTTGCCTTTTATATTTCGGCATTTAGCAACCTTAGTGTTGCAAACTGACAATTCACCACTATATAATATTTGTGTCAATTGAATTTTCACTAAACTTCTGTTTAGTTGTATTAATTGAATTTTCACTAAACTTCGGTTTAGATATATTAATTGAATTTTCACTAAAATGAAATAATTGCAGAAAAATGCGTTTAGAAACGTAGCAGCTGCAGACTTGTCATGGCGCCTGTGAGCTGTAACTTGTCAAATACTAGGAATTTCAGTTTGAATTTTTCACAGCATGTTTTCAATAGGTTTTACTGTCAAAATATAAAAAAAAAATCAATTTTTCGAAGTGATTACATGAGAATACCCCCTTAAGTAGTTTGGGGTAGGTCGGTAACGTTGACGTCGGCATTATTTCGTTATTGCAGTTCTTATGGACTGCAGTTGCATTCATATTGGTGATGCAAATGGTATATGCATGTGATGTCAGGTTCTGAGACTTAATTTGTTCGGCATTTGGCAGCCATAGTGTTGCAAACTGACAACTCACAACTATATTATAAAGTTTGACATTTTTGATGTTATACATACTACATATGACGAACCGAATGGTTTTTCTCAAGTTATGAAGTATTTTTGTAATCGATACTTTTTTGCAGCGATTCAAGTGGGTATCAAAAAGAGCACTTGTATCGGAAGATCAGAACTTATTGCTGTGTGCAACAGTGAATGAACCAGCAACTGTGCAATTACGTTATGAACATACTCGCAATCGTTTCAGAATTTGGAGCTCTAATTATACAAATGTAACCAATTTCAGACCGTTCGCGCAGCTGTCGCACTGGAATCAGCCGTTTATAAATTTGTTGAATGACAGTTGGGAGTATTGTTCACAAGTGTACAAAAGCGTTTTGACAAAAGTGAACGCAAAAAAGTGATCAGCGATGGAATTCAAACGTAATAGTGTGATTGTTTTATATTTAGCTGGAAAATCACAGCCATCAATTGTTCGTGAGCTCAAACACCTTAATGTGAATAAAATTTTTGTTTATCGCACCATCACTCGTTACAACGATACTGGTAGCATCGCAAAACGCCATGGACGTGGTCATCAAAAGACTCCAACGTCACGTAAGATGGTTCGGAAAGTGAAGAAGCGACTTGAGCGAAATCCACGACGAAGTGCCAATCAAATGGTTAAAGAACTGAAAATATCTGACCGCAGCATCCAACGCATATTGAACAAGTAAGGAAGGGCTAAGTTCGGGTGTCACCGAACATTTTATACTCTCGCATGGTAAAGTGATAATCGAGATTTCATAATACGTCATTTACATATTTTTCAAATACCGTATTTTTGTAAAGTTTTATTCCGCTATCATCATTGGTTCCTAATGTTTATACTCGTATTATACAGAGAAGGCATCAGATGGAATTCAAAATAGCTTTATATTGGAAGAAGGCGTGGTTGTGAACCGATTTCACCCATATTTCGTACATGTTATCAGGGTGTTAAGAAAATATTATATACCGAATTTCATTGAAATCGGTCTAGTAGCTCCTGAGATATGGTTCTTGGTCCATAAGTGGGCGACGCCACGCCCATGTTCAATTTTTAAAAAAAAGGCTGGGTGCAGCTTCCTTCTGCAATTTCTTCCGTAAAATTTATTGTTTCTGACGTTTTTTGTTAGTCGGTTAACGCACTTTTAGTGATTTTGAACATAACCTTTGTATGGGAGGTGGGCGTGGTTATTATCCGATTTCTTCCATTTTTGAACTGTTTATGGAAATGCCTGAAGAAAACGACTCTGAAGAGTTTGGTTGACATAGCTATAGTAGTTTCCGAGATATGTACTAAAAACTTGGTAGGGGGCGGGGCCACGCCCACTTTTCCAAAACAATTGCGTCCAAATATGCCCCTCCCTAATGCGATCCTTTGTGCCAAATTTCACTTTAATATCTTTATTTATGGCTTAGTTATGACACTTTATAAGTTTTCGGTTTCCGCCATTTTGTGGGCGTGGCAGTGGGCCGATTTTGCCCATCTTCGAACTTAACCTTCTTATGGAGCCAAGGAATACGTGTACCAAGTTTCATCATGATATCTCAATTTTTACTCAAGTTACAGAGACAGGACAGACGGACAGACAGACATCCGGATTTCGACTCTACTCGTCGCCCTGATCACTTTGGTATTTATAACCCTATATCTGACTCTTTTAGTTTTAGGACTTACAAACAACCGTTATGTGAACAAAACTATAATACTCTCGTTAGCAACATTGTTGCGAGAGTATAAAAATGAGCTCAAGGTCAAGCCTTACAAGTTCTAAAGAACCAAGAATGGCTGAAAAACAACGTTCCGAACGTCATTACAACCACACAATGGCTCTCGAATTCACCAGATGCGAATCCAATGGCCATTTTTGAGAGCAAGGTCCGAAGTAAAAAATACATCAGTCTCGAGATGCTGAAGAAAGCCATTGTCCGTGAGTGAGCCAAAATACCGCCAAGTCACATTCGGGCTGCTTGCGATTCGTTTTTTAACCGTCTCAAGGCCATAATTAAGGCAAAAGGTAGTCACATCGAGCAAAAGTGAATTGGTCCTGAATTTACGATTATTTTCACACATTTCGTACTTTAAAATAGATAATAATTTTCCAAACCGAATTTAAGGCTTTTTTAATTGATTACTTCGACTGCCGGACCCTGTAAAAACTTATTTCGTAGTTATTATCTGCTTTATTTTGCATAAAATATACATATACAAGCATATTGTTAAGGGACCAACTTCGGAAGTTTGGAACTCTATCGCCAAGAAAGACAACACATCCAACTTTCATAAACATATAATATATAATATTTACTATTATTTTAGAAAACTGTAATAAATTTTCCAAATAAGGGCACAATTCTGATTTCTTTGGCGCCTCGATCTGAAGGTACCGTTGAAAAGAGGAAGTCCTCCTAATTAAAAAATATATCGGGTTATGGGTACCGCAAACGCTTAGTTTACGAGATATTCGACTTCAAAGTTCAAATATTCCCAAAACTCGAACATTTCAACAAGCTATTTCATCACATTAAACGCACTTTTCGCACATTGTTTATTTCAAATTAACTAAATTAAACTATTAGCATTTAAATACGAACAATTTTGTACTCAGTATATTGTGGAGCATCCACCACTGCATAAATTAAATAAAAATATTCGTTTAGTACACTTGGTTTCTTTGAACAATTTTATTTAAGTAACTAAATTTAGATGTCACAAATTAACTATAAATTAATATCGAAGAGTAAGGCGGTAACACTCAAAATTTCGGAAACGGGTCGGTGCTGGCGATCAAGTTGACGCGGATCGTTGGTGACTTGGGTAATCGTGGTAGAGTAGCGAGATGTACATACGTATGAAAGCGAATGCCTATCAGCGATGAGTGATCCACGAATTGTGTCCACTTTTCCTTTTGCCCATCCTTTGTTTTGAGTGGGTTGAATGATGTAGAAGTGTGGTGAGTTGCGTTGAGTGGTAATGTATTAGTATGCTGTCATCAGATATGTTGTATTGAGCAGTGCTTTATTAGTGGGTGCCAGTTTTTTCCGGGTAAAGTGGGTGGATGCTTAACTCATTTAAACAAAATAAATCCACATTTTTCACTTTTTGTATGTTTTTTACCCAAGAAATTTTTATTTTAAAAATTACTTTTTACACTCGTAGTGAGCATCATTTATGTGCAAACAATTATGAGGAAATGGAGCGCTGCCATATGATAATAAGAAAATATGAGCAATTCGCTGAAATTTCTCTTTTTCGCTATAATTCCTCATTCTTTATTTAGCAATTTAAGTTCTAATAAAAATAAGTGTCTATAAATTATATTTCAAATTAAAATATTTGATAATATAATATAATATTTTCTTATTTAAATATAATAAACAACTAAGTGATATTAAATAATAATACTTCGTAATAAAATAATAAAATACTTAGGTTTTTAAAAGAGTACTACGCGAAAGTACTTCAGTCACACCGATTTGATATAAATTTTATAATATTATCATAGAGTTTTACTTATTTGTGTTTATTAAATATAAATCACATACATATACTTAACAACTCAATTATAGCTTGACAAATTTTGGAAAGTATTTTTTATTATAGTTAATATAGAAAGAAGAATCTCGCGAAAATAAAAACAAAGAAAAGTCGTTGAAAATCCTACATATTTGGTGTTTAATCAATCTAATCTTTTCAACGATGAGTGTGCTAAGTGATTTTTAAATTAATAAATTTAGCTAAAATATGAGAAAATAAAAGTGAAATGTTAACTTATTTCAATGTTTAGAAAATTTAAATAAACCAGGTGAAAAAAGTGAAAAAATTTAGTGAAATATTGTGAAGTACTAAGTCTTATATATACAAATTTTGAATTTTTAATCGGGAATATTTTAAAAAATATAAGTGTTAGCAACATTATTTTTGCATATTCCTCCTCTGGAGAAGCTCCCCTATCCGTGCATGCCCCATTTATACCGAAATTCGTTTTTTCCCCGAACGCCAAAGATCGGATTCGTGCCTAAATAAGTATTACAATGTTGTTTTGTGATCTACATATATTTATTTTAAACTTATGAAACGTTTATATTGTTAAATTTTTTTCGCAAACAATACAAATTCAAATTTGTTTTTGATTATTTTATTGATATTGGGATACAATAACAGCCGAAAATTAAAGGAAATGGGTGATGATGCCAAACAAAGCGAAAATAAAAGCGACGGTAGCGCTACATATGTATGTATGTACATATTCACTATAAGATCAAAAGGTAACTTAAGATATATTTTTGCAGAAAGTGGTGCGAATAGATACAGTAGGTACAAAAAACAAGTTATCAAAACAACCAGTGCTGTTTGAAACGCTCTATAATTTTTGGCTGAATTGAATATAATTGTTTTCTTGTATATGTTCGGAAAGTACCGTTATCAAAGTACCGCAATTGATGATTTTAGTGGCAACCGCTTATCTGGTAAGAAATTTTCGTGGCTGTCTATAGAAATGCTCAGTGACTGGCTAAATGAGCCTTAGTCGCCTGCCCCACATCACACCTACACCCATCACTAACACGCACACTCACCACACTCACCTCGACATCACCACACTCCACATCAACACCACCCACACGCCAGAGCCCAGGATCCACACACTCCAACACACACCACATTACTCAACATAAAAAGGGTCAGGCTATACACAAACCAGTTAAGATTCGATCGCCTTGGCATCAACTACGCTTTCCCGCCACCGCTACGCAGCGTCCCATCGTGAAATATTAAAATTTATCCTACAATTGAAGTTCCGTATACTACTAATTTAAATCCATTGTAAAAGAAAAAGAAACCCCCACTAATCGAGTGTTCAACTCATATTGTTAAAAATTATATTGCGTGAATTGATATTATAAAAGAAAAATAAACTCAACCAATCGAGTGTGCCCTTTATATTATAAAACCGAAATATACAAGTTTTATTTTCAAACACCTAAAGCGCACAAGTGGTAAGTAAAGCGGGCAGTGAATCCAACATTGGTCCTTCGAGCCGCAAAGAACGGCACTATTGAAAAAAAAATCAAATTCTGTGACATAAACATTTATACAAAATTGTTCGAAAAAAAAAGTGCGGTGAGGTTAGCCTACAAGACTTCGCGTTCAGAATTTAAGTGAGGCTACACATACATACATACATATGTATATACAAAAAATTTTTTGCAAGTGTGAAATTAAAGTTCAGTGGGAAATACATATGTACATACAAAAAAAAACAACAGTTGAAAACGGAAAACAAGAAGCGGTTCTGTACCGTTGTATCCAAGAAAACAAAAAAAAAAATTTTTTAAATACAATACCTTTACAACAAGACAAATAACACATAAATATCCCGAGTGAAACATAAATATCATAAATATAGATAAATACGATATTGTGCTGAACAACCAAAACAAAAAAAAAAAAAAGAAGAAAAGCCGGGCGCGAAAATTAATTTAATTCTAAACGGGCGCGAAGCTTAAAACCAAACCAGAAAGGAAAACAGTGACTTCAAAAGTGCTATAATAAAAATAAATAATAACATTAATAATTGTGGAAATAAAAATTACTAAAGACATCTGTACATAAGTACGAACCAAGCAACAACAGGAAGAGCAAAAAGGAAAAGGAACACCGTGACCCACCCTAATAACATCAACATCAGCAGCAACAGGAAACAAATAGGATACAACTGGGACACGGCGACAAGAGCAAACACCCCCACTTAAACGCATACTAAAGCCCTCAAATACCCTTGAAGCGCCCCAAAGTGAGTGTATCGACTCCATTTATTCGTATAAAATTTTTATATATTGGCATATATGTATGTTGAAAGTTACAGTTCAACTTTCTAAAAACTGTATACTTTAATAAAACGGTTGCTACCAAACTGTTTGAACTTACGGTTGATTTCCGGGAAACCGAAAACAGTTTGGTACTTTACATATGTGCATCCAAATATATGTATGAACAGTATATAGTATAATATATAATTATATATATGCTGGCATATACATATCTGTTAAAAGCCTAGTTATGCTTACACTTGTGTACCCAAACACACAAAGTTTATAAAAAAAAAAACCATTTTGAAGTATTCACTTGACAACATTTTTCGGCAATACCCCTTATACTCAAAACAGTATAAGCAGGATTGCGATTTTATAAGCAGTAAGCTAAGACAATTTCGAAAATTAAAAGACAAGGAACAATATCAACCATACATACATATGTATATGCACACTATTCACAACGTATATGCATATACATATTACATATATCGGGTGATTTTTTAAGAGCTTGATAACTTTTTTTAAAAAAAAAACGCATAAAATTTGCAAAATCTCATCGGTTCTTTATTTGAAACGTTAGATTGGTTCATGACATTTACTTTTTGAAGATAATTTCATTTAAATGTTGACCGCGGCTGCGTCTTAGGTGGTCCATTCGGAAAGTCCAATTTTGGGCAACTTTTTCGAGCATTTCGGCCGGAATAGCCCGAATTTCTTCGGAAATGTTGTCTTCCAAAGCTGGAATAGTTGCTGGCTTATTTCTGTAGACTTTAGACTTGACGTAGCCCCACCAAAAATAGTCTAAAGGCGTTAAATCGCATGATCTTGGTGGCCAACTTACGGGTCCATTTCTTGAGATGAATTGTTCTCCGAAGTTTTCCCTCAAAATGGCCATAGAATCGCGAGCTGTGTGGCATGTAGCGCCATCTTGTTGAAACCACATGTCAACCAAGTTCAGTTCTTCCATTTTTGGCAACAAAAAGTTTGTTAGCATCGAACGATAGCGATCGCCATTCACCGTAACGTTGCGTCCAACAGCATCTTTGAAAAATACGGTCCAATGATTCCACCAGCGTACAAACCACACCAAACAGTGCATTTTTCGGGATGCATGGGCAGTTCTTGAACGGCTTCTGGTTGCTCTTCACCCCAAATGCGGCAATTTTGCTTATTTACGTAGCCATTCAACCAGAAATGAGCCTCATCGCTGAACAAAATTTGTCGATAAAAAGCGGACGTAAAGTATTTCGAACCGAACACTGATTTTGGTAATAAAATTCAATGATTTGCAAGCGTTGCTCGTTAGTAAGTCTATTCATGATGAAATGTCAAAGCATACTGAGCATCTTTCTCTTTGACACCATGTCTGAAATCCCACGTGATCTGTCAAATACTAATGCATGAAAATCCTAACCTCAAAAAAATCACCCGATACATATTACCAAAATTGACAACAAAATAAATTAGCATACACACATATGTATGTATGTATCAACAAATTAAAATATCATTAAATTCCACAAATTTGCATTTGTACTAAAAGTGCATACCCACTTTGCCATTTTCTCTTCCCGCGTTATTCGTACGGCAAAATAATATACACGCATACACACGGCATACAATTTGCCTATGCCGGTATATACATGTATACATATGTATAACGTACATTGGGTACATAATTAAATTAAATTTTAAATTACAATTTAAAAAAAAATTTCGGTGCGGTAAATGCAACCGTTTAATAAGGAAAAAATTACATTCTATTAATTAAAAAAAAAAAAAAAAAAAATTACAAATATATACTGACAAAATAAAACAAACAAAAAATCAGTAATTGGTAGCCAAAGCCAATATTAGCATTTAATTATCTATTCTGTATTCAAAGACCAAATCGGCACTTTTTCAGCAATACCCCTTGTCCCTGTTAATATACAAGCAAGCAGGATTGCAAACGAAAAAAAAATAAATATTTTTCATATAAAAAGGTCAATAACCCTTTTCTCTTTTCTTATTATCGCCCGTATACGCAAGTATAAATTAACGAGCATAGCAATAAATAAAATAGAGAAAAAAAACAATAACAAACTAATAGCACAACTATTAGGAATAAGGAAAACGAAACACTCGTTCGTTAGTTCCTACATTGCGTAAACAACAAAAATGCAAGATTATAATAAAGAAAACGAAATACGCGTTCGTTATTCGATACGTTGTGTATGCAACAAACATACAAACCGCTTATCTTAAAGATTCAAACGTATTTATTGTTACCAGAAATACACAGAGAGAAGTTTTTTCTTTCTCATATTTTCAATTTTTACCTATTATCTAAATGAACGGAGATTCTAGGGATTCTAAATCGATACAATATCTGAAAGTACAAAAAACGATTTCTGAAGAAAATAGCCCATGTACACCTGCTGAAGCTACACGCTCAAAGCAAGGTGCTACAAAGCAAAAAAAAATTAAAGATATTTCATATACTAAATTTATTGCTGAGAGTGACAGTCTAATTCGATACTGCACT
>NW_026089622.1:34510147-34612050 GCF_024586455.1 Bactrocera neohumeralis
TAATGTGTTACAACATTCGTGAAGTTGGATTGCCTTTTAGTGATGCTGCAAAACTCACTCTGACGGAAGTTCTTGTGTTCTGAGAGAAAGCTAGAATACCTTATCAATTACAAAAAAATGCTGTTCGCAAAGTCGAAAAATTATATAACGAATGGAGGGCACTTCAGAAGTGTTCAAGATTGAAGACAAAACGTCAAGAGGAAAAAAATCTTGCATTCACATCCAAACTGTCCGATCTTTTTGATGTAGCAGTGGAAGATGTCATTTCAAAAATGTCTAATCAGGAAGATATTAAATTTTTGACATATCAGAGAATGAAAGGACGTCCAGGCCATATGGAAGGTATATACTCAAACCCATACTTAAATAGGTAATAAAATGCTGGCTCTTAGAAGCTATAGCCTTTATTCGTTCCTATTTGTTACCAACATCAACAGTATTTTTCTCCCAAAATCCATACATTTTCTTTCCATTTTTCATTGCAACAGAAAATGTACGAGACATCTCATTGTCTTCTGAATCAGAAGTGGAACAAATCACCTCGGACGAAGTATTTACCGATGATAAAAAAGCCAGCAAAGCGGAGACAGCGAGTAAAAAAAGGAAATACAGTCGTGGTTATAAAGAAGTAATGACGGAAAAGTTATCAATTTTGGTAGATAGGTGCAAAATTTGTGATAGAAATGCTGTGCGAATAATTTTCTCAACAGCTGAAAGTCTGGACTGTAATGTCGAGGAATCTGCACTTAGTAGAAGTGCTTTAAGAAAACGCAGAATATCCTTTCGAAGTCAACAGGCCCAGAAAATCAAGGCAAGGTTTAAAAACTTAGACTTAGAGGGTATTGTTGTTCATTGGGATGGAAAACTTTTACCAAACCTTCTCCAGAAAGAATGTGCTGAACGGTTGGCAATCTTGGTAAGCAAAGGAGACTATGAACAACTACTGGGGGTCCCGGAATTAGAAAATTCCACAGGCGCCAGTCAGGCAGAAGCTGTTAGCGGTAGTCTAGAAGAATGGGATATTGGCGATAAAATTGTTGGTATGTGTTTTGATACGACGGCTTCCAACACAGGACGAATGAAAGGCGCATGCACCTTGTTAGAAAAACAGCTAGGTAAAAGTTTGTTGTACTTAGCCTGCCGCCATCACATTTTAGAAGTCGTTTTACGGTTAGTATTTGAGTACAAAATGGGATCAACGACTGCTCCCCAACCTGACATTTTTAGAAGATTTCAAATACTTTGGCCTAACATAGATCGGTCTAAATACATTGAAGGGGTACAAGATGATTTGGTAAAGATGTCAGTGAAAGAGTTCGAAAAAGAGGTTTCGGAATTTCTTCTCTTTCAGTTAACTGAAAAACAGCCGAGGGATGATTACTTAGAACTTATTAAGTTATGTTTAATATTTTTAGGAAAAGTCCCTTCTCACGATGTTTCGTTAAACACTCCTGGTCCTTATCATCACGCCCGTTGGATGGCACAATTTACTCTCTGAAAATGTTCCGGGATGGCTAAATGACCCTTAGTCGTCTGCCCCACATCACACCTACACCTATCACTAACACGCACACTCACCACACTCACCTCGACATCACCACACTCCACATCAACACCACCCACACGCGAGAGCCCAGGATCCACACACTCCAACACACACCACATTACTCAACATAAAAAGGGTCAGGCTATACACAAACCAGTTAAGATTCGATCGCCTTGGCATCAACTACGCTTTCCCGCCACCGCTACGCAGCATCCTATCGTGAAATATTAAAATTTTATCCTACAATTGAAGTTCCGTATACTACTAATTTAAGTCCATTGTAAAAGAAAAAGAAACCCCCACTAATCGAGTATTCAACTCATATTGTTAAAAATTATATTGCGTGAATTGATATTATAAAAGAAAAATATACTCAACCAATCGAGTGTGCCCTTTATATTATAAAACCGAAATATACAAGTTTTATTTTCAAACACCTAAAGCGCACAAGTGGTAAGTAAAGCGGGCAGTGAACCCAACAGTGACAAAAGGTTGGTACGCAGCTCTCAAGTAATTGCTCAAGGAAAAAAATACATTATTTCTCAAGTAATTTTGGCAGCTGGTTACGCATTGTGAATGATCTACATTAGAAGAGCAAGAGAGAATAAACAAAGAAAAGAAACTTTGTGCGTAATATGTATGTGTGTATGTATATGGTAACATAAATATTTTCATTGAGATTTAAGAAATGTTGTTGATGATTGGTAGGTTTTATACAACATTTCAAAATGGAATATACTTCATAATAATGATTTCAACTAATTTAGGATGAATTTGACGATTACTTCGAATTTCCTTCAAGAAACAATTGTTGATTTGATGTTTCTTCGCAAAACAAGGTTTGCCATATTCACATTTTACTGAAAAAAGTATCAAAAATTGGTACTAGATTTCTTGAGAGCTGCGTACTAGCACAAGTAAGTTTGTCGCAGGAAAGTATCTTGACCGTTTCTTAAGCGTTTTTTTATATGAAGTTTTTACGTTTCTTGCGAGCTGCGTACTAAGCTAAAGCGTGGAAAAAGTAAGTTATCAAGTGCAGTAATTAGTGTTTTTCATATTCAAACTTCAAAATAAATTACAAAAAAGCATTAAACGTGCAAAAATTGTTTATTTTATAAATTTTGAAATTGAATTGGTTACCAAAGTTTTCGCGTTTTTATTTAATTTTTTGAAATATTCAGGCGATTTTTACAGTGAATTAAAAAAAAATTTGAAAATGGTGAATTTTATACAATTAACGAATGAGGAATGGTTAACTATAATTAATTTTGTATAAAGATGGTCACACGCAGCGTTATATTACTGAAAAATTTAATAAAAGCCAGGTCGCAGTACGGAAAGTTTTTGCCGGCTACAACAAAGAATATCGAGTCATCAGGAAGAAGAAGCAAGGGCGCCCAAAAATAACAACGGGAGAGTGGATAAACGAATATTGGATATTTCCAATTCTGATCGCTTCAAATCAGTTTCAAAAATTCGCGCACAGCTTATAAAAGAAGGCATGAATGCCCCCTCAGTGCACACTAGGGTGGTTTTAGTGAATAGAGGTGAATTTTTTTTTCTGAAATTTGTGTGTGCTCACTTCTAGGAATGTGCCATTTAGTGTAAAAATACAATTGTAAAAGTTTCAGCTTAATCGAACTTTGCCTTCCCGTGCCGAAAGAGCCTTGAAGTTTGATAAAATGGCCATTTTTCGTGGAAAAGCGTTATTTTTCGAGTTTAACTTACGACTGATTTCACCTATTACAATAAATTTATTATCAAATGAAAGGTAATTTTGTTGAAATTAAAATCTATTATAATACATTTTCTTTAGAAATGTATGGTTTGGAAGATATTTAACATTTAATTGGCCAAGTTCGTGTTATGTGCCTTTTTGGTGACACTCATACATAATATTTTTCGGATTTAAGGCTCGCTTAAGTATTTTTATACCTTTCATGAAAATGAAATGGTATACTAACTTTGGTCCGATGTTTGTAAGTATAAAAAGAAGAAGAGATAGACCCATACCCAAGTATACTAAAATGATCAGGAGCAGTAGGAGATTCGATTTAGCCATGTCCGTCTGTCTGTTTGAACGCAAACTAGTCCCTCAGTTTTTGAGATATCCGAATGAAACTTGGTAGGCAAATGTATTTCTATATTCTATTAGGCATTTGTCGGAACCGGCCAGATCGGACCATATATAGCTGATATAACCTTGATTGTTCAGATATGAGATTTTGCTCTATATCTTTGGTACTAAAGCAGCTAGGAACGTGCAATTTGGCACTCCTATGAGAAAATAAATAGTGTTTTAAAATGTAATACTTTTTACGCTAACAATGAAGTATTTTAAATGAGAATTTTATATATTCATGAAAGGTATAAAGGCTTCGGTATGGCCGAAGACAGCCCTTCCTTACTTGTTTTTAAGTATTTTTTGACATTTTGGTGAGTTTCGCCTTGGCCTAAGACAGTGACATAATTGGGCCGTCAAATTTCTTAACTTTTCATTCTATGCAACTTTACTTTAGTATATCCTATACTTTTACTAAAATAAAGCGACAACAACAAAAGATCAGAATTACTTTTATTAACCTTTACTTTACTTCTTTTTCATATTTCAACCTCACTAAACATATTTTTTCTCCAATAAGCTGGCATCTCTGGTATTATTTGGTATTGTATATTTCTGGCATCTCGTGGCTGACTTGTTGCTCATATTTACCGCTATGTATTCTGGTAGTAAGTAAAAAATGGGGAATCCCCTATTTGATTTTGACGCTTTAAGAGAAATGTTATTTTAAAGTTTGTTCTGCTAAGTGAACAGTTCGATATTAGAAAGTGCAAGATATTACATACATAGTTATATAATTAAATTCAAATGGCTACTACCTCATCTAATGTTCGTGTTCGATCTAAAACCCTAATTTATTTAATTGGGTATTCATCTCATCAAATAATCGGGAGTAAACTGCTATCTAATCATCAAGTGTTAATGTGTTACAACATTCGTGAAGTTGGATTGCCTTTTAGTGATGCTGCAAAACTCACTCTGACGGAAGTTCTTGTGTTCTGAGAGAAAGCTAGAATACCTTATCAATTACAAAAAAATGCTGTTCGCAAAGTCGAAAAATTATATAACGAATGGAGGGCACTTCAGAAGTGTTCAAGATTGAAGACAAAACGTCAAGAGGAAAAAAATCTTGCATTCACATCCAAACTGTCCGATCTTTTTGATGTAGCAGTGGAAGATGTCATTTCAAAAATGTCTAATCAGGAAGATATTAAATTTTTGACATATCAGAGAATGAAAGGACGTCCAGGCCATATGGAAGGTATATACTCAAACCCATACTTAAATAGGTAATAAAATGCTGGCTCTTAGAAGCTATAGCCTTTATTCGTTCCTATTTGTTACCAACATCAACAGTATTTTTCTCCCAAAATCCATACATTTTCTTTCCTTTTTTCATTGCAACAGAAAATGTACGAGACATCTCATTGTCTTCTGAATCAGAAGTGGAACAAATCACCTCGGACGAAGTATTTACCGATGATAAAAAAGCCAGCAAAGCGGAGACAGCGAGTAAAAAAAGGAAATACAGTCGTGGTTATAAAGAAGTAATGACGGAAAAGTTATCAATTTTGGTAGATAGGTGCAAAATTTGTGATAGAAATGCTGTGCGAATAATTTTCTCAACAGCTGAAAGTCTGGACTGTAATGTCGAGGAATCTGCACTTAGTAGAAGTGCTTTAAGAAAACGCAGAATATCCTTTCGAAGTCAACGGGCCCAGAAAATCAAGGCGAGGTTTAAAAACTTAGACTTAGAGGGTATTGTTGTTCATTGGAATGGAAAACTTTTACCAAACCTTCTCCAGAAAGAATGTGCTGAACGGTTGGCAATCTTGGTAAGCAAAGGAGACTATGAACAACTACTGGGGGTCCCGGAATTAGAAAATTCCACAGGCGCCAGTCAGGCAGAAGCTGTTAGCGGTAGTCTAGAAGAATGGGATATTGGCGATAAAATTGTTGGTATGTGTTTTGATACGACGGCTTCCAACACAGGACGAATGAAAGGCGCATGCACCTTGTTAGAAAAACAGCTAGGTAAAAGTTTGTTGTACTTAGCCTGCCGCCATCACATTTTAGAAGTCGTTTTACGGTTAGTATTTGAGTACAAAATGGGATCAACGACTGCTCCCCAACCTGACATTTTTAGAAGATTTCAAATACTTTGGCCTAACATAGATCGGTCTAAATACATTGAAGGGGTACAAGATGATTTGGTAAAGATGTCAGTGAAAGAGTTCGAAAAAGAGGTTTCGGAATTTCTTCTCTTTCAGTTAACTGAAAAACAGCCGAGGGATGATTACTTAGAACTTATTAAGTTATGTTTAATATTTTTAGGAAAAGTCCCTTCTCACGATGTTTCGTTAAACACTCCTGGTCCTTATCATCACGCCCGTTGGATGGCACAATTTACTCTCTGAAAATGTTCATTTTTAGAGAACAGTTTTCTATGTCCGAAGAGGAGTTCAGTTCACTAAAAGCTATTTGTTTATTTATTGTTAATTTGTATGTGAAGATGTGGTGTCAAGCTTCAAACGTAATAAGTGCACCTAGTAATGATTTACAATTTGTTCAGAATGTAATTAAGTACAGACGCATTGATCAAGGTGTATCAGAAAAGGTATTGGGAAAATATTTACTTCACCTGTGGTATCTGAACCCGGAACTGATTTACCTTAGCTTATTTGACAAAAATGTTTTAAATGAAATAAAAAGAAAAATGGCAAAAAAGATTTTATCGTAAAGTAATTTAACAGAAGAAGAACGGTCTTCAAGGATAATGAGGGTGCAAGTTTCTGAAAATGAAGCTGTAAACCTATTTAAAAATATTTCGCTTCAGAACTTTGTTTCGGATCAAAGCCTGGCCTTTTTCGAAAATATTTCAAAGTCAAAACTGATTTTTTGACAGAGGACCCCTAGAAATGGTCCGAAAATAAAGACTTTTTAAAACTTCAAAGTTTTGTTAGGAGTATGAAGGTAGTAAACGACACGGCAGAGAGAGGGGTTAAGTTAATTCAAGACTTCAATAGTATTCTTACAAAATATGAGGAGCAAAAACAATTCCTGCTTCAGGTGGGAGCGGATTGTCGTCGGCTTTACCCTGATACTTCCAAAAGTACCCTTTCTCTACCCTTATCTGATGAATGATATAGGAAATAATAATATGTATATAAATAAATTGATAAATTTTTTATAATTTTTGTTTTTAGTATGAATTTTCTTTTCTATATGTTTATTTTTTAAATAGATTTGTTCTCATCGTCTTATCTTTTTGTTAAATATTGTACCAATTAATGTACGAAAACTGAAAATACAATATATAACTAAAAGATTTTACTAATTTCTAGCTTTTTCTATTATAATAAAATAAAGGACTTCAGTGTATGCATTATTTATGGTTAAGGTAAGGATAGTTTCAAAAATCGTGGAGAACCTCGAGTGACTGCGAAGAACTATACTAAGGCATTTACACGAACTTGGTCCATTAAATGTTAAATATCTTCCAAACCATGCATTTCTAAAGAAAATGTATTATAATAGACTTTAATTTCAACAAAATTACCTTTCATTTGATAATAAATTTATTGTAATAGGTGGAATCAGTCGTAAGTTAAACTCGAAAAATAGCGCTTTTCCGCGAAAAATGGCCATGTTATCAAACTTCAAGGCCTTTTCGGCACGGCTCACTGTATGGTTTATGGCTCTTCTTCACCCGAAGAAGAACTAATATAAAAGTTAAGTCGGTGGAAAAGGGCTTAATGGTTTGGGGATGCTTATCTCCGAATGGCCCTGGCAATATTGTAATCCTGGAAGGAAAAGTTACTGTTTCAGTTTATTTAAATATTTTGAGGAGAAATCCTAAACTTGGTTAATTTGAAGAACTGTAACTATAACATTTGGAATTATTTTCCTCAAAATTAATGTTTGAAGCTTGCCAACTTCATGAAATAACGATTGGGTCAACTAGCAAGACGTACTTATGGACATTGTGGATATTAAACAATTTGATAACTTATTTTTTCTACATGCAATTTACTATATGTGTGTATGTTTATACTCTCGCAACAAAGTTGCTAAGGAGAGTTTTATAGTTTTGTTCACATAACGGTTGTTTGTAAGTCCTAAAACTAAAAGAGTCAGATATAGGGTTATATATACCAAAGTGATCAGGGTGACGAGTAGAGTTGAAATCCGGATGTCTGTCTTTCCGTCCGTCCGTCTGTCCGTCCGTCTGTCCATCCGTCCGTCCGTCCGTGCAAGCTGTAACTTGAGTAAAAATTGAGATATCATGATAAAACTTGGTACACGTATGTATTTCTTGGCTCCATAAGAAGGTTAAGTTCGAAGATGGGCAAAATCGGCCTACTGCCACGCCCACAAAATGGCGAAAACCGAAAACCTATAAAGTGTCATAACTAAGCCATAAATAAAGATCGCATTAGGAAGGGGTATATTTGGACGTATTTTCTTTTGGAAAAGTGGGCGTGGCCCCGCCCTCTACTAAGTTTTTTGTACATATCTCGGAAACTACTAAAGCTATATCAACCAAACTCTATAGAGTCCTTTGCTTCAGGCATTTACATATACAGTTCAAAAATGAAAGAAATCGGATAATAACCACGCCCACCTTCCATACAAAGGTTATGTTGAAAATCACTAAAAGTGCGTTAACCGACTAACAAAAAACGTCATAAACACTAAATGTTACGGAAGAAATGGCAGGAGGAAGCTGCACCCAGGCTTTTTTTAAAAATTGAAAATGGGCGTGGCGTCGCCCACTTATGGACCAAAAACCATATCTCAGGAACTACTCTACCGATTTCAATGAAGTTCGGTATATAATATTTTCTCAACACCCTGATGATATGTACGAAATATGGGTGAAATCGGTTTACAACCACGCCTTCTTCCAATATAACGCTATTTTGAATTCCATCTGATGCCTTCTCTGTATAATATATACATTAGGAACCAATGATGATAGCGGAATAAAACTTTACACAAATACGGTATTTGAAAAATATGTAAATGACTGATAATGAAATCTCGATTATCACTTTATCGTGCGAGCGTATAAAATGTTCGGTGACACCCGAACTTAGCCCTTCCTGACTTGTTTCCTTTTATAAAAGCAATGCAGTTCTCTTTTGTTTTAAAATTACTTTAATTAGATACTTTGAAATATGGTCTCAATAAAAAAAAAATATTTCGTTTAAAAAATATAAATTTTTAAATTATATTCACTTCGCTGATTTATATTTCACTTTGATAACTTACTCTTTCTATCTACTGTATGTTCATTTCTTTATCTGTAAGGATATGCGCTCTTTTCATATCGTAGAAAGAGAATGGTTTCTAAAGCCCATGTAATAAAAAACAACTGTGAGAAGCTGCACAATGACGTAAATATTTAAATATACAAAGGATTCAAAAGGTATCTACACTATGCTTAACTTTAGATATTTCGCATTAGTGTTACTGCATCAGACAGTTATCTCAACGTCATACGGCCGATTGTGTAGCAGAAATGTTGAACACAATTATTAACGAGTGGAGCAAAGAGTTACCGAAAATTAGATGCATTGAGACAGGTAACGCCCATAATGGTTGCCTCTGAAAAGCATCTTCTACCAAGCTTTTCTTATACGATCAGTCTTGTAGAACAGACTAGTTCGAAAAGTCGTTTTAAGAGACAAATATAGTTACATGGTAAGAAATAGAAATTTTATTGACTGGATAAAATTGTTTATCTTTACCTAAAGATATACGTAGTTGGGGGTGTATGTTTCTGGGTAAGCAGTTACAGTCGTAGGGCTATACCCAATTCCTACTCTTGCGACTTCGCCCCGCAGTAAGAAAGTTTAAGTGGAGCCACACTCCGACATATTCCGTTTAAAGGCTCGCTGAAGTCTCATTGCAGCTTCTGTGGAACAGAAGTGCGGCTGCGAGCGGGCATCGGTCTTAAAACAACCGGCTCTAGGACCCGCCACGTAGAAACCACTCCAAATGGAAAAGAAACAACGGCCTCGGCTGAAACTGAAACCCCACTTTTGATGACGACCACAGCAGCATAATAAGGACTTTGCTTTAAAGACATGCATTTCGAATGCCCGATCCCTAAATTGGGCAGGTGCCGCTGCTTAGCTGCTTGATATCCATGTAAAAGTAGAGGCTGACAACACCGTCGACAAGAAATGTGATACACAGGACGTTGGAAGGATACGAGTAGGTCCTTGTGACAATTACTACAACGGACATAAAAAAGAGCGCGAATTCAGTGTCGGACTCTCAGTCGACGAGTCCTAACATTTACTCCGGTGGATGCGCGTCTAGCCACAATCCGCAACAGAAGAAAATTTTTAAAGATAACACTTATTTGTGCCCACGCCCGGACAGAAGAGAAGGACGATATGACAAAAGATGCCTTTTATGAATAGCGCGCGCTTATACCGACTGCCCCCGCCGCGATATAAAAATTGTGCTTGGCGAAACCTCTCCAAATATGTTGATGCTGATTGCTTCGCAGGGCCCCACAATATGGCTATTTGTAGTACTAGATTCCAGCATAAGAAACTTTATCGAACTGCCTGGCTGTCTCCGGATCGAAAAGCCATCATCCAGATCGATCATGTTGTGATAAACGGAAGATATGTCTTCAGTGTTTTAGACATGCGTACGCTCCGAGGTCCTAACTTTGACTCGGGTTACTATCTTGTGATATGCGGTGACTTACAGAAGGTTTCAACACCAGAGCATACTATTTTAAGACCCAAAGTGTGGCTGATGTTCAGAGAATACTGAAGTTGAGCTTATTTGGAAATTGTTAACTAGGTTATAACTGTGTAAGCGGTGTCTACGCCAGTAAAGAAGAAGAAGAAGAAAGTTGTACTAATGATAAATTGTTACAACACAACCCTTCGTAAATTTTAATCGGCTTGAGCAAAAATATTAGGTAGATAGATAGGAATGCGCTACTTCGGTCTCAATTGGTGTGAATATCGTGCTCAGACCATTTGGTACAAAGTATAAAAATTCATTTTTAAATTCATATTGCGTAAACTATGACAACTTTTTTTTGGTTTTCAAAATGCAAACAATTATTCTACGTATTATTCAAACTGGAAAAAATAACTAATATTTCTATGGTTACCGTTAGCGTCTACAACAGCTCGAAAACGACTGAACATGGACTGAATAAGGTTTGTCTAATGACCATTCTTCTTTTAATAAAAGCACTTTTATTGGTTGGATTCTGTTAACCTACTTGATAATTTAAGGAAGACCACAAATTCTCTACGGAGTTTAAGTCAGGACTCTGCTCAGGTGTATCGATAATTTTGCTGCAATTGTACAATATCCAGGTGCTGTACAGAATCGATTTGTGTATAGAATCGTTGTCCTGGTACAGCTTGTATTTCTGTTTATTAGGGTTTTGGAAATCAACGAATCCAAATTTCATCACGATCTTCGACAATTAATTTTTTAAAATGTCCAGATATACCACTTTCGTCTTCACATCAGTGAAAATCCGCAGCTCTTCAAACCCTTTCGATGAAATACGACTCCACACCATTACGGAGAGCTTGCTAAATTTTACTCTTGGTATAATGTTCTTCTGTTGCAGAGCTGTGTTATAAGTCATCTGAGCACTCAGCTGGCCTGCTAATATTGCCA
Source organism: Bactrocera neohumeralis (assembly GCF_024586455.1). Classification (NCBI taxonomy): domain Eukaryota; kingdom Metazoa; phylum Arthropoda; class Insecta; order Diptera; family Tephritidae; genus Bactrocera; species Bactrocera neohumeralis. The sequence continues at coordinate 34,521,427 of NW_026089622.1, forward strand.
ATAGGAAAGGCAATTCGCTTCTCAATATTTACTGCATATAGCAACAGCGTTTTTTAATACTTTTCGGATCATCTCGTGGGTTTCTCACATTATGAAGAAGATGGCATCTGCCTTAAGATTGCTTGCGGATTATTGTTGATTTCCTTTCAAATTTTTGATTCTTCGCACCTACTGAGCTTTGGAGGTTAGACTTCGGAGTGTTTTAATTCCAACTTACATATTTTCTCTTTTACCTTGTTTACTAATATTATAAATAGTTCTAAACTTAATTGAAAGCATTTATGCTAATGGAAATAAACTAATTAAAACCGATTTTCATAAGGGCGTTTTCCAAGTTAAATAAAATGTGTACAGCCAAAAGCTTGCCACACATGCACATAAATCAAATTTGAAGTACCGGTTTAGGTTTTCTTGAGATTGTGTTTACATTTTGCAAAGAATTGATTGGCAGACCAATATTTGCCAAATTTCATTTAAGTCACTTTTATACCGTTAATTTTTGTATTTTGTTTTTTTTTTTTTTTTATTCTTCATGTCATTTAAAAAAACTACAGATATCAATAATATTTCAATCGTATTTCTTATAAAACTTCAACTTTTTTTTATATTTATACAAATAAATAAATAAACAAATATGTACCATTTTGGTAGACCACTTTTTGCCATTTTTCCGCTAGAGACATTATTCCATCAGTGTAATACTTTCATTGGTGTAAATCGAAATTTCGAAATTTCCACTGATGACTGATGCAGCATCGTCTCCGTAAAGTTCACAAATTTCATTGGTGGCTTGCGTGGCATGCTTCCCTTTTTTATAGAAAAATTTCAAAATATAGCGAATTTCTTAATTATTTAATTCCTTTTTGTTAAATGAAGCTTAAAGTCTCTCCTTTCCAACCCAATATGATTGGTAGCAACGACATCTATTGACAAAATAAGACTTTTTCGACTACCCAATATTAAAAAAGGTATCATTACGAAATATGAATATTAAAATGAATTTGTATCGTTTTTTTTTCATTTTACGAACAATTAATTGACAAACTTTACGTTTGCTATGCTTATTGTGGATAGCAATTCAATGTTTGCTGCCTGGGACCCTTTTCTGTAACTCGATGCGAAAAAAGTTCACTCGAATTAATTGCAAAAAGGAAAACTGTTTCCTTATACCCTTCTATGTTGCAGTTACGGCAAATATTGTTAGAGGGAAATATTTTATGTGTTTCGTTATGTTACAGCTAGTTATTGATTTCTATTTACACTGAGCTATTTGTTCAAAGTGAGTATAAAGCTTTTTTGTTCATTCCCAGCGAACAGGACATTAACTAAGTTTCGGGTTCATCTAAATTAGCTTCTAATTTGGCCAACTCGTCTGCTTTTTTGTTACTGAAAAATTTCCTGTGGCCCGGAACCCAAATTAAGGGCAAGTGGAGTTGAATCGCCGGTGAGCTTAAAGCCATTCTACAATTGTTGACTAATTCCATATTTGGCGTCGACAAGTCCAGCTGGCTATTCGTGTATATTGTTGCTTTCTGTATCCTGCCGTAGTTATTCGAGATCATCGGAGTATACACTATTACCTATCCACAGTTCATGTTTGACCCATCAGTATAGATAGAGGCTGAGAAAAGTGCTACCCTATATGAAAGAGCTCGTAGAATAGCTTCAGGAGCTGGATGGCGTAGATGTGGAACATATTCTCATACTATGTCAGATCCTATAGTGTTCGGAGAAGTAGGAGTTGCCCAGATGTATTGCATCACGTAGTGTCAGATCGGATAACCTAGAACCAGGAGGAATAAACTTCAGCTGAATCTGAATGCGAACGCACATCACACAGAATGCACGGACTACAATACATCAGGTGAGTCTCTTTAATTCATTTATAATAATAGCCTAAGTTTTGAATTATCAGATTTAGACTAGAGGGTACGCAACCACTCCCTAAACGTATACCAAGCAACACCAATTGGGTCCCATCTCGGGATTCGCTACAGTTAAATGTTAATGGGAAAGGGAAGCTAGACAGAGGCCCAACGGCTTTAGGACTGGAGAGCAGGCTGTCTCCTCTCAGCCAGGCTATCATAAGCGCATATCACTGCAGCTGCCTTATAAAGATGATCACCAACAGACGCAACTGCCCTTAGTGGTCAAGTAGACTCTCAGTACTCAGTAGCAAAGTACGAAAGCTCTTTAACAAGTCCAAACGTACTGGGACTGGGAGGAGTACAGATGCAAACTAACTGCCTATAACAAGGATATTAGGTCTACGAAACAAAAAATTTTCTGTAATTTTTGGGAAAATGTCTCCTCGACACCAGAGGCAGCAAGGCTGCACTGACTAAGGGCAAAACTGGCACAGCATTAGCCATTAAAAGATGTGACGGGATCTTTACGACCTGCGCCCTGCGCGGAGGAGAGAGCTACATTACTTCTGCGTGAGCATTGCACGGAAACAATTAAGAAAGACCAGTGTCCACCTGTAGTCTTACACAAGCCAGCTCGCCTAGATTGGATAGCCGCGAAACACTTGTTTACTGCGGGTTTTATCGTGATGAATTCAAGTCTCCGGGGGCGGACCTGGAGTGAAAAAACCGCGAAGGGGATCTTTATACCGAACGTAGTATTTACTGCCTAATTCATTCAGAATAATCAGTCTAATTTCCTTTTTACTAAAAGGTATGGAAAAGATCGTGGACTATAAAATAAGGCGCTGAAAACGGCACCCCTGCATGCAAAGCAGCATGCATCAGAGCAGGCAGATCAACCAATACTGCTCTAGCTATCCACAAAAAAGTATATCAAACATAAAGTTTGTCAATTAATTGTTTGCAAAATGGAAAAACGATACAAATTCATTTTTTTTATTCATATTTCATGAACAATGATACCTTTTTTAATATTGGGTAGTCGAAAAAGTCTTATTTTGTCAATGGATGTCGTTGCAGTCGTATATCTTCAGTGCTACCAATCACAATGTGTCATATCAAATAGTGTTGGAAAGGAGATATTTTAAGCTTCATTTAACCAAAAGGAATTAAATAATTAAGAAATTCGCTATATTTTGAAATTTTTCTGATTCTATTGATAGCGTGATATCGATTTCAAGTAGAGGTGCACTTAATTGGAGACATTAACCGCTTAGAGAGTCGAAATAGGGGCAAGCAACCGCCCAAAACAGCTTTGGAGTTCAGATGTGTCACATTTTGGCTGTCGTTAGCGCCTAACCAGATGACTTGGATAACGCGGGCTATCGAAATGGCGTCACCGCGGAACGATAGATTGAGACATAAATCGCAATCGCCCCAAAAATAGCAGCTTTAGAGTGCAAACGGGTCATACTTTGGCGACCTTTAGTGCCAAACCAGTTGACCCATATTACACATGCTATCCAATACGAGCAGACGAGGAGTAGCAAGAACTAGAAAAATAAATCGGATAGATATTCGAGCCAAGGGGGTGGAAATTGCCCAAAAACCGCTTTGTAGTATCTTCGTCGCACTCCGTTAGGGCCCCTGGATTCCTATGAGTCATAGTTTTGGCCGCTGGAGTATCTGTTGTATTTGTTTGTTTTCTACTTACATTTTTTGTCTCACGAGTAGACTGGAAGGGGAGGTTACTTGTCCGCAGAGCCGGTATGTGTAGAGAAGGCGTTTCACACCTCGGGCCGTTTGTCATCAGCTATTCTATTACCCCCCGCTGACCAATCAGGTATCAGAACCGGTACTTCGACATTTTAGTTCAGAGTTATGATAGTGAATTAGGAGCTATCCCTCTTAGTTCGTAAAACCAATGCGCGTACCCATTTTTGTTGCACCCTTTACTTTTACATAAGCCCCTTCGTCATGCCAAGGCGATCATCGCTGAAAGAGCAGAAATAATATGTGTTGCAAACATTTTTCGATATGAGCTGAATCACATGGAGAGTATTAATTACTCTCCTGGATCACAGGTTTAAAAAAATCAATTTTCAAAATTCGCTTGCATGTGGTTAAGCTATCCTGAAACTACAAAATCTCATTAAAGAATAAACATTAAATTCATCCGGCGAATCTGAAGTGGGGTACAGACCTCCTTAAAATTAGAATTTTGGCAACATCATTATAAAATAGTCCGGAGACGGGGTAGCTCTTTTTTTTCTTCACCCATTTCTATGCAATCACGTATATATCTTTCCATTGTTAGGCCGTGTGTTCATAGCGAAAAAAAATTATCTAAAACCGGTGCAATGATATCAAAATTCTAATTCACGGAAGCACTTGGAAAACTTTATGTGTTTGGCAAATATTACAAAAACCGAATATTTGCTTAGTATTTATTTTAGAATCATTTCCCTATTTTAGAATTCTTTTTCCTATTTTTCCCTAATGTATTACAGTTTTTGGCGATGAAGCTGTATCAAAGACCAGGTAATACTTTGCCCAAACCGATATTGCAATATCGTCATGTGATCTACCGTAAGATTGCGAATAGCTGACTCTAAAAAATTTGTTTACGTTCGGCCCCACACAATTTGTCTATCGCTCAAAAAAAGATTCGCGTCGAATGGTTAAGAGAAATGTAAAAAATTCCGATAACTGTGCTTCGAAACACGTCTATGACATCGTAACAGGTGGTAAATCGTAGATGGGATTGATTTCAAATGAGCTGAATCCAACGAAAGTTATTCGCGCGAAGCACTTCCAAGCAAATGTTTTTCCTGTTTCTTTGGAAGTGAGAGATACGTAACCATTTTTGTCCCAGTTGTCTTTCCAAAAATACATTGTTACCCTTGATAAGAAAGACTGACATTAATACGGATTAATTCAGGAGTTAGTGAAGATAACTCCGTTGCTAACTCCCATTTAATCCCCTAAATTTTAGAGAGTTATAGCACTGACAGGCTAATTATACCAATAATCTAATTCAGCGCTAATTTGCATTAGGGGGCTTAGTACGCATTAACTTGCTCATTTGGCCGATGTTAATGCAAATTAGTAATGCACAAAAATTTCGTGCATTTAGCTGAACTTACCAAATTTTAGTAGGTAACATTGGTTAAAAATTACAGATTTTTGCTATTGTGAATGGTGATTGATAGAAAGAAGAAGATAAAAACGTAAACAAAAGATTTAAGAAAAGCGTTAGAGGTAAGCTGCTTTTATATTGCTATTTATATTATGTGCCAGTATATATACAAAAACTAATTTTAATATTGTTAGATGGAAGAAAATAAACAACGAACAATGCGGACAAACAGTGACGAAATTGTTTTAATTTATTTGTGGTGTGAACGAGTCGAAGACTTGTGACGTGCTAAACGAAATTTGCACAACTATGCCGATATATCTGTGCAAATAGCAAACAAATTTACTCCAAAAGAAGTTCATGTAAAAATAAGGAATCTCACACAGAAATATAGGTATGCTATGCATCGATATAATCTTTTTGACATTATTAACTTTTGTGAAATAGGAAAAGAAAAAAGTTGGGTTGGGTTTTGATGCGGTCCATTAACTTATCGGACTGACGGCAGCCAATACTGCTGAAATCTTCGAATCATTTATAGTAAGCTGAGTTTACACGTTTATTATTAAAATAATTTTTTCTTTAAAACATATCAAATTCAACATTACCAACTGAACCAATGTCATCTGAACCGGTATGTACGCCAGTCAGTCGCCATCAGTGTCGCCATTGGGTAGCTCAACATCTAAAATTTCCAAACATGTGTGGCTGAGCTCTTAAGATTGCATTAAAATCAAGTATTGCGCTTAATTTCACTCTATTCTCTTTTAACTCATTTAGTAATAAACGGATTTTTTCATTAAATTCATTTTGATCTTCTAAAAATAACAAAATTGCAATTAATATTTTCTTCTTATTCATTTCTATTTCACTTTTTCAAACAAGTAAACAAATTTCAACATCAGCTGTCTAAATGCACAAGTCTGCCGTCTGCCACCATAAGTTAAGCAACGCTAATGCGCATTAATTTTGCTCGTCCGTCACATTGTTAAAAATGGGCAATTTTAATCTATTGTGAATTAAAAACAAGCAACACTGACAGCTGTTTTTGAAATTTTCAATAATAAAACAAGAAGTTTTATGTTATAATGTTTTGTTATGGTTGAGTTTTAAAAAGGTGTTCATATGTTTGTGTAATAAAAAATGGTTTTATAAAAATTGTTCGGCTAACAACCGCGATGTTTATCTTCTATCCATTTTCATTGAAAATATTATAAAACTGACAATCAGCTGCTTAATGGGAGTTTCAAACTCGCATAGCTGCCATCTCTCACCACAAATTTGGGTAATCAGACCCTACACTTGTAAGATAACAATATGGCACATAAACAGCCCTCATCTGAGGAGACCTCACAACTGATTCGTGAGAATATATTTGTGAGGTTTATTTTGTGAGGTTATTCTTGCTCAAGTTTTTCAAGAAAAAGCACAGGAAAATTAACACGTGAGGTGAAAAGAACTTTGCTGCTAATTAGCTGTTTTACAAAAACAAACAAGACAAAATAAAAAAATGGACAACTCACTTTTCTGAGTTTACAAATCTAAAAAGAGTGAGTTTACAAATCTAATCAAAACGTGAAAGAACAACTCAGGAGCAGCTGTAGCATAACATCATATTATTTAAACATAAATATCTTTTTATTCGCAAGTGTATTAAATACAAAAATACATACAAATAAAATTTTGCGCGAATTATTAAAACATACATATGGATATGTCTTTTTATCCATACACTTTACACATTCAACATATTTCTAATTTGTCAAAATTTGAAATTTATAAGTTGTTAAGATGTCAAATGCTCTTGACAGTGTACTCTTTATAAATTAAATATCTGATTGTGAATCTTGTTGTTAAAATGGAAGATATTTTACTTTCGTTATTATTGTTAAACGAAGATGAAAATTGTGAGAATAGGGATCGCGAGAGTTATCACTTTCAACTTCTGTTGACTTTTTTAAATAAATATAAAAAAAAAGTTCGATTTGGTGGTTGTTTGCCTCATCTTCAGAATTGATCTTAAATTGGAAAATTCTTATTATTTGTATACATTGTTTCTCTATTGTTTCAATCAATTGATTTTTTACTTGTTATTGTTAATGCAGAATTGATAAGTTGCAATTCATCATTTTATATATTTTATAGACCAATTGGTTCATATTGTATATATTGCTTAAGCTGTTGCCACACAAATGGAATCATAACCTGATATTTACGATTTCGTTTAGTTCGATCACTTCCTACATTTGTCAAGTTTGTTTACATTAACTTTTTATTGTGCCCAATTAATGGCTTGTATGTATGTTGGCTGTGGAGCTGATGCAACATCGTATTACCGTGCGATTCTGTAACTTGAGACAGTCTCAAGTCTCTAAATTTGAGATTTTAAGTTAGAGACAATTTTTGAGACTTGAGATGATCTTGCTATTCTGTAAGTGACAGTCACAAAATCTATTACATTTCATTATTCAGAGATGTTTTTACACTTGAATGAAAATAAATATGTCGATAACAAATATTAAATTTTCTATAACATAGTCAAAAAACATAATTATCAATGAAAATAAAAATATATGTTGACTTTGTTTCATAATATTTACGAAATTTATGTAAAATTGATTTATTTTTAGCCTTTTCGTGTTTGAGTTGCTTACAAAATATAAAGAAACGACAATCGATTAATATCTATGATGATCTCTATTCAGTATATTCAAAATGGCAGACAAGAGTTCTTTTTAGTTTTGTGACCTGCTAACTACCAGGTCTCAATATTTTGAGACTAACGCTAGAGACTGTTTAGTGAATAGTAACTAGTCTCAAATTGAGACTTTGCCTCAAAATGTCTCACATAGAGACTAGAGACTGGTTACAGAATCCCGCTATTAGTTTGAAAATTCACCCGAATTTTTGCTTTTAATTTTTTATACTTGGGATATGTAAAAATGATGACAATTGACTCCGAGCTTGCAAGTAACAAAGATTTTGTACATATTGCTACAGAAAAGTGAGAATGTTTTATTTTGTTTTACTTTAATTTTTGAATTTATTTTATTTTTTCCATATTGCTTAATATTATTTCGTCGAATGTTGGTTAGATTTTAGTGTTATTTATTTTAAGGTTGGGTGGTATTACAAAATTGTCTTTCAATTCTTTGTTTTTGTTTTCAAATATTTTGTTGTTTACATTTACTTTACAATCTTGAAAAGTGAACAGGAAATTTATCGTTAAGAATAAAATTCTATTCTCGCAATTGCCTGTTATGTTATATCCCGGTTAATTTTTTAACAATATTACACTGTTTTCAAGTTCTATAATTTCTGTTGAATTTTCTATTATACTTTTACAGTTATTTTTATATATATGTATATATGTACATAATTTAGTTTCTTGTAAAGTGTGAATATTCATTTTTGTATGTAATCCAACAACAATTTTTTTAAACAAGTGTAAAAATTTATAATTTTATGACTTTATGGTGCTTTATGACAGGTTGTGAGTACCCCAAATATACAATTTCTTGTGGTTTGAAATTCAATGTGATAAAGTTATCGAGCTCACTGGTGTAATTAAAGATTTTTTTTAATGTAATAATTTCAGTAGGCACTCTTATGATAACTACTATTCTATTTTCTTTATATTGAGCAGTTTTTAAATCAGAATTTTGAAGTTTAAATAAATCAATGTCAAGTTCGTTAATTTCTTGTTCTGTCAGGACGTGGCTTGTCATTATGTTGAATCTAATTCTAATTTTTAAAAGCAAGTCCAAATAAAATAGTTGTTTAAATTTGCCATCATTTTTATTGTTGATGACTTAAAATTTTTCTACTACATTTCGGCTGTCTTTTTCTACAGCTAATTTTAATTGGCTGAACGTTTTATTGAAATCATTATTGGTTCTAATGTTCTTGTTTCAATTCTCTATTACGTTATGGTTGTTTATAATTTTAAGGTGTTCTTCTAATTCTTTTCTTTCGTCTTTCTTTCATTGTCGTCCATTGTGCCTGTTATAAGTTTTAGTCCTGTTGCTAATGCGTTGAGTAGTCTTTTTTATGCCTGTGGGGCAAAACTGCCAAACGTTCGTTCTTACTATGCCTAACTCATGTTCCAAAAGTAGTCTATTTTCTAATTTTGTTGATCTTATGTTTAATTGCAGTGTGTCTATGACATAAAAAATTTTGTCTATTATATGAAGCCTTTTGCAATAATCTTTTATCATGTTAACATTATCGATTTTTATTTCGGCATAACCGTTCATGCTATCAATCGGCTGTATGGCTAGTGTTGCTGTTGTGAACGTCAATGTCAGCATTAACAGCGTTAGGATTAAATGCAGCTGAAAATTTGGTTTTTCGTTTAGTGTTTGTTGGATGAATATTTTATAATTTCTGTATCTGGGCTCATAATTGTGCCTTACTGCTTTATAGTTCTTAATGTTATCTCCTTTTTGATCTTGTACATAGTTTTCTCATTTCGCTTTGCTATGATTTTATTCTTTATTTGTATTAATCTGAAGCTGATAATAGTTTTATTTCTGTATATCCTGAGGTTTTTCCTTAGTTGTGCTATGTATTGATTTGTTATAAAACTCTATACATTTGAAAACTTTCTCTTGGGTTGAAAGTTCGACTTTTTCCGCTTCTAGCACTTTAAACTTTTCAGAGGTTTGTACTATGAAGTCTTTCTATGCCTGAGTGCATTTGGCTTGATAAAATGTACGTTGATATATTCATGATTTAAAAAGTTTTTGACAATAACGGAATTGAATTCGTTATCGGTTACAATTTTCCACATTTTCTTTTTAATGACCTCGTAATGTTCTGTTATACCATTATGTCCTGTCTCAAAACTGTGGTATTTGTGTATTTGCTTGAAAGTTTTGTCAATGTTCCTCATGTCCTTGGCATGCTAACTACATTTGACAATCTTTATGCTGGATCCAAACAGTTCTATGAGTTTTAGTTGCATTATTTATAAGTATTATCTGGAAGTTCAGAAAATATTCCAATTTTTCTGTTTTTTTGGTATCTTCTGAATATATCGGTCATGAAATTTGAAGATACATATATCGTTCGTGTTCATATAAATATTTCTTTTTTTGTTTACAGTTTCAGTTTCTCTAATTGTGTTGTCCGTAAGTATAATCTGTGTTGTGAATCGGTCACCACTGTTTCTAATAAAGAGAAATGGTCATTTTGTTCCTCTTGTTGTGAATGAATTGTTGCACATGTACTCATGTTGTCAATATTTTCTTCTGTTATGTAAATTTATTTATAAATCTTCCAACACTCGCTAGTCGTAGGGAGATGCTTGGTATAATATTTCTTATAAAACTCATGAATGGGTCCGTCTCTAGCCCATCTCTCTTATCTTATATTAATTTTAACGTTCCCGTTAACGTTAGACCCTTACTTTTAAAATTCTCTAGAACATATTTTGAGTTAAACGAACCATTCCGCCGTATACGTCATGATTTCAATTCTCATTCCAGCACATTTGACCTAACAGACTCACTCTTTACCATTAACAAAATTAATTTATCTACTCTTAACAAGTAACGTTTAAAAATAATAAACTTACCTTAATCTAATTCTTAATTTTGGCTGTTGAAATATTTCTTTCTGTTGCTGAGCAGCTTAAGATCGCAACGCTTAAAACTCTCTTGCCTTTTATGACTCGGCTAATTCCGCTCGTTCGCGGATTGCGCCCATCTCGTCGGTTGGGCGGGAAGATTGTAATCGTTGGGTTCTACTGGCGTAGCTAATAGGACGGTCATTCTACACTAGGACTGCCAACTTAAATTTCTTTAAGAAATCTGGGTAATTTAGGATTGGAGGGTTTGTGAGCATCCTTTTTAATTTAAGAAACGCATCAATATAAAGTGGATCACTTTTGGTAACTTTTGAATTTTTTCTGAGATATTCTGTTAGTCCATGTGCTACCCTTGCATAGTTCTTTATGAATTTTCTATAGTAGCCAGTGATTCCCAGAAATTGCTTAATTTGTGTTTGCGTTTCCGGCAGTTTTAATGATTGAATTGTTTTAATTTTATTTGGGTCGGGTCAAATTCCTGTGGTGAAAATACAGTTTCTTTGAAAAGAAATTGCATTTGTCAATTTGAACTTTTAGATTGTGTTCCCTTAGTTCATTAAGTACTTTATTTATACTATGAATGTGTTCTTTGAAGCTGGTACTAAAGATTAATATGTCGTCAAGGTAAACGACGCATAATTTATTTATTAATTCTCTTATTCTGAATTTTACAGCTTTTAAAATGTGGCAGGTGAAAATTTTTAGAAATGCGTTCGAACAACCTCATTATGGCCTAAAGGCGTGGAAAATTCTGTTTTTTCTATCTTCCTCTTTGACTAGTACCTGATGGAAACCTTTAGCTAGACCAAGGATTATAAAATATTGGGATTTACCCAGTTTGTCTAAAATATTCTCAATATTTGGGATGGGAAATTTTTCGTTTACAGTGATTTCATTAAGTTTCCTATATTCGATTACAATAAGCCAATTTTTCTTGCCTGAATTGTGCGATTTTTTTTGACAATCCATAAAGGCGAATTGAATGGAGACGTAATTTCAACAATAATACAAATTTTGCTTCAACATATCATCAATTTGACTGTTGAGCTCCCCTTCATGAATCTTTGAAGATGTGTATATTTGGGAATATACATAATTATTCATAGTGGTGATAATTTCGTGTTGTACTTCGTGGATATGGCTAACAGGTCGCCTTCTTTGAAAAATGTTTCGCAATTCCCTTTTACATTTTTTTCTAATTCATCTTCCTCTTCGTCATTCATGTCAACTGTTATGAGTTTGCCTAGTACTTCAATACTAAATTCCTGACTTTCTAATTCATGAATATTTTCATATTTGTAGGGACAAGCATTTAAAAAATTTATTTTATTTTTATTTTTTTCTAAATAATTTTCTTTCAAGTTGATTATTGCGCCTAATTTTCTTAAGATATTTTGGCCTATAAGTCCTTGGAAGTTTTTATTTGTAATTTTGGTGAGTTTCCAAACAATTAAATTTCTTTGGTATTTCCCAAATTTTCGAATTCTTTTGGTATTTCCGAAATAACCTCATATTCTTTGTAACTCTGCTCGTTAAATATATTAAATTTAATTGATTTCTGTAACTTAAATTTTTGTAAATTCTTTGTCCAGGAGTGATGTCGTCGATCCTGTGTCTATTAAATATATTAATTTATGCTTGCCTGAGGTTAATTCAACTAGCGGAACAAGTCCCTTTCTGTGGCCAATAGAAAATTTACTTCTTGTTCGCTTTCCTCCTGTAGGTGGTCTACTTCCATAGGTTCATAAAGTCTAGACTGAGTAGTTTTTTGTTAATTGAGATGGTTTTGCCTTGAAAATGTCATTCTATTTATTCCTGATGTTATTGGCCTTTGTTGGTTTGGCCTATTTTCAAATGGCGGAGTATTACCATTCTGATTTGATTGCCCTATATTTCTCCTGTTTACTACCTGGTTTCATGAGTCCTGTTTCCTCAAGTGTGTAATATGCTTCCTTAAGAGTTTTTATAATCCTACTGTGTATTATGCTCTATAGTTGTGGTGGTATGTTGGTCAGAAATGTCTTAAGTATCATTGATTCATTTATAGCTTGACAGAATTACTGCGGCTTAAGGCCAGCCACACTTCTCGTATGAAAGACATAAGGTCGCAGTCGCCATTGCCTCTGAATTCTGTTATCCTGCTGGCTTCCTTTAACATCTCCGTTACAGACTTTATGGGATTATTTGATGAGTTATATTAGTTGCTTCTGTCATGATTAAGTTAATGCCGTTGCTTTCGTCACTCAATTTTAGTTAAGAATTTTTAAGTTAGCTTAACTATGCTTTCGTCACTCAATTTTAGTTAAAAAATTTTGAGTTAGTTTAACGTAAAAAAATAAACAATTTTTTTTGTAACACTTAGATTTATTTAGGATCGGTCTTTTTAAAGTATTTTTACTTTATTTTGAACTTTCTTAGTCTTTGCCAGTTATCACTGTCAGTTCAACCACTGTATTCAACCAATCTTCTTGTGAAATTAGCTCCTCGACTGCAGTCGTAGTTATCGCTATTAACTTCCGTTGACTTTTTTAAATAAAAAGCAAAACCAAATTTTGATTTGGTGGTTGTTTCTTGCTTTATTGTTTGTTTAGAAATGAACTTAAATTGAACAAGTAAGAAATAACTAAATTCGGGTGCAACCAAACATTTTATACTTTTGCAACTTGCATTAATCAACGCCAGAGAAATACCTTACGATGTAAAACGTCAACCAGAGGATCGGAATCTAAGCAATATTATATATACAGTGGCGTAGCTACAACTCCGGGCGCCCGGGGCGAAAATTAATTTTTAACTACATATACTTTCCCCCTTTTTATATACATTAGGGTGTTTTTTTTTGAACTATTAATTTTTTTCAGTCCCGTCACGAAATTTCCTTGGAAATACCCAAAAAAAAAAATTCCCTGAAAATTTTAGCCCTAAATATTAACATTAAGAACTGGACCGAGGCATGTAAAAATTTTCCATAGAAAATACACTACAATCCTGATTTTTTATCTCTAAATTCCTACAGAGGTATTTTATGGCATCGCTTTAGTAATTGAGTATTGTAATACATTTGGAATAGATGATGTTTTTGGTAATATAAAAATGGTAAAAATTGTACATAATAAAAAAAAATTTATAATTTATTCAATTATTATCTAATTCACTTTATTAATATATTTCTTAAAATATTTGGTTTTAGATTTATAAAGTCACTTGACGCAACAAGTGCCAAAATGATTTGCATAACATTTTTTTGTTTGAATTATTCAATTAATTCAAATATTATGACAGAAAATAGCAAAAAAGAAAAAAAAAAACAACAAACACATGCGGGAGCTGTAGCACATGAAAATTTTCATTAGCTCTGCTGTGCTACCGCTCCCAATTTTTTGCAACCGCTACGCCAGAGCATAGCGCAGAATTTAATTTTTTGCTCCCGCTCCAGCTATAGTTTTTTACCTAACAAAACTCGGAGCAGAGTAGAGCACATACTTTACATTGTTATACTAAGGCTACGCTGTAGCTCCCGACAAAGTGAGAGTGGTAGCAAGAGTAAAATGAAATGCTACGAGAGTAACGTAGTTTTTCAAACGCTGGTTCTGCCGTCCCCCTTTATCTACCTACCTGCAAGTTTCATGAGGCAAGTGAATTTTTACAAAATATCTTCGATATTAAGTATATAAAATTTAGGAACTAGAAGCCACGCAAATTCTGAAGTTACAAAATTCTCACAATACGGTTTTTGAGGAAATTGATAGTAAATTTAGAAGACATCTTATTAAGAGTCATAGAAAAAACCCATTTTCGCCCGATATCTTGTACACTTTTGACACAATTTGCAGGAATTTTTGCCCGAATTGAAGTTTTTAAATACCATTTTTGAAAATTTGTAGAAATAGAAGTATTTGTTACATTCAAAGCATAGGGTAACTGTGAGAGTGACACGTCGCTAGACAAAGCTAGAAAAGTTCATCTTTAAGTTCTATCACTATTTTTAAGAAAGATATAAGACAAATTCAAAGACTGAAAAGTATTCGAGTAAAAATTAATATTTTTCATTGTTATTCTGATTATTACATTGTGAGTGTACAACTCTTTATCTTTTGTAATAAATTTTGTAAAAAAATTTGTTGAAGTATTTTTCTGAATATTAAAAAACAGCGAAGATCGTTTTACCGCCCCAAGACGTTGCGCCCGGGGCGACGGCCCCTTTCAGTAAGTTGTGTTGTTGTATGTACACTTTTGGTTAATTCAATTATGAATCAGGTTTGCGAACACCGTTATGTTTTACATTTTTAAATTCAAAATTTCCGGGTGCAACACATGACTCTGGGATTTGGAAACTTATCATCTACGAGAACATCTCATTCGTCAGCGCTCTAATGTTTCTGAACAATATCGGAGAGAATCTTGGCTTATTGGCGATCAAGGTTATCCTATGGAGCCGTGGCTTTTAACACCATTAGGAACACCTAATACATACAAACATAAAGCAGCAGTTTACTGGTAGACTGAAAATATAGCCCAACTCAGACGGACATGCCCCCGCCTTCGCAGATCCTACACGAGATCCCGGCGCAGAGGAGCCGCAACTAAAGAAGCCGATCAATACAAATCAGCAAAAACGGAGCTGAAGCATGCCATCGACGACAACAAAAAGGAAAAATGGGAGGAAAAACGCGGGGATATAAACAGAAACCCCTGGGGGCTCGGGTATGAAATAGTGATGATTAAACTCGGCGCTCGAGCATAGCTACCTGACTTAACCGCTGCCAAAATGGACCACCTGGTGAATACACTATTCCACACACACGAAACAAGGGCTAGTGACCCAGAACACATTCTAAGATCGACGCAAATCCCCCAGTTTACCCTTGAAGAACTGCAACTAGCCACTGCCAAGCTCAAGGCCAACAAATCACCCGGACCGGATGGGATCCCATCAGAAATTCTCAAAATAACCGCTGTAGAACGCCCGGCAGTACTACTGAACATGTATAACGCCTGCCTTGAAGCCGGAATATTCCCTGAACCCTGGAAAAAGCAATGGCTGGTGCTAATCAGTAAGGGAAAAGGAGACTCCAATTCGCCATCAGCATACCACCTATTATCTATGCTTAACACAGCAGGAAAGCTATACGAAAGTCTGCTTAAACACAGACTCGAAGCGGCTATCAAAGAAGCTGGAGGACTGTGCCCTAGACAATATGGCTTTAGACCCGGCAGATCAACTATAGGAGCTATAAAATGAGTCATTGAAAGCGTAGAAGCCGCACAGCGTAGATGGCATAAATACAAAAGATTAGTGTTGCTGGCGACTCTAGATGTCCGAAACGCAAAACGATGGGTAGATATGATCGACGCTCTCGAGAAAAGCTTTAATGTACCCGACTACCTCAGGGCCGTGGTGCGGAGCTACCATATCAACAGGAAACTGCTGTACGAAATTAAAGAGGGATCACGACAGATAGCGGTCACGTCAGGAGTAGCACAAGGATCCATCCTCGGACCAGATTTGTGGAACATTAGCTATGACTCTATGTTAAAACTAAAAATGCCAGATGAATCGTATTTAATAGGCTACGCGGACGACATTGCAGCAGTAATCACAGCAAGGGATGCAGAAGAAGCGCGAAGAAAGCTGAACCAGGTAATGATACGGACGCAAGCATGGCTCGACTCACACAGCCTCCAGCTCTTTACGGAGAAAACAGAGCTACTACTGCTAACAAACAAGGACATAACCCACGAGATAAGCATGCACACGACTACGGATATTCTTAGGACAAAAAAAGCAGTTAACTACCTAGGCGTAAGACTGGGCCCCAGACTAACCTTCTGGGTATAAATCCAGCACGCCGCAGGAAAGGCAGCGAAGATCACCTCTCAACTGAGCCGATTAATGACCAACATAGAAGGCCCCAGCCAGAGTGCACCGCACCCCAGCCCTCAGAGTTGCATCAGCCCACCGAACAGTGTCCAGCGATGCAATATTAGTTATAAGCGGAAATGCCCCAATTGATCTTCTAGCATACGAAAGGAAAAAGCTGTGGGGGCTAAAGATGACATCCGATAATAACAAGAGCGCAATAAAACAAATAAAGAAAGAAACAATAATAACATGGCAATAAAGATGGGACACCGAAAGTCGCGGCAGATGGACGGCCAGGCTTACAAAAGATCTAGACTCATGGCAGGCCGTAAATGCTGAGATAACCCAGTTATTATCCGGTCACGGGTACATCAAAAAGTACCTCCTCAGAATGGCAAAAGTTGAAGAGCCGTCATGCCTATACAATGACGTGACAGAAGACGACGCTGAACACACATTGGCAAGAAGAACGCACCGCCGTAGAGGACCTGGAGCAGGCATTGTGTTAAACGATATAGATCAAGTGGTTGCAGAAGACTTCGATTGGTACGTTCGGGATTATCTAATTATAATTATAGTTTTTAATTTATTACGTGTTGCGTCAAGCGACAAGATTTGTATATTTAAAGCCTAAAAACTAAAATTAAGAAAACATGTGTTTAAGCCCCTCAATACAGGGTATTAAAAATTCACTTACACCCGCGATTAATATTACAAATGAAAATGCGCGGGTTGGTGTACAATTACTTTAATGTTTTGTATATTTAAAATACAATCAAGTTTTAAATCTAGATATTTAGACGAATTTAGAACGGTGTTGTGTTCAATTAAATTATTGTTGAGTTGAGACAGGATGCCGCTCGCAGGAACTGGATTGACACGAAATTGTTTCTAGCGCGTGGGAACTTTGTTGTGGCGAATATCCAATCGAATGTTGATGTGCGATGAGTCTGGCGAATGTGTCCAACGACTGTTGACGTGCGAATTGTATGAGACGAATTGAGTCTTCTTTCCCGTTGCCCATCCTTTTTGTTGAGTGGGTTGGCGTACAGATGTGTTGAGTTGTGCTGTCATTTAAACATCCTGGGCCCCTTAGGCGAATATTTTGACTAGTTTTATATATATAATCTGAGACATGTAATATATAATGGTTTTAATAGAAAATTCTGGTGCTTGAGGTAGTAATTGGTTTTGCGTGTTTTGACGACTTATTGTATTATTATAGCAAAACAGTTGTTTGCTTGTATTAATTTGTTAGCGGTTATTTAAATTTCTTATTTCATCGGTATACCGGTTGTTTATTACTTGCCTTTTCTATTGTTATCAAAATAGGTACTCCTTTGCCCTAGATTTAGGACTATGAAATTAGAGGGATCTTGCGAGAGAATGGACGTGAATGGAGAACGTCTTCGATTCATAGAGTAGAAAATTTTTCATAATTAATTAATGCGTTGTATAGCTGATTCCCATTAATCACCAATGTGAGGAGCGCTTAGGTCGATGTACTATAAATAATTTTATTATATTATAAATATTAATAATATTTAAGTGCGTATGCACTAATTTGACAAGTAGTAGCCCGCCACCGCTCTAGGATTTGTTTAGAAATAGTTTTTTGTTTTCATTATTGGCGAAGCCATCTTGCGGGGTCGAAAGGTTACGAACATATACATATATGTGTTTTTATATGAGGTTGTCAGAGGGAATATTTGATCTAGAAGTTGCGTCTTTAGAGAAGTCTTCACAATACTGATCTTCCACAGTTTTTTTTGTTATACGGGGAAGTTTCCTTAAGTTTTGAAATTTCCTTAATTGTGAATTAAGGTATCTGTTTTTATTATACTCAACTTGAGTTGGTATGGTGGTGACTAGTTCTGTAACTCGTCCACTTTGTGTTGCGATGTGCAGCGTTTGAGATTTTTGTGTCATTGAGCAACATGGTGTCTCTTGGCTATTTTGAGAATTTTGGTTTTCGGGATTTGCTTTTTGCAATTTAACCCGTTGTTCTTGATTTATAAGCGCTTTTATAGGGTGAGATGGGATATGTGCTGTAATGAAGCATTGAATTGTGTCTTTTGTGACAATATGAGTAATTAAATTTGCTTTTGCAACTTTTAAGATTGTGTTTATGGGACAAGCAGTTTGTACAGAGTCTTTTTGATATGACAAAGTTGTTCCTTTCGTTAATGTTTAATTTTTTAAAATTCTCGCAAGTTTTAAGCTTATGACCTCTTGCGCATAGTTCGCATGACGTATGTTTTCTTTGTTATGATGTGAACGAGTGCGTTTTGTGAAAGCTTTTGTTTAAATTTTTGTTGCTTCTAGCTTGGGGTCTATTTAAGCTTCCATTTTGGTCGTGCTTAATGTTCTTAGTTTTGATTATTTTTTCTTCTAACCTTTCCGCAATTTCATATTGGGCGGTGAGAAAATCTTTCATTTGTTGCCACGTTGGGCATTTCTTTCGTGATGAGAGCGATTGCTCCCACAAAAGTAACGACTTTTCTGGTAGTGCGGCGGTGCATATATTTACCAGAACAGGGTCCCAGCTGTCTGTGGGGATATTTAGTGTCGATAGGACAGACAGACAATTATAACCAGTAGATTATATTTTAATGAATTCTACACTTCTTTCTTTCTTAATTTTTGGCAAGTTCATTAGTGTCGTTACTTGTTTATCGACCAGTCTTCTTTCGTTTTCGTATCTTGCTTTTAGAGCTTCGCAAGAAAAATTGAAATTATCGTCATTAAGAGCGAACTGTTTTACTATTATACCTGCTTGACCTTTGGTTTTGTATCTGAGGCGATACAATTTTTGCGCTTGTGATAATTGAGGATGGTTTATGTACACGGCCGTAAACATGCCCCGGAAGGACGGCCATTCTTCATAACCTCCATAAAATGTTTCTGTGTCACATGCGGGCACCTCGAGTTGGATGCCTGACCTTGCCTCTTGATATTGTTGCATTTGTGGCAGCTCTACTCTACTGTGGGGAGTAGGTGCAATTGCTTTTATTAGCTTTAATTGATCGGAGATCATAGCATTTGTTTCTTCTTTTGTTTCTTCGTACTGGTCTAAGAAGTTTTCGTAAATATCGTAAGCCGATGATTTAAAATTATGTGGCAAGTCTGAATCGTCAGATTCTAGTATGGCGTCATAAGCCGCTTGAAGGCGAGTCCAAAAATTTTTAAGATTTTGGCTTTTTATTTCTAATAACGATTCCGAGTTTTCGTGAATCGGTGAAGCGGCAAATATTGTGCAGTATCGTAATAAACTGTCACTTTGTGAAATATATTTAACAACCTGTTTTGAGCGTGTAGCTCTTGTAGGTGTATTTTGATTTTTTTTCGTTATTAACCATTCTTGTTATATTATAATAATATTTATATAATTTTTCTTAGTGTAAACTGCTTTGTAGTATCTAATCGAAGCGATACAGTGTAATAATTTGTATACTCTTTTAAATAAATAAGAGTTTTTATATCGGTACAAACGTATATTTTATTAATATCGTTTTGTATTTTTTTTTGCAATGGTATTATTTTTATTTATATTTTATTTTGAATGGTTAATTACTATTCAACCGCGTTTTTTATATATTCAAATATTTGATGTCCGAATATTTTGTATTTAGGTACACCCTAATACTCGGACTTATGTTTTGTGCGATTGAGAGCACGTTGAAGAAGTTAGTATTTCTTTGTATGTGTTTATAATTTATTTATTTATTTATTTATAATAATTCATATAACAAAAAGAGTTTTATTATATAAATACATAAACGCAGCACTGGCTACGAGGCCTTCAGCCGTCTTGTAATTATAACCAGGTGAAAAATTCTATTTGCTAAGGGTTAGTAAAGATGTAAATTGCTTAAATATATTTTAACAAATCGTTGGTTTTTAAGAATCTATATACAATCATCACGTTTTTTTCTGAAGGTTCACTTAGTAGTTTTATGAGATCAATGTTGCCAGAGTTGTGGGCTGTTGGGTGAAGCATCGGACAGAGTGTGAGTAAGTGTTTGATAGAAGCGGTGTCATCGCAAAGGGGGCAAATGGATGGGCTTTTACCCGATAGTAAGTGGGCGTGTGTTATGATAGTGTGTCCAATCCTTAATCGAGTATATGTCTTCATTGCGCTAGTTGGAACTGTTGACGAGTAGATTATACGATTTCTGGCTGGGTTTATGACCGCGTAGTGATGTTTAAATGTTTTCCATTCGCTTGCGTTTTTTTGATGCCTTTTGTGCTTAATAAGGTTAAGAATGTCTTGCTGGGATGAGACGTAGTATGTTTAGGCAGGAGTCCTGGCTACATTTTTCGCAGCGAGGTCTGCAAAGTGGTTGCCTGTAATACCAGCATGGCCAGGGATCCACATTACTTGAATTTTCTGAGGGGCACCAATGACCGCGTCGCTGATAACTTCTATTATGGGATTGCGATTGGAAGGAGACGTTATTGCAGACATAGACGATTTGCTGTCTGTACAGATGAGGAACTTTCCTTTAGCCTTTTTTGCGTAATTAACTGCATGAAGGATAGCAGATCCTTCAGCGGTAAATACAGAGCTCGTTGAGGGAAGAAGCCAATTGCAAATAATTTCTCCTGTGGCAGTGACAACTGCTAACGAACACAAAGTACAATACATCACAGCCGATGACACAATAACACATTACCAACTCAACTCACCACACCTGTACATCCCACTCAACAAAAAGGATGGACAACAAGATGGCAGATTTACATATATGTTATACATCGTTACATGCATGGGGCATTCATTTCGTTCTAAACAATTCGAATAACACATTCGCTTACACACTGCGCACATCGACATTAGCTTATACACTTACACGCGTCAACATCTCGCTGCTCTACCGCGATTGCCCAGTTCGACCTCGATTCACGGAACCTCGATCGCCAGCTCCAGCAAATCATTATTTTTACAAAATCTGTATCAAATACAAATTTATTTTATTATTAAAGTTGTTAAAAAACCAAAGTGTAAAGCGTTCTTTTTATTTTAATTAAAGTAGTAGTGTGTTCTCCGCAATATCTTGAGTACAATTAAATCTGCTAGTGAAAGTGATTTATCACAAAATTTAAATGCTAAATTTGGCATCTGAGTTAAAGATGGTCCTTCGAGCCTTAACGAAAGGCACCTATAACAGAAAAATTAAAAACAATAATAATTAACGTAATAACTATAATAAATAAATTTGGTGGCAATCGAAGTGCGAAAGTAAAATACATATAAAACCACAATACAAAGTGCAGTGACTCAAACAGAACAAAAGACAAAAAAAAAAAAAACAATAATAAATAAAATAAACAAAAAAGGAGAAAAAGAAAGTGGAGTGCAGTGCTCTTAAAATATATAAAAGGTGAACTGACAAGCACAAAAACAAATTACAAGGAAAATCAGAATACAACTAACAGTTCCAACAAAAAAAAAAAAAACAAAAACGAACAACAGAGAGAATATTAGGCGCGAAACCTAAAAACAAAACATAAATCGGGCGCGAAATCTAAAAATGCCTAAAACAATAAAACACAACAAAATACAATAAAACAATAACATTCGACAAAAAATACACAAAAACGGAACAAACGGGCGCGAACAATTAAAACAAATATACAAATACCTGCCAAAAACGGAGAATTCTTCATTCCCCCCCCGAACGAACAACAGAGAGAATATTAGGCGCGAAACCTAAAAACAAAACATAAATCGGGCGCGAAATCTAAAAATGCCTAAAACAATAAAACACAACAAAATACAATAAAACAATAACATTCGACAAAAAATACACAAAAATGGAACAAACGGGCGCGAACAATTAAAACAAATATACAAATACCTGCCAAAAACGGAGAATTCTTCATTCCCCCCCCCCCCCCTTCAGTATTATAACATTTACATACAAATATACGGCAAAGAATCTACCGGTTATACAAAAAACAAAATCTCACAAAAAGAAAAAAGTTCAACAAAACATATACAACTGGTGAGAACTATATAAAATACATATTAACACATAAACATTGGTACACACAAATATTCAAAGTCCACATTGGCATCTATCCGGCAATACCTCTTGTTCTTTGCCAAACAAAAACAAGCAGGATTGCATACAAAAAGCAAATTGATCTCTCTAACGAGCTCTCAATTGCTTAAGAACAAAAACATAATTATAAACACATACAAACAAATACTAATCTATTCCTATTAAAATCAGTCTACACAGAAAATTTTAATTAATTGAATAATTTTTATTGGAATAATAGAAAAGATGAATGACGATATAAGTCAAATTACACTTGCAGGAGCTACACGCTCAAAACAGGTTGCTAAATTTGTTTCACAAAGTGAAAGTTCAATAAGATACTGCACTCGGTTTTCATCTTCGCCTATTCAGGCAAACTCTGACTCCGCATTAGAAATAAAAAAGGAAAGTCTCTATAATTTTTGGACTCGTCTCCAAGTAGCTCATGACGCCATAGTAGGTTCTGACGATTCAGACCTATCACAAACTTTGAAACAATCGGCTTACGTGATATATGAAAACTGCTTAGACCAATTTGAAGAAACGAAAGCTATGATCTCCGATCAATTGAAGCTAATAAAAGCAATTGCACCTACTCCCCACAGTAGAGTAGAGCTGCCACAAATGCAACAATATCAAGAGGCAAGTTCAGGCATCCAACTCGAGGTGCCCGCATGTGACACAGAAACATTTTATGGAGGTTATGAAGAATGGCCGTCCTTCCGGGATATGTTCACGGCCGTGTACATAAACCATCCTCAATTATCACATGCGCAAAAATTGTATCACCTCAGATACAAAACTAGAGGTCAAGCAGGCGAAATAGTCAAACAGTTCGCATTAAATGACGACAATTTCAATTTGGCTTGGGAAGCTCTAAAAGCTAGATATGAAAACGACAGAATAGTCGTGGATACTGGTGGATAACCAAGTAACGACACTAATGAACTTGCCAAAAGTTAAGAAAAGAACAAGTGTAGAATTCATGAAACTAGAATCCGCTGTTTCAAACTGTTTGTCGGTTCTATCGACACTAAATATTCCCACAGACAGCTGGGACCCAATTCTGGTAAACATTTGCACCGCCGCATTACCAGAAAAGTCGTTACTTCTATGGGAGCAATCGCTCTCATCACGAAAAAAGTGCCCAACGTGGCAACAAATGAAAGATTTTCTCACCGCCCAATATGAAATTGCGGAAAGGTTAGAAGAAAAAATAATCAAAACTAAGAACATTAAGCACGACCAAAATAGAAGCTTCAATAGATCCCAAGCTAGAAGCAACAAAAATTTAAACAAAAGCTTTCACAAAACGCACTCGTTCACATCAGAACAAAGAAAACATACGCGAATACATACACGAGAGGGCATAAACTGATATCTTGCGAGAAGTTTAAAAAATTAAACATTAACGAAAGGAACAACTTTGTCAGATCAAAAAGACTCTGTACAAACTGCTTGTCCCATACGCACAATCTTAAAAGTTGCAAAAGCAAATTTAATTGCTCACATTGTCACAAAAGACACCATACGATGCTTTATTACAGCACATATCCCCTATCACACCAAAAAAGGGCGCATATTAAAAAAACCACGGGTTTAATTGCAAAAGCAAATCCCGAAACCCAAAACTGTAAAAATTGCCAAGAGACACCATGTTGCTCAAAGGCACAAAAAATACAAACGGTGCGCAGCGAAATACAAAGTGGACTAGTTGCAGAACCAGTTTCCACCATACCAACTCAAGTTGAGAAAAAATCAAATCAATACCTTAATTCACAATTAAGGAAATTTCAAGAGATAGGGAAACTTCCACGAATATTAAATAAAACTCTAGAAGATCAGTATTGTAAGGGTTACTCGAAAGCCGCAACTACTCGATCAAATAATGACCGGTACGTCGTACGACTACCACTTAAGCCACCGTGTTCCAACACTCCACGAACTGACAGAAAAAACAAAGTCAGAATTCAGTCTAACAATATTAAAAACTCAAATATATGCTACTTTTCGACCCCGCAGGATGGCTTACGCCAATAATGAAAAAAAAAAAAACACAATCCTGAACAAATCCTTAAGCGGTGGCCGGCTACTAAACGCCAAATTAGTGCATACGCACTAAAACATGATATATAAAAAATTTTACCAAAAAGTCAAAAATCGACACTTTTCATAAATTTACAAAAATAAACAAAATCTCAAAAGGAAGGGATCCTCATACTCCCAAAGCGATACAGTGACGCACCCACTTTCATAAGTCAATGGCCCCTCTTATCGGATCTATTCAAGCGCGCCTCATATGGGTGAGTTAGGGAAATTGGCTCTACACAGCATTAATTATGATGAATGAAGATTTTTCTACTCTATGAATCGAAGCCGTTCTCCATTCACGGCCACGCTCTCGCAAGATTCCTTTAATTTCAAAGTCCTAAATCTAGAGCTAAGGAGTACCCATTCTGGCCACATCTGAGCCAGGCGTGGGGTTACTATCCTTTATAAGCCGATAGCATAGAAAGGTAAATAATTAACAACCGGTACCCCATACCGATGAAATAAGAAATTTAAATAACCGCAAATGAAATGAATAAATGAAATTTAATATAACAATAAGTCGGATAAACCCGCACAATATAGGTCCGAACCATAATAGTAAATAAATAACTAATATTATGTTTAAAACCAAATGCATTTAAACGATTTACAGCCTGTATTCTGCGCTCTCGGCAACTCCACTAACAGTACGCCGAAATACATGCAATAGCAAATATACATATATACATATATTAAACTAGGCAAAATATTCGCCTAGGGGGCCCAGGATGTTTAAATGAGTTAAGCATCCACCCCCTCTACTCGGTAAAACTGGCGCATCTTAATGCTACAGTACAATACATCACAGCCGATGACACAATAACACATTACCAACTCAACTCACCACACCTGTACATCCCACTCAACAAAAAGGATGGACAACAAGATGGCAGATTTACATATATGTTATACATCGTTACACGCATCGGGGCATTCATTTCGTTCTAAACAATTCGAATAACACATTCTCTTACACACTGCCCACATCGACATTTGCTTATACACTTACACGCATCAACATCTCGCTGCTCTACCGCGATTGCCCAGTTCGACCTCGATTCACGGAACCTCGATCGCCAGCTCCAGCAAATCATTATTTTTACAAAATCTGTATCAAATACAAATTTATTTTATTATTAAAGTTGTTAAAAAACCAAAGTGTAAAGCGTTCTTTTTATTTTAATTAAAGTAGTAGTGTGTTCTCCGCAATATCTTGAATACAATTAAATCTGCTAGTGAAAGTGATTTATCACAAAATTTAAATGCTAAATTTGGCATCTGAGTTAAACAACTTCGTTTGGTGTGTTTTGCTTGGACAAAAACATAAGCTTATTCTGTAGTATTTTATCATTGATCAGACAGGGAGGATGTCGAGTGGTGAATTTGCGTGTTGCGTTACGTAAAATATTATTTTCTGCAGCGAAACTTAAGCATCTCGAAATAGCCGATTGTATTCTTGGAATTTTTCTTTTTTTCGTGGCATGGGTGATAGTTGTATTTAGTAATGGGTTGGTGTTCTCAGCCGTTTTCGCAAGAATTTGAAGCGAAGAATCTATAATTTTATTTTGAATAGTTGGTAAACCAGATTCAGCCATTATCGTTTTTATTGGCGAGGTTGGAAAGGCCCGGAGACTTCGCCGTATTGCGCAATGGTAAGGTGCATTTAAAAGGTTGATACTGCTTTTGGAGCAATTGCCATAGATGGGGAGCCCATAATCTATTTTTGAAGTTAGCAAAGCTCTGACAACATTGACAAGTGTGTTCGGATGAATAAATGAATGCTTAGACGAGAGATATTTAACAATATTTAATCGTGACATTAACGAGTTTCTGACATATTTCCAGTGAGCTTTAAAATTATAATTAGAGTCAAAAATTAATCCTAGTATTTTCAGCTGTGTTTTACATTCGATGTTAGTTTGGTTGTGGGTTAGTGAAATGCCGTTGCAATTTTGCTTCCTACATACATGAAGGATATGTGTTTTGTCTAAGGAAAGTGAAGCACCAGACTCCAGTGACCAAGTCTCAATTCTGGCGAGTATATTAGTAAATAAGGATTGAGCTAAATTAACGTCAGAGACTTTTGTGTAGATTAGGACATCGTCAGCATAGATCTGGTGCTCAACTCCTTTGTAATTTTTTATCATCCTACTAATATCATCGAAAGCAATGATAAAAAGGAGGGCTGAAAGAGGTGAGCCTTGTGGCGTACTATTAGAAAGCGGGAGTGTTGAAGAAAGAAAACCATTTACGTTGACTTTTAGTTTTTTGTTTGTGAGAAAGTTAGTAATAAAACGTATCATATTCTGGCCTATTTTCCATTTTCTAAGTTGTCGAATAATAATATGGGCTCCAATTTTGTCAAAAGCTCTGTGAAAGTCCAGAGATAGTACGGACACGTGGTTTTTGCTGTACAAAGCGTTAGTAATGAAGTAGTCTAGTTGGATTAAAGCATCTAACGTGCCTTGACCTTTTTTGTAGGCGACTTGATTCGGTGATATGAACATGTTTCGCTGAGCATACCACATCAAGCGGTTAGGCACGATCTTTTCCAAAATTTTGCCCATACATGGAAGGAGGGAAATCGGCCTATAGTTAGCAAGTTCATCGGAGGATTTGTGTGGTTTAAGTATTGGTATAACACAGGACGTTTTCCAAAATTGGGGGTAGACACCAGTATTGAAAATTTTGTTATAAAGCTTTACGAATCGGAGCTTGAGACTTTTTGGCATATGTCTGATAATTGGATAAGAAATTTTATCTTGCCCCGGGGACTTACCCTTAACAGTAGATGCAACGAACTTGAATTCAGACAGTGAAATGCTGGTTTCTATTTGTTTAGCAGAAAAAGAAAGAGGGGAGACAGAGTAGGAAGTGTCGGACAGTGTGGTGGTTTTAGAGGTTTGAAACTGTGTGCTGAATGAAATATCTGAGCTTGTTTCAGAATAGTGGTTTGCAAATAACTCGGAAATATCGGATGGATTGGTTACCAAACCTGTTGGCCCCTTTTACGCATTGAATGGTTAGATTTCTAGGCACTCCAGAAAGTTTTTTTAAAGCGTTCCATATTAACTTAGGACTAGACGAAGGATTTATTTTGCTTGTGAAATCCTGAAAACATTTACGCTTGGCCTGTTTCGCGGAACGACGGAAAAGAGCATTGGCTTTCCTGAAAGATATTAAGTTGACTAGTGATCGAGCGCGTTTGTATTCATACCAAGCTGTCTGTTTTTTTGCCCGCAATTCAGCGATTTCTTTATTCCACCAAGGAACACTCTTTGAACTTGCTGTTGGCTTTGTATGAGGAATGCTAACATTCGCTGCGGAACGGATAATTTTTGTTAACCTCGCACTTTCTTGGTTAGGGTTGTCAGATATTGGGGTATTATTTCCATTTATCTCGCAATGTGTCTGAAACTTCTTCCAATCAGCGTAATCAGTTTTGAATACCTTATTTATTTTGTGGTTTTTAGTTGTTGGACCTAGGTGCAATTTTAGTACATACAATGGGGAAGTGATCGCTTCCATGCAGGTGATCGAGTATACTCCATTCGCACTCTGTGGCAAGTGTGTCGGTGCACATTGTAAGATCTACATGGGAAAAAGTGGAGTGAGTGGAAAAGTGTGTCGCGGATCCGTTATTCAAACATATTAAGCATTTGCCCCTCTTGTTGGCTATTGGAGAGCCCCATAGTGGACTCCATGCATTAAAATCACCAGCGAAAATTAAAGGAGAAGAAGCTTGGTTGATTAATTGCAGGATGCCTGTACTGGTAAAATGTTCATCTGGTGCAATATAGGTGCAGATAATGGTGATTTTTTTAACTAAGATAATTTCGATCGACATAGCCAGCAAGTTGGATTGAATGGCATTAATTTTGTGTGGAATATCTCTTCTTATGAGAATCGCAATACCTCTTTTACCTGTGCTAAAATGTGGAAGATTGTGAAACATGCCAATGTACTGCTTAGGAGTAAAAGCCGACAAGTTGAAAGAGATGTGAGTTTCATTTAAGAGTATAATAGCTGGGGCATGATCTTGTATTAATAATTGAAGCTCATTGTAACTATTAGTGTAGCCGTTTAGATTCCATTGCAATAATGGAATCATAAGATCTATGTAGGAAAAAAAGAAAAAGGGAAACAGAAGAGAGCTAGAATATCAACTCGTATGAGCAGTCAGTTGAAGCTGAGTGTCACCAATTGAGTACTAGTTCAAAAGAGAGTAAAAGCTAAGCGTATTTATTCAGAGTCAATTTCTATTTGTTCAGTATGTTCAGTAGAGTATTGATTATCGTTGGAATTGCTTGTTGTTGGAAAGAGATTTTCGTGATTAGGTGGATTAGACTGCACGGTAGTGTTGGTAGTAGTGTTGTTGAAGTCAGTATATTTATTAAGCGAGTTTAAGGAGTTGTTTAAGTTAGAAATGAGAGAGGCCGTTGTTGGACTGAAAAGTTTGGGATTTATTTATTTATTTATTTTTATTTATAATAATTCATATAACAAAAAAGGAGTTTTATTATATAAATACATAAACGCAGCACTGGCTACGAGGCCTTCAGCCGAGTTTGGGATTTAAGAAAGAGGCTTGTTGGGTACAGTTGTCGCTGATATTTTCAGCTGAATGTGAGACGTTGTTGTAGTCTGAACTGATCGATGCAGGCTTGTTGATGGAAATATGTTTGTTGTTGGCGTTTGATGAGTGATTTTTTCTAGTTAAAGAGTTTATTGATGAGTTGGGTGCAGAGGTGACCTCTGCGTTTTGTTTTAATGTACTAGGCAAGTCATTGTCGGCAATTCTATGAGTATTTTTAGATTTTGTGGAATTGTTGATGGCTGAAATTTTTGTTGGTGTGTCAAGAATCGATTCTTAATCGACTTCGACTACTGAAGATCGATTCTGAAAAATCGATTATTTTACAAGAAAACTCGATTTTCGAGTAGAATCGGAATCGAGTTTACCATCCCAACTGGCAGCCATCGCGTGCACATATAATAACTTCCGCAGAATAACCACCACAAAAAAAAAAACGATTTTTTTTCTATGTAATTTATATGGAAACCAGAAAATTTGAAAAATGCACCTATTAATATTAATATTAAGAGCTCATCTTTTGAGTGACTTTTTTTTTACACATTTCGAAAATTTTGAGCCTGTTTTTCAGTTGAAAAAAAGGTTACCTCAAAATGGCATACCCTAATATGTATATTACCACTAGTTTAAGCAGTTAGTTTTAAGATTTAGGCTAAGCAATTAGATTAAGTGAAATAAAGAATTCTCTCTTGCGGGAAGGTTACCGCAAGAGGCTTCGGCAAACTCTCCCATACGCACCGTGGGTGGACTCGTTGGCCACTACCGATGCGGTGGAGGAGTGGATTGAAGTCTTCAGCTCGGGGTGCAGTGCTGCGCTGGAGAGGTCCTGTCCACTGAAATCACTGAAAGGCAAAGGGAAACCTCTATGGTGGACTACGGAGCTCTCAGATATTAGGGCGTCATGTAGACGTTTATTCAACAGGGCCCGCAAAAGTGGGTTATCTGGTGACTAAGAGGACCTCGTGGAAGAGCTTCTGTGGAAAAGTGGAAGGCTTTCACGAGTCCTCTAGATTCAGGCGTATTCTCGCAAAAACCCCAGTGTCCCTGGGGTATCTCAAAGACGCAAATGGGAAGTGGGCCCTCAACAGTGAAGAAACACTTCAGATGCTTCTCGACGCTCACTTCCCGAGCAACATGTCCTTTGTGAGGGGACCTCTCGGGGTGCCGTATGACGATTGTGCGGCCTTTGTTGGCATTCTGGATGAGCGACATTTGACGTGGGCGATTAACTCGTTCAAACCATTCATGTCCCCGGGACCAGACGGCATCTTACCAGCGCAGCTGCCACGGCCTGTTAAGGTGTCATGCAGCTGGTTGGCACCTATCTATGCGAACTGCACCAGATTAGGTTACATCCCGGGGATCTGGAGACGAGTCAAGGTTACGTTTACCCCGAAGGCTGGCGGGGGCTCCCATGTCACGGCCAAGGATTTCAGGCCAATCAGCCTCTTCTCCTTCCTGCTTAAGACTCTGGAGAGACTGATGGACTGGTATATAAGGAGACACTTTCCGAGAGACTACCTGTCAGGAGCACAACATGCTTATCGTAAAGGCAGGTCAGTAAATACTGCCTTGCATACTATCGTGTCATGGCTCGAGGAAGTCATTGAAGCCAAGGACTTCGTTGTTGGGACTTTACTTGATATCGAGGGAGCTTTCAACAATGTCCTGCCTGAGGCAGTAGTAACTGCTCTTGACGGTCTTGGGGTTGAATCGAACCTCAAGCACCTCATTCTCAGTCTTCTGTGCGACAGAGTGATCGAAACAGAATGGGACAGCGCGCGTGCGAGGCGAAGTGTGAGTAGGGGAACACCAAAAGGTGGGGTTCTCTCTCCTCTTCTATGGATTTTAGTCGTTCACGAATTGCTCAAAAAACTAGAGGATCGCGGCTGTCGGGTGATTGCCTATGCAGACGATGTAGCACTTATGGTCAAAGGAAAGTTGCTTAGTACCGTGTACGAGTTATCTCAGCGTTGTAACAAAATGGGTGGTCGGTAGTGGACTCGCCATTAATCCAAACAAAACAGAAATGGTTTTATTCAGCCGAAAATATAAAATCCCAGTGGCACCGTTGCCGCAGATGGGAGGTTTTCGCCTGCAACCGGCGGATACAGTGAAATATTTAATGCTCATCCTGAGTAAGAAGCTTTCATGGAAGCCGAATATCGAGGAGAGAGCAGAAAAGGCATCTATTGCCTTATACTGCTGTAGAGGAGCTATTGGCAAAAGATGGGCCTCTCACCGAAAGTGGTACTCTGGCTCTATGGCACCATAGTCAAGCCCATCTTGTTCTATGGTGTCTTCATGTGGTGGAGGGCTTTAGGAAATATCACACTAGCCAAGAAACTGGAAAGCGTTCAACTGGCTGCGCTAATTAGCATATGTGGTGCATTAAGATCCACCCCAACCATGGCACTTAATGCAATTTTGAACATAACGCCGGTGTACATTGCCGGTAGGTGCAAAGCCGCGAAGGTGGCTATTAGACTCAGAGAATCTGGATTTTTAAAGGAACGCGTATCTCCACATTCGGATATCTTCACAAACTTTGACTGCATACCGGATCGTCTGAATCATGGAGTCGCCATACCGAACTCTGAGGTGGGAAGAAGCCGTTGGAGGAGAGGGGCAGCAAGCATCTTCACGGATGGATCACAGCTTGGGGGGAAGGTTGGTGGAGGGGTCTACTGTCGGGAACTCTCTATCAACTCCTGTTTCCGACTTCCCGACTACTGTAGTGTATTCCAGGCTGAGGTCGCAGCCATCAAGGTAGCAGCTGATTTGCTGTTACAAAGTGCATCCACCTTCAGAGAAGTGACCATACACTCAGACAGTAGAGCGGCAATACTAGCGTTGAACTCATTCACAGTGCGTTCAGGGTTGGTCGAAGAATGTCTAGCGTCGCTATGTCTAGCAGCTAAAGTTTTTAAGATTAGACTGGTATGGGTGCCGGGCGACAGCGGAATTGCAGGTAATTGCAAAGCTGATGAATTAGCAAGGAAAGGTACCCTAGAATCATTTTCGGTAGAATGGGAGCGGATCGATGCTCCTGTATCTTCTTGTGTTCTACTACTAGATAGCTAGGCCACGCGGATGCTAATCCAACGGTGGGCCAGCATCGGTACTTGTACGGTTGCAAAAGCCTTCTGGCCCAGGATAGATCGCAGGAGATCTAATGATCTCTTAGCCCTCAGTAAGGCTAACCTCTCAATGGCATCACAAAGGATTACATTATTAGTCAACGTGAGATCTTTGGTCAGCCATCTAACCTAACGTAAGTGCTGTCAAATATGTACAATACTTAAAAATTTTTAGTGGTAAGCTTCGCGTGTCCACGAGTGTATATTCACTCTTTAATTATTTATATACATAAGCTTAATAATATATATCCTTTTTGTTGAAAGGAATCAAATTGAAATTTTTATTCCATTTTTTTTATTCTAAACCAAAAAACATGTAACCAAACTTATTAAATTCAGTAAATATTAATTAAAAAGTATTATAATTTATTATTATTTTAGCCATCATATTAGGAATTATTTTTATTTGGTTTTGCAAATTCGGTTATGGAATTAGTTAGGTTTCGGATGGCCTGCATCATCTCCCGATGCTCCTGCCACCTCACCTCCTCAGCAGCATTCCTCTTGGCGATATCGGTTACTCGTATCAAGCTGTTGATAAGCTTATTTCGAGCACCTTGTGATAGCTGTGTTGTTGAAGCATTCTTCAAAGAAACGAAAGAATTAAAAATGCCAAAAAAATCGTATCTTCTTCTTCTTAATTGGCGTAGACACCAATTACGCGATTATAGCCGAGTTAACAACAGCGCGCCAGTCGTTTCTTCTTTTCGCTACGTGGCGCCAATTGGATATTCCAAGCGAAGCCAGGTCCTCCTCCACCTGGTCCTTCCAACGGAGTGGAGGTCTTCCTCTTCCTCTGCTTCCCCCGGCGAGTACTGCGTCGAATACTTTCAGAGCTGGAGTGTTTTCGTCCATCCGGACAACATGACCTAGCCAGCGTAGCCGCTGTCTTTTAATTCGCTGAACTATGTCAATGTCGTCCTATATCTCATACAGCTCATCGTTCCATCGAATGCAATATTCGCCGTGGCCAACGCGCAAAAGAACCGTAAATCTTTCGTAGAAATTTTTTCTTGAAAACTCGCAACGTCAACTCATCAGTTGCTGTCATCGTCCAAGCCTCTGCACCATATAGCAGGACGGGAATTATGAGTGACTTATGGAGTTTGGTTTTTGTTCGTCGAGAGAGGACTTTACTTCTCAATTGCCTACTCAGTCCGAAGTAGCACCTGATGGCAAGAGTTATCCTGCGTTGGATTTCCAGGGTGATATTGTTGGTGGTGTTTACACTGGTTCCCAAATATACGAAACTATCTACAACTTAAAGATATGACTGTCAACAGTGACGTGAGTGCCAAGTCGCGAGTGCGACAGCTGTTTGTTTGATGACAGGAGATATTTCGTCTTGCCCTCGTTCACTGCCAGACCCATTTGCTTTGCTTCCTTGTCCAGTGTGGAGAAAGTAGAATTAACGGCGCGGTTGTTGAGGCCGATGATATCAATATCATCCAATCAGTTTTTTGACGGTTGGCTTTAATCTTTCACACAATACGCTTGATATAACCTTATACGCGATGGTAAGGAGGCTTATCCCACGGTAGTTGGCGCAGATTGTTGGGTCTCCCTTTTTGCGGATTGGGCAGAGCACACTTAAATTCCCATCGTTTGGCATGCTTTCGTCCGACCATATTTTACAAAGAAGCTGATGCTTGCTCCTTATCAGTTCTTCGCCGCTGTGTTTAAATAGCTCGGCCGACAATCCATCGGCCCCCGATGGCCCGCCCTTCTTCATGGTCGGGCAATGGAACGTTTGCTGCATAGTCATCGATTGCGGAATCGGGCTCGCCTTCTCCTGCCGTTATGCGTTCACTGCCATTCAGCAGGCTGGAGAAGTGTTCCCTCCATAATTTAAGTATGCTCTGGGCATCGGTGACTATATATATATGTGTATGTTGTAAATATATGTATGATTACACGATTTTCCAAGCTTATTGATGAGCATGGAGATGATGACGATGGTTCAGTGTTTAACTTGCTTGCCTGTTGCCCATGGTTTGTTTGTATTGGGCTGTCTAATGGCAGAGGACTAGATGCAGA
Source organism: Bactrocera neohumeralis (assembly GCF_024586455.1). Lineage (NCBI taxonomy): Eukaryota > Metazoa > Arthropoda > Insecta > Diptera > Tephritidae > Bactrocera > Bactrocera neohumeralis. The sequence continues at coordinate 34,555,796 of NW_026089622.1, forward strand.
TGATGCTGGTAATGTTGGGCACTCAACTGTCAAAGGTTCATTTGGTATCAAGCATTGAATTTCCTTCACTCCATCCATGGTAACCGAACCAAGCGTGGGTAAGGCCTTTGGTTAAAATTCAGCCATTGGCTTCAGGCTTGGCCCTCCACCAGTCGGCTTCTGACCAATTTTCAACGCCTTGCCCGCGTGCACAGTTGGCTTTTCCAAACACCCAACATCTAAAAATAAACAAACCAATTTACAACATATCACATAAACTAATATTAAGCACTTACTTCTTTCCATTTTGCTGATGTTCGTGTTGACCCTCTACACGAATTTAACTCCTCCCTTATTTCCTGCCACAATTCACGAATTTGGGAGCCGTCTTTGGCGAATTTTTTCCTGTGCCCATTTCTGGATGCGCCTGGCAAAATGATACATACGTCTCCAGTTGCTCATGAGTTGCCCTTTCCTGCTTTGATTTGCTGTCAAATTATAGTTAGTTAATTAAACTAGATTATTGGAAGATGGAGTCATGTGTAGATGTTCACGAAAGTGAGGAAAGTTCCCTGATCGCCATTCACTTGGGAGTGGCCAGAAACGATTCTGTTACATATGCCAAGTATCCTCTGGGTAGCCTAAGAAAATCCGTTTTAAGGCGAGCTAAAGTGAGAAGGCGAAATATCCCCTACATAGGGTTGTGCGCTGGGTTTGGGACCCGCCACGTAAAAAAACACCCCCAAAGAAAGAAAGCAACAAGCCTAAAATGAGAGACCCCCTTTTTGATGACGACCATAGCAAACGAAATAAGGACTACGATTTAAGGGCATGCACCTGGAATGTCCGGTCCCTTAATTGGGAAGGTCCAGCCGGTCCGGCCAGCTGTTTGATGTCCTTGTGAAAATAAAGGCTAACATCACCGCCGTCCAAGAAATGCGATGGAACAGAGACAGAGACGAGTAGGTCCTTGTGGCATTTACTACAGTGGCCATATAAAGGAGCGCAAGTTTGGTGTTGGATTCCTGGTGGGAGAGAGACTCCGTCGCCGAGTACTATCATTCACTTCAGGTGCCGTGTTCAAACACGGCGGCGAAGAACTGATAGGAAGCATGCATCAACTTCTTTGTAAAATATGGTCGAACGAAACCATGCCCAACGATTGGAATTTAAGTGTGCTATTCACAGTCCATAAAAAACGAGACCCCACAATCTGCGCCAACTACGGTGGGATAAGCCTCCTCAACATCGCATATAAGGTTCTGTCGAGCGTATTGTGTGAAAGATTAAAGGCCACCGTCAACAAACTGATTGGACCTTATCAGTGTGGCTTTAGACCTGGCAAATCAACAACCGACCAGATATTCACCATACGCCAAATCTTGGGAAAGTCCCGTGAAAGAAGAATCGACACACACCACCTCTTCGTCGATTTCAGCTGCTTTCGACAGCACGAAAAGGAGCTGCCTTTATGTTTCGATGTCTGAATTTGGTATCCCCGCAAAACTAATACGGCTGTGACGTTGAGCAACACGAAAAGTTCCGTCAGGATCGGGAAGGACCTTTCCGAGCCGTTCGATACCAAACGAGGTTTCAGACAAGGCGACTCCCTATCGTGTGACTTCTTCAACCTGCTGCTGGAGAAAATAATTCGAGTTGCAGAACTTAATCGAGCAGGTACAATATTTTATAAGAGTGTACAGCTGCTGGCGTATGCCGATGATATTGATATCATCGGCCTCAACACCCGCGCCGTTAGTTCTGCTTTCTCCAGGCTGGACAAGGAAGCACAGAAAATGGGTCTGGCAGTGAACGAGGGCAGGACGAAATATCTGCTGTCATCAAACAAACAGTCGTCGCACTCGCGACTTGGCTCACCTGTCACTGTTGACAGTCATAACTTTGAAGTTGTAGATAATTTCGTCCATTTAGGAACCAGTATTAACACCACCAACAATGTCAGCCTAGAAATCTAACGCAGGATTGCTCTTGCCAACAGGTGCTACTTCGGACTGAGTAGGCAATTGAAAAGTAAAGTCCTCACTCGACGAATAAAAGCCAAACCCTATTAGTCACTCATAATTCTCATCCTGCTATATGGTGCAGAGTCTTGGACGATGACAGCAACCGATGAGTCGACATTACGAGTTTTCGAGAGAAAAGTTCTGCGAAAGATTTACGGTTCTTTTGCGCGTTGGCCACGGCGAATATTGCATTCGATGGAACGATGAGCTGTATGAGATATAGGACGACCTTGACATAGTTCACCGAATTAAAGACAGCGGCTAGGTCATGTTGTCCGGATGGACGAAGACACTCCAGTTCTGAAAGTATTCGACGCAGTACCCGCCGGGGGAAGCAGAGGAAGAGGAAGACCTCCACTCCGTTGGAAGGACTAAGTGGAGAAGGACCTGGCTTCGCTTGGAATATCCAATTGGCGGCACGTAGCGAAAAGAAGAATCGACTGGCGCGCTGTTGTTAACTCGGATATAATCGCGTAAGCGGTGTCTACACCAATTAAGAAGAAGAAGAATTAAACTAGTTTCCTTTAAATATAGAAATATTTGTGAAATCTTACGTTGTATAAGAATCCATTTCTAATGAATTAATAATTTGAATAGAAATATTAGCTGTTTCTTTTTACATTATTTTATTAAACACACATGTAGGTAAAAGCTCTGCGTACTGAAGCTTTGTATTTTATAAAAATTGTCACAGAACAAAATTTATTTGTTGATAAAAATTGCATAATATTAACAATATTTTATTAATTTGTCAAGTGCACAGAATAGGGATGTTAGAAGGAAGCAAAATGTACAAAAACCGTAAGTTATATTACAATAAATAGACAAATACTTATATTTATAATAGATAACTCCTTTGGAAGAATAGTTCCTCCATTCTATTTCATTAAAATAATTTCAAATTTCTTTAAAAGTATTGAAGTTAACAAAATATGTAAACACAACCGATTTTGCTTTGTAAAGTTTGCTTTCAGACATCGCAAATTTGTGAAGAAATTGTGAGCATTTGAGCTTTTGAAATCACCTCAGCATACGGAAAACCTCACAAGCAACAAAAACCTTACAATAGTGGGGGTGAATTTAGTATTAAGTGTATGTCAAAACTATAAACTTTAAGAGATATGAAGAGATAGTTACTAATTTTTTTAATCAGAAAATCAAGAAATTAAAAATTTGTATATAAAAGATTACCATTTTGTTATATAGTTATTGGTTTCGTTTTTATTCTATTATCAAAATGACACGATATCATTTATTTGTTATAAGACTTAATTTCGCAAATTATACGGATACGGAGTTTTCCGAATCCCGTTTCTTACATGGTTGCTTATACATATGTGCTTAACAATTTTCAGTAGTTATAGTAGAATATTCATTAATTTACAGTTTAAAAGATCATAAATATAAAACATATTTAAGAAACCGTATTAAAATTAACTGATTTTATTTTGAAAAAATAGCAAAGTTTTACAATTAAATAATATATTTGGGACACTTTTTCCATATATAATAATAATTCAATTCAACCAAAAAGGGATAGAAAGAGAAACTCAACCGCAGACTCCGTTTGACATTTCTTCATGGACACCTTTCAGCTGTGCTTTCGTTTACGTCGTATCCGCTGATAGTTTCTTTACTCCCTCTTTACGATGATAAACATTTTAAATGTGCGCTTAAATGGAGGTGGAATTGTAATTGCAATTTATATTAAATATTAATTTTTTTCGATATAACGTAATATTTATTTTTATCGTAAAATTAAGTGCTGACGGAAGCAAGTTATTAGTCCGAATCCGTTTAGACCTGGAAATCGTTAGTGGAACAAAGCAAACGTCGGTACTTTGGGTTCGAGTACGAAAAAAAATCATTGCTGATGCACCAGGACGTAGCCTGACTAGGAGAAAGTTTTTATTTGTGCTCTCAGCATACATATAAATCAATAAATAAAAAGAAATAGGGCAACTGGTAGAGTTTTGCAACTCCCTGGGAGTTTTGTTTTGATGAAAAAATTTATGGCAATCGACATTTCCTCTTTCATCATCTAATTTTCTGAGTATATTCGATATCTTAAATTGCTCAACTTTACATAGTTGACCAAAATTACAATTTCGAAATTGAGTCAAATGAAGACATCGATAAAGACCAAAATTTATAATCTAATATAAGAAACAAGAAACGGAAAGTGCCAGTAATTGAAGTATTGCAATGGACACAAAGAAGTGATAGCGAAGATTATATGAATGTGGAAAATCAGAAATGTGTCAATCTTCACTATTATTGCGTTTTAAGTGTCAGTATGTTTGTGTTATCGGTGCGAAAATGAGCTTCGAACAAAGAGCCAACATTCAATTTTGTTTTTAAATTGGTAAAACTTTTACCGAAACGTTTCAATTGATGAAACAAGTTTATGGCGATGATTGCCAATCCCGTAGAGTGCCAGAGTGGTTTCAACGTTTCCAAAGTGGTCATGGGGACATAAATGATGATCAACATGTGGGCCAATCAAAACCCGTGATCAGCGGAAATTCCATCGAAAATGTGCGCGAATTCATCAAAAATCAGTCGAAATCATCATTGAAATTCATGGAAATGGAATTGAACATCTCCAAAACATCGATTTATCGCATTTTGATCGAACTTTTGGGCTTACGAAAGGTATGTGCACGGTTTGTTCCGCACAAATTGTGACTGACGACCAAAAATTGCTCAGAATCCGTCTCATCGATCGACGCTTGTGACCGATTCTTTGACCAAAAATCACATTTTAAGGGGGGAGCCTGCTTTAGAGGCTTCAAAAAATCTATATTTTCAAGGATTTTTTGGGAAAGGAAAGAAATGTCTGATTGAAATGAAACTTTTAGGATTTACTCTTACATATTTGAAGAGTTTTCTCAAATTTTTTTCTTATTATACATTAGATATTCTTCATGTTTGAAGAAATTTACTGAGGCTCCTCGAGTGTGCAATTTCTGTGTTGCGGGCAAGATGCAGGTCGCAATTTTCATCTGAAACAAAAGAAATTTTTAATTTTCAATAGTGTAATTCCTAAGTGAACCAAGAAAAAGTGAAAAATTCAACAATTTTTCGCAGATTAAAAAAAAATGCATTAAAAAAAAATTACTTTAAATCGTTTAAAACCGGATTAATGTTAACTTTTTAAGGTATTCTAGGTTCACCTAGAAGAGAATTTAATTCCAAATACAACGCATTTTGATTCGTTTCAATAGGACGTTTACTTTTTTCCTATCCTGCCCGCCAATTAAGAAACATCGAGAAATCGCGCTTCAAAGTTTTCGCTTTCTGTCCAATCGCTCATATATCTGCTAGACGCTCGGTAACTATTTCCCTTCTAGCACCGAAAATATTTCGAATTCCAATCTAAAACTTTGGGGACATATTCTTAGATTATTTTTAAAGAGATTTAAGCAAAAAAAAACAATCGATTTTTTGAAGCTTCTAAAGCAGGCTCCCCCCTTAACTATTAACCACTCCCCGTATTCACCTGATATGGCACCGTGCGACTTCTTCCTTTTCGGAAATGCCAAAGCTGTATTGAAGCAGAAGGAGACTATTTTGAATAAAATAAATTGATTTTGCCGAAAAAACCATTTCTTCAGTTTTTTTTAAACCTGGTCGAGACCAACGGTCTGATGCACTTAGTCGAGACCAATGGTGCTTGGCTAGGCCAAGTGGTGTTTACATACATTTGTATGAAAATACGTGTTGTATTTACGCTCATATATGTATGTACAATATAGATTCATTTTTGAAATTTCTTACCTCTCGATTTGGTTGAAATCAAATTGACTGCCTTGTTCACGCTTGGCGTGGCAATATCGTTCACAAAAAATGTAAAATTTTGAGAAAAATTACATTTTTCTTAAGCTTTAAAACGCTCTAGCGGGTAAAGTATTTGACCTAGATAAACATACAAACCAATTTGGACATGTAACGAACATGAAAACAGATAAATCAACCGTGCGAAGTGATAGAAACATGCCAAAGTTCATATATTTTCATACAAAATATATGGGGTCTAGCCAAGCACCATTAGTGCACTAAGGTGTAATATGATAATATCCTTTTTTCGTCCTTTTCGATGCGATATCCTTGAACTTTTTTCTGAATTCTATATAGAATAAAATTCTAGGAAGCTACCTGGAAGCGCAAGTCGTTTGCTACACTCTAAATATATTTAAATAACATTTAAAAACAAAATATGCCTGGCCAGACCCGAGGGTCTCGATGAGGGTTAAGTTTGTTTACTTTTGAACGCACCTTGTATGTTTGAATTTATTGAACATAGAAATGCGATAATGCACCATCTTTTATTGCATTTGTTATTCGTTATCATTTCGCCACATTTTCAACTAATACTGGCTATCAAGCAAATTCACATGACCACTCCGATGACACCGTTTTGACACAATCGAGGATATAAAAGCTGAATCGAAGAAAGCTCTGATGGCCATCATGACGGAGGAATTTTCCAAGTGCTATGATGACTGGAAAATTCGTTGGTATAAGTGTGTTGCAGCGGGAGGCGATTACGTTTAAAGAGATGAAATGGACAAAAATCACCTTTCAATTTGATCACTGCAGTATTTATTATATGTGACCTGGTCTACGGAAAGGGGGCTTAGGTGTCAAAAAAAAGGAGAACAATTAATGAGATAACGAGAAACTGACCATTATTTTTAACAGCTTTTCCCAGAAAACTACTTTTCGCACGTTAGCTCCCTTTTCGTAGACCAGGTCACATATACCAAGTGTACCGGTATGAAATGAGCGTTTTTTGTGAAAATTAAATAATGATATTGAATATGAAAGTAATTTTGTTTATTGCTTTTTACATATTTTGGCTGCCTTTCTAGCAATTTTTGGGTACCATGCCAATAGAAATGTTCAATTTTTGAAGCAAACCTACTTCTGCGTAGGAATCGAAGTGCTGCTCAGAGTATGCGTATCCCAACGAAGAAAATAAATGGTAATCGGAAGGAGCCAAATTTGGAGAATACGATGAGTGAGGTAGCAGCTCTTACTGAAGTGATTTTGCTTTTTGTGTAACAAAATTACTTTGCCATGTCTTCTTGTCCATTCTGGTCGTTTTTCGATCAATGCATGGTTCAAATTGATCATTTGTTGTCTGTAGCGATTACTATTAATAGTTTTACCAGGTTTAAAAAGTTTATGCTATACCACACCATTCTGATTTTACCAAACACAGAGCCTTCTTACCGAATGGATCTGAATTTGCAGTCAATGTTGATGGTGCTCTCGTATAACTCATGGTTTTCTCCGCTTAGGATTCTTAATCCGCCAATTCTCGCTGTGTATCGTTTGAGTTGTTTGTGATTTGACCAACATGTTTTCTTTTGGCAATTTCCAAGATTTTGGTTTTCGGGATTTTTTTTCGCTGATTTGGGATGAGATTCTCAATTTACCGTAATAATATTTAATTTTTTGTAAAATGTGTGTTTCTGCTAAACTTGGGGTGCATTGAAGTTTTAATTCGTATTTTGTCTACAATCTCGTCAATTTCGTATTATGTAGTTAGTCATTTCATGCCACGATGGGTTGCTTCCATTTCGTTGGCAATACGGCGGTGCATATATTTTCTAGTATTGGGTCCCAGCTATCTGTGGTAATATTTTGTATTAATAAAACCAGTGGATTGTAGTCTACTCATAATATTTTTTTTTTTGAATTTTAAGCAAGTTTAGTTACTTGTTTATCAACCAATATTCTTTCATTTTCGTACAATCGGATGTGGAATACGTGCAATTGATTTTAATAGGTTTAGTTGTTCGAAGATGATAGCAGTTGTAGATTTATACTGGTCTAAGCAATTTCCGTATTTTACGCAAGCCGATGATTAAAAATTTTCTTACTGATCTGAATTGGCATTGTTGGAATTATTAATTTTAATTCCTAATACCGATTCAGAATTTCCTTCAATTCGAGAGCAGTATCTTATTAAACTACCGTCATTAATCAGTTTTGTTTGATATGTATTAAAGTATGCGTGAGTGTTGTTAAAAAAAATAATCAGTGTAAATTTGTATTTATTTTTCACTAAAAAAGAAACGCGAGAATGTAATTGAAAAAAATGTATTGTAAAATCACAACGCGAAGGATTCGGTTATAAAATAGTACTTAGCTCTGGTTGCCCAGAGCTCCTTTATTTATAGATTTTCTTATCATTATTCATGTATGCACCACATGCAGAGTGCATACACCTACATACGTAGGTTGCTATATGTATTGCTGGCCTAATAATGTAAATAGGCATATTTATCAACGAAAATGTTTTTTTTTATTTAAATTTTTTTTTTTTTTGTCGATTGCTGTTTTGTTTCGGGCTCATACGCATAGATCCATGATTCGTCGTCTTCTGAAGCACCGCGATCGTATTTTTTCAGCATTTCATTACAGCAATCCACACCATCCTTTTTTTGAGCGATTGTCAAATTGTGCGGGAACCAACGAGAACAAACCTTTTTTACTGCCAGGTGTTCATGCAATATCGAATGTATGCTGGTGGGAGAAATGCATAGGCATGCCTCTATTTGAAGGTATGTTACATGATGGTCTTGCATTATCAGTTCACGTACGGCATCGATGTTTTCTGGCACAACGGCTGTTTTTGGACGACCTTCACGGAATTCGTCTTTGAGCGAGCGTCGGCCACGATTGAATTCGTTGTACCAGTTTTTCACAGTGCTATAGGATGGTGCTTCATAGCCATACAAAGATTTTAGTTCATCGATGCACTCTTGTCGTGATAATCCACGTCGAAAGTTGTGAAAAATGATCGCACGAAAATGTTCACGAGTTAATTCCATTTTTTGGCCGAGATGAATTTTTTAATTCCCTGTAAATAAAACAATTCACGATTAAATGACAAAACGTTCTGAGTGATGTTATGCTAAATGTCAAACTTTCCGATGGAAATGTCAGATTGCACCTGGCAACACTTAGTGTTGCCCTAGGCCATAATATATATAGCAGCCCTGGTATCTTAATACTAATCTACTGTACATACCGACAGCATGTACATTAGGGTGATTCAAAAAAAAATTTTTTTTTTTCAATTGGTACTCGCAAAAATAGGTTCCTAGACACCTCTAAGAAAGCCTCTCCAAATATGATTTTTTAATTGTAACGGGAAGGTCCTCCGCCTAACGGTTTTCTATTTTTTCTTATTATCAGATAGAAAAATTTATATCTCGCTTCCAACTACTTGAAAAAATATTTTGTTAATTAGGTTTTGTAGGAAATTGAATGCTCTAAAATATGGTCTCTTATGATTTTTTCGTAAACCCAACCGTTTAAAAGATATTAACAGTTAAAGTTTGATTATTTTTGGGAACATTTTTTATTTCTTATGAATTTTATATCTCAATGAAAAAAAATTATTATGAATAGATTTTTGGAGAGGTTTTCTTAGAGGTGTCTAGGAGCCTATTTTTCAGAGTACCAAACGAAAAAAAAAAAAATTTTATTTGATCCACCCTAATATGCATTGATGTTTGACGATGAATATCTCGAAAACGCTTAGCTTAATCGAAAAATCATAGTAGACCATTTTTATAGAGCAGTAAATTTCCTACAAAACTATGTGTATCATCATTCATAATAATTTTTTTTCATTGAGTTATAAAATTAATAAGAAAAAAAGAATTTTTCCAAAAATAGTCAAATTTCAACCCTTAATATCTTTTAAACGGTTGGGTTTACGAAAAAATCATAAGAGACCATATTTTAGAGCATTCAATTTCCTACAAAACCTAATGAACAAGATATTTTTTCAAGTAGTTGGAAGCGAGATATAAATTTTTCTATCTGATAATAAGAAAAAATAGAAAACCGTTAGGCGGAGGACCTTCCCGTTACAATTAAAAACTCATATTTGGAGAGGCTTTCTTAGAGGTGTCTAGGAACCTATTTTTGCGAGTACCAATTGAAAAAAAAAAAAAAAATTTTTTGAATCACCCTAATGTACATATATCTTAAACATAATTTTTCCCAACTGCATACACAACTATTCCTTATCTATTATTAGTTTAGGATCATTTACGATTCTTTACATTGCATACATTAAATACTACTTACAGTCTCTAATCAATGTACCCGAAATGAAAATTTATTGCGGTGATGATTGAAATGGGTATTTGTATATACATATTTATAATTACGACTGCATTTGTATGTGTTAGCGATAATGCACATAAATATTTGAAATATGATATCTGTTTCTATATCGATTTACAAGAATATCTTATTTACAATTGCAGCCGTTAAGAACTGTTCAGAAATCTGAACATACTGCCCACGTTGAAGTGTTTACAGTTCAAAATAATTCAAGTCTTTATATGTAAATCTTGGACATTTTAATTAAATTTTTCTTTATAAGATTAGCGGATCGAACTCGTAATAATTTTTCTTTTATAAGCTATTTTTTATTGTATTACATTTTATTTTATATTATAATTTTATTTTACTAATATTAATAATTAATTTCGTAAGATATATCCTCCTAGCGGATGTGAGTGCCTTGCTGAATTACAGATGCGTTGTAAGACTAGTGTTACGATGACTGCATCAGCAATTAATAGGATTAAGTTGTCAGTATTAATGCCGTAATGCATCATATGATGTCATTATATGCAAGTCCAAGCGTTTCGAATTTAATCACGGAACTTTTCAGATTGTGTGCCCAATTTCGCCAAGTGTAGCGACCCTTTCATCGAGTATTTTCGGCTAGAGAGGCACATCTACGTTGAATTTGTCAGCCTTGTGCCACCTCTTGATTTCTGAAGGAGTTGAACATATCAAGCTGGGATGACCGTGCGCAAAGCCCAAATTTACCATACGTCTTTCTGCCAACAAAATAATATGATTACCATTGGATAGTGTATAACTATCGACTTGGGGTTTGTCATTAATCTTCTTCTTGGCATTGGCATTTAAACATGCGACGTCGATTTCACAATCGAAATCACCAATATTACAAATGATCGCATCGTCGGGCATCTATTCAAAATGTGCGCTAGTAATAATGTCCTTGCAACCAGTTGTTATTACAAAGATGGTATCTTCTTTGTATGCTTGCTCAATGGTGGTTACTTCATAGCTTTCCATAGCCGCTTGCAAAGCAATGATAGAATCGATTTCGGTGACAATAACGATTCCGACTTTGCCGTTTAATACCATCAATTAGCGACTCGCGACAGCCATACAGATTATAGAATTTACTCTTGGTCACCGAGTCGTTGACGTTGATGGCTGGCACACCGAGACGTCTCTTCTTCACCATTTCATATAAATTGTGTATACCGGTTGTATCTAGTTTCTTCGCTCAAACCCTTGAAGTCCTTCGGGCTCGTGGGAACTTTTCATGCACTAAGTTCACTTAAGTTCTTATCGAGAATCAAGTTCAAGAGCTGATTATCTGAGGACAGTAAGGTCTGTTCAATACACCATAAGTATTCTTCATTCATCAGGTCAAAGAAGGAGTAGTTTAATGCCACTATAAAGGGTAACACTAACTTAGTCTTCCTTTGGATCTTCCTCCCCGTGAACGCGATGATGTCGTGAATCATTGAGTTCACTTAATCCTTTTCAAATATCGTTGAGTATTTTAAATGTTTTGGTGAATTTTAAATTTGGTGCCTTTCAAATGAGCATTGAAATAAATTGATGTGGACAATTATATCCCACGCTGTCCTGGTCAACCCAACATAGCCTCTTTTTTTAGAAAATACTCCAGAACTTGTTTTAAAATATTTTATGTCTAAATACATTATTTACAATATGGTAAAACTATAAGTAAGCTTAACAAAGTAAGTGTAAGGTTTTTATTTTTCTTGTTTTTTAGTTAGATTCGACGGCATCTCTCTTTATTATTTACGTATTTTTCCTTTGGTAGCAAAAGGATTAACATTGTCCATCGCTCTTTACGATGTGCCATTGCTTATCTTTACGTCTACATTTGCAGTCTTGGCTTAAAATGACGTTTCAATTCGTCCTCTCTTCCACTGCAATGATGGAATATTTTGTTCTTTAAAAAGTACCAATGTCCCAGTTTTAATATTTTCAAAAGGAACTTGGCATTTGCTTCTTTTTTGTGGTTTATTATTTTTAAGTTTTCTATCTAGAGAGATTAATCTTCATTTTGCTTGTGAAGAAGAATCTCCTAAGTTCATATTGTCCTTTTCGAATGGAAAAGCTGCAGTAAATTTACTATCTGCAGAGAATTTTAAATTATTACGAAAGTATTTCTCGTACTGTGTTTCTTTTTTAGTTTTATTAAGATATCTTTTTTCAGGGGATTTTATTTTAAAAAACTCTTTTAGTTGATTATCTCGTTTTTCATCTAAATATGTCACAACACTGCAGTGTGCTAAATTGGAGCTTTTGTCAGCTGATCCATATATTGACCACCCAAACACACTGTTCTGGAGTTTGTAATTCATATTTTCAATAGTTATTTTTTCTTCTTTTACCAAATCAAAAAATATGCCCGCACCTAATAGTACATCAATTTTACCTGGAACATTAAATGAAGAGTGGACTAGTTTTATATTCTCTGGAATTTTTTTAACTTTAATGAATTTTATGGGAACATTTGATACAATATTTTGTACCACAATGGGGCCTTTGTTTCGAAAGGATCTATTATTTATTTTAATTGAAGACTAATTCTTTCTTTTGTATTGATCTTGTTTCGTCCAACCCCTTCAATAATAATGGATACATTCCTGGAGGGAAGTTTTAATTTATTATACCCTGAACAGGGTGTATTAAGTTTGTCACGAAGTATAATATAAATACTATAAAGTATATACACATGTAAGTATATAAATGATCAGTATGTTGAGCTGAGTCGATTTAGCCATGTCCGTCTGTCTGTCCGTCTATCCCTCTGTCTGTCTGTATATATACGAACTAGTCATTTTCTCTTCAAGAAGCTGCTCATTTGTCGGTACAGCCGATATCGGACCACTATAACATATAGCTGTCATACAAACTGAACAATCGGAATCAAGTTCTTGTATGGAGAACTTTTGCATTTGACAAGATATATTCACGAAATTTGGTTAGATTATTTTCTAAGTCAACATTGTAATCTCCGAAGAAATTGTTCAGATCGGTTGACTATAGCATATAGCTGCCATACAAACCGAACGAGCGGAATCAAGGGCTTGTATGGAAAACTTTTGCATTTTACGTGGTATCTTCACGAAATTTTAAATGGATTACTGCATAAGGTAATAATATAATCTCCGAAAAAATTATTCAGATCAGATTACTATAGCATATTGCTTCCATACAAACTGCACAAGTAGTTACTAGAAGAAATGCAACTGTGAAGGGTATATTAGCTTCTGTGCAGACGTTTTTTCTTGTTTTCCAGTTCTTTGGTTATAAGGTGAACTTGAGACCAATTATCTAATAAGGCACGTGCTTTATTATTCTTCCATTACGGCCTTTTATACCAACTGTGATTAGCAAGACATGTTTGGAATCACTTATTAATCTCCTATTTTTCATATTTTTAAACACTGTGCTTTTTGCTTTAAAGGATTTATGGTTGTGGAGCCATAAATGATGGTTTCCTTGACATGTGAGGCAACTTTCGCCTTTACATTCTTTTATATTATGCCCTGTTTTAAGACATTTGGTGCATAATTTATTTTTCATTACTGCATCCCATTTGGGTAGATAGAGCCTTAAATTTAAATCAATAAAATTTATTGTGTGAGGTATTACATGCCATTATGCATTTAAATTCTACATTTTCAAACTTTGGTGATGTTTTTGAAGCTTGTGCTGCTTCTAGTGCATTCCCTTCATGATTCAGAAACGAGTGTAGTGAATTTAAGGTCGGTATTTCTTCAGGGTTTTTAAGGGAATTTTCATACCTAGGTCTTAACTTGTTGTCTAAATTTTGCACAAGCGTATAGTTTAATAAAGCTTCTGACAAATTATCTGCAGACAAACTGAGGCTTTCCAATGCTTGTGTACTTACAGAATTTTTTTCTTGAAATTTGGTTTTCACTTCACTCGCGTGTTCTAAAAACTTAGGGGTCACCAACATGTAAAATCACTACGCGAAGGGTTTAAGATTTAAAACAGTACTCAGCTCTGGTTGCCCAGAGCTCCTTTATTTATAGATTTTCTTATCCAAATTCATGTATGCAGCACATGCAGAATGCATACACATACATATCTTAATTCTAATCTGCAGTACATACCGACAGCATGTACACATATCTTAAACATAAGTGTTCCCAACGGTATACGCAACTATTTCTTATCTATTATCAGTTTAGGATCATTTGCGATCCTTTACATTCCATACATTAAATACTACATTCTCTAATCAATGTACCCGAAATGAAAATTTATTGCGGTGATGATTGAAATGGGTATTTGTACATACGTATTTATGCCCTGCAGAAAATTCGACTAGTTCAGAACTAGCACAGAACTAGACCTTTTGATGACAGTACTAGTTCTAGCTCAATACCCAAGCAATGCTTTCAACTGTCCACTTTTACACGGTGTTGTCAATTGTCGCCCAGTGCATTTCTTTGCCACTCGCCTTTAACTGGTTCCGTCGTGGACAGTCCTAAGGTAGCTCCGTCATGCTTAGTTCTACTCCAAAAAACCACAAAATCTAAATTAAGAACTCATTTTATCAATTCAAAACATGTATATATCAATTTTTTTTTTGAAACATAAAAGTTAATTCTCCTCAAAGCACAAATTTAATGTTTTCTTTCCGATATTTTTCTTGTTTTGAAATATATGGACACACATAAAATTAACAAAATACACACTTATAATATGGAATATTAACATAAAAATTCAGTTCTCTTTCAACTTTCATACTTTTATAATAAAAAAAATTGTATTAACATATAATATAAAAACTCAGTTCTTCATGTCAATTCATATCTATATAGCACAATTTTTGCTATCGTTGAATTCAATGCACATATAAAGGTACATACGGGCATGTGCTGCAAATCGTTTTCGCATGAAACTGCCACCGAAACAAACGACAAATACGTGTTTGTGTGACACTTTCATGTGAAAACGATTTGCAGCACATGCCTGATATATGTATGTATGTATAAAATATTAAGGCAATTTATGGGTCAATTTAAGAAAGTAATAAAATTTAAAATCAAAGAAAGTAATAAAGTTTAAAATCAAAGAAAGTGTGAAGTGAACAAAAGGAAGAAAACAAAAAGTTAAGTAGGGGTGGTGGCTTTTGATGCAGATATGGTTTTAAAAATGCGCTTTTTCTGCATTCGGATGGCCTTGGGTAGGTTGTCCTCTGCATTTTCGACCTTCGGGAGTTGAGAAACTGAATCTATTTTACGGAATAAACATGTATGTATGTACATAAGTATACGGTGCTTCATTATTGAAACTTGCGACTTACCCAGAAGAGCAGCATATAGTTTCTCGTTGGTTTTGAGTCTTTTCTTGCCGTGCGTCCCGTCCAAATTGTGGCTGAGGACAACTGAATCGTCAAATATATTCTTCAAATTTCGGGTGGCACTTTGCTGCAGCAGTCTCTTTATGGTGGACACCTGGAATATCTGCTGCTAAGTCGCCGAAAAAAGGGTTTTGTCTAATTTTTATTTAAAAAATGCTTTATGTTGGATCAAAATGGTACAATAATGGAATAACGCGGTGGTGTTAGTGATGTAAGTTTTGAATCGATGTGGTGTGGTGAAGGTTGCGTGTTAGTGATGCCAGTTTGAATCGTTGGGGTGTGTGTGTGTTGAGGTCGGGGGAGGATGCTCATTTGTACATCCTGGCCCCCCTAGGCGAGTATCTAGCCTAGTAGCCTCTGAAGCCGTTGTAACGTGGCTACCACATTGCTGAGGCCGGTGGAACGGCGCGATTGCGGCCTTGGTTGGTGCCTCCGGTTCGGTGGAGGAGTGCGGTGACGCCACGAACGTGAGTGCTCCGCAGGGTATGCCGGCCTGCGTGGTTGCGATCGCTTGGGTCTTCTGATGGCATTACGGCTGCGATGAGCATCATGACGCCCGCCATCGAGTACGCCGGTGCGGTGTAGTAGTGTGTGGTGGGGACGCATGCATACTTGGCATTGGTAGCCCGTTGTGCACTCTTGCGTAAGATGGGTGGGCGCCAGACAATTCAGGCAATGTCCATGTGCCTGAGCGACCTGCTGGCGTTGCTGAGGAGTCATCCCCTTGAAGATGCCACAGCGTGGCAGCGGATGACGACGGCGACATAGAGCGCATTCTAGTTGTGGTGGTTCCGGAGCCGTTGATCGCGTGTCGTTTTGTGGAGCCGTTGAAACTGCTCGGGGAGCTGCGGTGGCTATGGTGGTTCGCGGCGCTGCGACTGGTGTAGTCTTCGAGCGCGGAACAGTAACTGCCGAACGTATTGTGGGCGTGGGCGCAGTTGGCATCTCGGCATCAATTGTTATCTGTTAAAAGATTTTATTTTAATTAACATATACATACATATATATATTCATATAGGCATTGGTGCCACGAAATGTGGCACGAGTGAGTCGTCATGTGGATCGACTCCCTTTTCTTGGTTTTTGTTGCTAGTTATTGATATTGGAGCATTTTATCATTATTTATTTTTCGTTTCTTTGTTTATTAATTACGGTTACGTTATTTTCAGTTTACTTTTCGGTTTTATCGGCGGTTGGCGAAAAGCATAGCTTGACGAGCGGCCTGGTTAGTGTTCCCGTTTGAGTGCGGAGATCGACTACGCGAATATGACCGTCGGAGCCGTAGTAGAGCTTCTCTATGCGGCCAAGCCGCCATTCGGTGGGGGGGAGACAATCATCATTGATCAAGACACAATCTCCAAGCTTAGGCGCATTTTCTGTTGTTTTCCATCGGTACCTTCTGTGGAGGTCCTTTAAATAATCATCTTTCCATCGGCGACTGAATTCATGATGGAGAATTTTATTTCGTTCCCATCTGTTTAATAAGGAGAGCGTCTCCACGCCTGGCTCAGGTGTGGCCAGGATGGGCGCTCCTTTAAGAAAGTGGCCGGGAGTTAGTGCTGTGAAGTCTGAGGGATCTTGCGAGAGAGCTGCGAGAGGCCGTGAGTTGAGAACGGCTTCAATTCTAGTTAACAACGTCGTGAATTCTTCATAATTAAATTTGTGGTTGCCAGCTATCTTTTTAAAATGAGATTTGAAGCTTTTTACGGCAGATTCCCATAAAGCCACCCATATGTGGAGCGCTTGGGGGATAAACTGCCAATTGATACCTTGGGGAGCATATTTTTGTACAATGTCCGGTGAGACTTGTTTCATAAAATCCACAAATTGTTTTTCTGTGGCTCTTTGAGCTCCGATAAATGTTTTACCATTATCGCTCATGATTTTTGATGGAAAGCCTCGTCGTCCGACAAAACGAGCAAAAGCCGCCAGAAAAGCCTCCGTCGTCAGATTCGTACATAGCTCAAGGTGTACTGCTTTTGTCGTGAAACAGACAAAAACAGCCACATAGCCTTTCATGAGGGTAGGAGACCTTAGCATGGATGCCTTTATCATAAAAGGCCCAGCAAAATCTACACCTGTAGTGGTGAAAGGCAGAGCAAAATTGCAGCGTTCAGGTGGAAGTGCTGCCATAATCTGCGATCGCATTTTCTGCTTATGCATAGTGCAGATTTTGCACATGAAAATACACTTTTTTATTTGGGGCTTAAGTCGGGGTATATACAACTCTTGGCGAACCATATGTTGCATGAGGCGATGTTCGGCATGGAGCATTAGTATGTGGATATATGCGATGAATAAGGTGGCAAATGGACACCTCTCAGGTATAATTATAGGGTGGCGTTCATTATATGTTAGGCTTGAATTAGCAAGCCGACCATTCGCACGAAGCAGACCTTTCGTGTCTAGAAATGGGTTTAATACTAAGAGTGAGCTCTTTTTATCAATAGGCTTCGATTCTCTTAGTAATTCTATATCGCGGCTGAAGTAGCGCGTTTGAGTTGATGCGATAAGAGCGACCTTTGCTTTTTGTAAGTCTTGGTGCGTCAATTTATCGCAATGGAGATAAGTTGCTCCTTTAACTTTAAGTTTAAGCCGCTCTAGAAAATTGAGCATATAGGCAACTACCCGGAGGGCTCGGGGAACGATGAAAATCGTTCAAGGATGTCAGTGTCATCCAGTGTTGCATGATAAGTGTCGATTTTACGACTTTCTGGGGCAAGTATGTTGCGCATGGGCGATTGTGGCCAAGAATCGGGAGATTCTGTTAACCATCGGGGGCCATTCCACCAGAGGGTGGAGGTGGCAAGATGCAGAGGTTTGCATCCTCTTGTACCTAAATCAGCAGGATTGTCAGCACTGGCTACGTGACGCCAAGTGGCTGATCCTACTAGGTCAAGTATTTCAGATGTTCGGTTAGAAATATAAGTTTTCCACGCATGTGGTGGTTTTTCTAACCAGGCTAGAACTATCTCGGAATCGGACCATAAATATAATCTGTATTTCGCCATATTTAAGTGGGTCTGCACCATTGAAGCTAGCTTTGCTAGTAGCAGAGCGCCACAGAGTTCAAGTCGTGGTAGACTTATGGTTTTTAGAGGTGCGACTTTTGCTTTTGCCGCCAGCAAGTGGCTTGTGGTTGCAATATCGTTTTGTGTGCGCACATAAATAGTGGCACAATATGCCTTTTCAGAGGCGTCGCAGAAACCGTGTAGTTCCACTTTGTATTCGGGGGAATAGTTTACCCACCGTGGAATTTGTATCTTCGAGATGTCGTTCAAATTATTAGCGAACTGGGACCATTTTTCTAAGCGAAGAGGTTTCACTTGTTCGTCCCAGTCGGTTCCGTCTAGCCATAATTCTTGGATCAGGATTTTCGCTTGTATCATAATTGGCGAAAGCCATCCTGCGGGGTCAAAAAGTTTTGCCACCGAGGAGAGAATTTGGCGTTTTGTAATGGCGGATAATGCGGATATGGACTCAGTCGTGTATGAAAACTGGTCCGATATCGCATTCCATTGGATGCCTAGTGTTTTTGTTGTACTTTCCTTTTCAAATATAAGGAAATTAGTATCCAACAAATGGTCTTTAGGAATATTTTTTAAAATATTTGGGTGATTGGCTGTAATCTTTTTTAAAGGAAACCCTGCGGTATTGAGGGCATTTATTACCTGTGATAAGGTCTCGTATGCTTGTGGAAGACTGTGGCTTCCAGACAGGATATCGTCTACATACGTTTGCGTTTTTAAGACTTGTGTTGCCAGTGGAAATTCTGGCTTTGTGTCTTCTGCCAGTTCGTGTAGTGTACGAATGGCTAGATATGGGGCACAGTTTACGCCAAAGGTAACTGTTTTCAATTTAAAGTCGCGTAGTGGACTATTGGCAGATTTTCGGAAAATAATCCGCTGAAAATCTTGATCATCTTTATGAACCAGTATTTGTCGATACATCTTTTCGACATCCCCATTGAATACGTATTTGTATATACGCCAGTTCAATATGAGGAGCATTAAATCTGGTTGGAGTGTGGGTCCCGTAAATAGAATATCATTTAGGGAATTACCCGAGCTCGTGGATCGTGATGCATTGAAGACAACTCGAACTTTTGTTGTTTTCTTCTCAGGCTTTACTACTGCATGATGTGGCAAGTAGAAAGAGTAATATTTGCCTCTTATGATTTTTTCACATGGGCTTACTTCCTCCATGTGATCTAAATGAAGGTATTCTTCCACGACACCATCATAAACTTGTTTAAGCTCACCTTTTCTAAGTAGGTTTTTCTCCATACTTAGAAACTGCTGTATTGCAGAGGTGCGAGAGTGACCTAAGGCGAGTGTGTCTGGAAATTGTTGTTTTATTGGTAGTCGTACGACATACCGACCATTTTCTGATCGAGTAGTTGTGGCTTTGTAAAAGTCTTCACAATACTGATCTTCAGGTGTTGTAATTGGAATGGGGGGGAGTTCTTCTAACTCCCAAAATTTTCTCAATTGTGAATTGAGGTACTCGTTTGAGATTTCCTCAACTTGAGTTGTCATGGCTGTGACTGGTTCCGCAACTAGTCCACTTAGGACCCATCCGAAAATGGTATTTTGCGCCAGTAGTGTTTTCGAAATTTTTTCAACACCTTCTAATATGATTTGCGGTATAAGGTCGCTGCCTATTACGATGTCTATCTGAGCTGGCGTGTTGCAGTTGGGATCTGCCAGTGTCAGGTGTGAAATTTTATCCCAATGCTTGCTATTTATTTGATAGCTTGGAAGCATGTTTGTTAGTTGCGGTAAGACAATAGCATTTGCTTGAATGCGCTTATCCGCTTTGGGGGAAATTAGGGTAATGGGGCAGATTTTACTTGAGTTTTGTACTACTCGTCCGCCCATTCCCGTAATTTCATAGTTGGCATGTTTTGTTGGCAGTTTTAGCCTATTTTGTGCCCTAGACGCTATGAACGATCGTTGCGATCCTTGGTCTATTAGGGCTCTTAGTTTGAACAGTTCTCCTCGATGTTCGATGGAGACAACTGCTGTGGGTAGTAGTACTCTACTATGATTTTCGCTGTGTAGCGTTTGAGTTTTTAATGCCTTTGAACAACATGGTGTCTCTTGGCAATTTTCTTTTTTGTTTCGGGAGTTGCTGTGGCAACTAAACCCGTGGCTTTTTTTGAAAAAGCGCTGCTATGAGATGTGTTGGGAAAGTTATTGAGATGTAACATAGAGTGATGCCTTTTGTGGCAATATACGCAATTAAATTTGCTTTCGCAAGTATTAAGATTGTGTGAGTGGGACAAGCAGTTTGTGCAGAGTCTTTTTGACCTGACAAAGTTGTTCCTTTCATTCACATTCAATTTTTTAAATTTTTCGCAAGCTTTTAGCTTATGCCCTCCAGAACATAGTTCGCATGACGTGAATTTATTTTGTTCAGATGTGAACGATTGTGCTTTGAAAAAGCTTCTGTTTAAATGATTGTTGCTTCCGGCTTGGGGTTTATTGAAGCTTCGATTTAAGTCTTGTTGAACGTTTTTAGTTCTGACTACTTTTTTGTCTACCCTTTCCGCAATTTCGTATTGGGTAGTTAAGAAATCTTTCATCTGCTGCCACGTTGGGCATTTTCTTCTTGATGAGAGCGATTGCTCCCACAAAAGTAATGATTTTTCTGGTAATGCGGCGGTACATATGTTTACCAGAATAGGATCCCAATTGTGAGTGGGAATATTTTGTGTCGATAGAACCGACAAACAATTTGAAACAGTGGATTCTAGTTTCATGAATTCTTCACTGGTTTCTCTTTGAATTTTAGGCAAGTTCATAAGTATCGTTACTTGCTTGTCAACTAATATTCTCTCATTTTCGTATCTTTGTCTTAAAGCTTCCCAAGCTAAATTAAAATTATCGTCATTCAATGCGAACTGCTTGACTATTACGCCTGCTTGACCTTTAGTTTTGTATCGGAGGTGATACAGTTTTTGCGCTTGTGATAATTTTGGATGGTTTATGTACACGGCTGTAAACATGTCCCGGAAGGACGGCCATTGTTCATAACCTCCATGAAATATTTCCGTATCACACGCTGGCACTTTGAGATGAATGCCTGAACTTGCCTCTTGGGCTTGCAATTGTGGTAACTCTACTCTACTGTGGGGAGTAGGTGAAATTGACTTAATAAGTTTTAATTGATCTGATATCATTGCTTTTGTGTCTTCATAGCGGTCTAAGCAATTTTCGTATTTGGCGTAAGCCGAAGATTTAAAATTTTCAGGTAGATCTGAATCATCAGTTTCTACTATTGCGTCGTATGCAGCTTGGAGGCGTGTCCAAAAATTGTCAATAGATTTATTTTTTATTTCTAGTACCGATTCAGAGTTGTCCTGAATCGGTGAAGATGCAAATCGAGTGCAGTATTTAATCAAGCTGTCACTCTCAGAAATGAATTTAATATAAGAAATGTCTTTCCCCCGTTTTTGCTTTGTAGCACCTTGCTTCGAGCGTTTAGCTTCAGCAGGTGTACATGGGCTTTTATCGTCATTAGTCATTTTCGGAATTCTTTAGAATTCTGCTTTAGATTCTTTTGAATCTGTGCTCATTCAGAAAAATTTGAGTTAATAAAATATAAGTATATTTTATTATAATAGAAAAATGTGTACCGAAAACTCTTTTCAATAAATAAGAGTTTTATTTTTCCGAAAAATTGATTATTTAAATATATATGTTGTAACCAAAGCTCTTTTCAATAAATAAGAGCTGTTATTTCCGAAAAAGAATTTAAGCATGCGTTATCGCTTTTATTGCTCGCGTATTTACTTGCTTTATTTTTTTTGGAAAAAATATATATATTTTTTTTTGTTATGGTTTTATCGGTATGCCCTTGTATCAGCGCGCGCTGAACACTAGGTCAATACCCTTTGTACATACGTGTGGATGTTATGTGCATATAATATGCGTTAAATGAAATATGTGCACTTATGCTTGTTCTTGTTTGACAAGGAACAAGAAAATGCTCGGAAATCGCCAAATTGGACTTTTAATATTTGAATGTATGTACAAAGGTAATTAGTTTACAATTTTCAACTCAACATTGGTTGATTTTTCGCACACTTTATTTAATTTCTTGTATCCTATGTTTATAGGTATACAACATTTGAAAGTTTTCGGCAATATATGTATTGTATAATATTTCGCGTTTATATATGTTCGTGGTAAGAAATATGCGCTAAAAGCGCTATTGTATATTTATATATATGTATGTATTTATCAAAATTTGGTTATATATGTATGTATATTTCGTTTGCGAATATATATATATGTATGTATATATATATTTTTGTATTTGTTCTTTTTATGTTTTATTTGGATTATTTCTGCCTTTGCTTACTTTGTCAAGCAATCCCTCTCACAGCTGAATAATCTGAAGCGGTATTGCATTTGCAAGTATCCCTCTCACAGTTACTAAGCCGAAGCGGTATTGCCAGAATAATTAGCAAGTAAATACTTGAATAATGATATTTTTTATTGTTTTGTGGATTGTGTGTATTGTATACACGAAGGTAAGTCTTAAGGGCATATAATAATAATTTATTTGGTTATATATACATATACATATATGTATATTGAGGATACATACATATATATGTATATATATTATTTCACGTTTTGCTCTGCGATTATATCGGTAACTGAATTTACCGCCGAGCTTTCACTAACCGTTTTTATTAAACGGATTTAGTAGCTATCGGTTTTATGCTGTTGACCGTTGGCGCAACGATACATACATATATACATATATTATATACAATTATAATCATATAAATCAAATGTGGAATGGATACACTCACTTTGATTTTCCTCAAGGGTTATGGGGAGATGTATTTATACATAAGTATCGGCAGAATCGGGATGGGGTGTGTGCGCTTCTGTTGTTGTTCTGTTGCTGAGTCGCTGTCGCTCCTGTTCCGCTGTGTGGCGTCTCTTTTAGTTTTAGTTTTATTAGATATTAATTTAAAATGATTTTTTAAGTTTCGCGCCCGTTTTTATTTTGTTAGTAGAGTTAGAAAACTTTTAATAATTGTGTTGTTTTTGACGTTGGGTGTTTTATATTAGTTCTCACTGTTTCACTGTTTCGTTTTTCCTTTTTTCGTTTGTTTTTGCACTTGTGCTCGTATATGCTTCACTGCACTTTTATTTGGTTATTTGGTGGGTGACTGCACTTTCAATTTCACTTTTTTTTTTTGTTGTTGTATCACAATGCTTCTTTATATTTTGTACATATGTGCATATATATATATTTTCTATATTTTATATAATTTTTTTTTTTTTATTTTTTGTTTTTTGTCACTAAGTTTAATTTCTGTATTTTTGTGTCACTGCACTTCACCATTTAATTTTTAACCAATGTGCCTTTCTGTATGGCTCGAAGGACCATGTTGGAATAGTGCACTCACCTTTTATATATTTTTTTTCACTACCAAATTAAGAAAAACGCACTCAATGCCGAAAAAAGGGGTTTTGTCTAATTTTTATTTAAAAAATGCTTTATGGCTTTGCTTAACCGATGCGAATTAAAAGAAAACACGTTCTTCAAAATGGTACAAAATAATGGAATAACGCGGTTGGTTTCGCAACGGGATGACGGCGGATAGATGCGGGATGGGCAAACGTAAGACCGATCGCTGGTAGTGTCGCTAACGAACTGATTGGAATATCTGGTAATCGGTCCTTCTTTATCCCCGTTGATGCTGGATAGAATGATGCATATGTGTGTAAGTGTGGGTGTGTCGGTGTAGAATGTGGGTTGTAAGTGTGGTGTGGTGTGGTGAAGATTGCGTGTTAGTGATGTAAGTTTTGAATCGATGTGGTGTGGTGAAGGTTGCGTGTTAGTGATGCCAGTTTGAATCGTTGGGGTGGGTGTGTGTTGAGGTCGGGGGAGGATGCTCATTAGACATTATTCACTTGAAAGTGGGAAAAGCTCTGCGATTGGCGCTCCCAATGACCGCTGGCGAAAAAGCTTTTGCGTGACGATTTTCTGTTCCGCCAGAGCAGTCATTACAGCTTTATTATGGGCAAGTTGAGTTTCTGAAATTAATAATGATTTGTTATATAATCTTGTGGAATATACAGCGCTTCTTACGTTCCATTTGATCCAACTTTTTACAGACAAATGATTTTAACTTCCCGATATCCTCTAAAATGAGATATACATACGTATGCTTATGCCGGTATTCTGCTTGTCACGATTGTCTCATGTCTCTAATTGAGACAATCGTAATTTAGTGACTCTGTTAGTCAGGATGTCTCATTTTGGTATTCTGGCAGATACAGTCTCAAAAATATTCACCAAATAGTATGGTGAAAAGAAGGGCAGCAATCAGATGTTTAGTTTAGCTGATTAGAGATGAATGCAAGTGCACAATCGTAATGTATGAAACGATTACATGCAATTAGTTTTTTTTTCATAAAATTTCAGCAGTAAAACTTCTTCTTAATAATTGCACAGTACAATTATTGAAAACTAATACTGAAATAGTTTATAATAAATGCTTAACATATGCATTTTATCTGAATCAATTGTTAAGTAAATATGAAAAAATTTAACAACACAGTTATCGATTAACACATGTGTTCATCCTTATATTTGATAATAATGGAAAAGGGGGGTAAGTAATTGTAAACAATATAAATTTCATTATTTTATGATTATTATAGTATATGTATAATATATCTTTTTTACAGATCATAATAAAGTGTTGCGCACCTCGAAGGAGCAAATAGAGTGCTATCTAAATTTTGTGCGGGTTCACCCGGAGATAAAGTTGCACAAAAACGACCCATCGCGGCCGAAAAGAATGGAGGAGCTTTGGGCGGAACTCTCCCTGCAATTAAATGCCCTAAAAGGGCCCACTCGGAACACCACAAAATGGAGAGAGGTAATATTTAACCATAGACATTGGCATATGTATGTATTTATGTCCTTTGATTTACAGAATCTGAGCCATTGGAAAAACCAAATAAGGTCACGCGCAAGGAAAGCCAAGGCGCACAAGCTGGTGACAGGTGGCGGTCCCAGCTTAACAAGTGAGCTCTCTGAAATTGCGGTTGATGGGTTGGCAGATGTACCAACCATTGGCACAGAGGTAAGAATAGCAAGAAAGACCAATACGAGTGTGCAGAATTTATAATTGTTTTTTTCTTTTTCTAATTTAGGAAGAAGTAGTTTTCACAGCTGCACCGTCACCTCTAAATACGACTTCGGATGCATCCAATAATTGCACTCCGTCATCGTCCCGTAGTAAAACAATGACGACGGACGAAATGTTCCGAAATTATATGGATTTAATGGAAGGAAAAGCCGAGGAGGAGAGAGCTTTCCGTATTCAAACTTTAGATTCCATTAATAAACAATCGGAATCCATTAATAATTTAGCGGCAGCGATGGTATTGCTTGCTCAGACCATCGTAAAAAACACCGAAGATTGTACAAAATAGTAAAAAATGTGCTTTTTTATGTACATATTAATTATTTTGTTGTGATGTTTTTTGTACAAAAAAGTGAAAGTGAAAAATGTTCCTTTTTATATACATACTTGTATAAATTATTTTATTGTTATGTTTATTTATTTTATAAATAAATGAAGTTTGAATTGAAATATATGTATATGTATAATTTTAATTATTTAATGTGTTAATGCACCTTTGACGTGCTGCTCTGCCTCGAGTGTAATACTCCCCCGAATGGATTTCAGAGATTGCTCCCACATTTTCAGGAGGTGATTGATCTGGCAATATTTCGGTGTCATTTAGAAAAATTCCATGGTTTTGTAAAATGTTGTGGAATATTGTACAAGTATAAACAAATAATGCCGCTTTGGAATGTTTATACCGCAATGTACGTTCTCTTGAAATACAACGAAAGCGTGATTTTAAAACTCCAAATGCTCTTTCAATAGTGTTTCTTGCTTTTATGTGCCTAGTATTGAAGTTTTGTTCATTTGGTGTTTCAGGGTTTGCCACCGGTGTAAGAAGCCATGGCTCCAATGGATATCCCGAATCACCCAAAAGCCATTTAAAAGCTCCATCAGAGTGTTCTCTTATTAACTTTATCCTTGCTGGCGAAGTAGTCCATATACCGGAGTCATGACATGAGCCGGGAAATTTTGCATTCACGTGCCGGAAAATTAGTTCATCATCACAAAGCTATTGGAAAAATTAGTTAATAATTAGTTATTAATTAGTTATTGAATATAATACTTACCGCTTCAACATTAATGCTATAATAACCCTTTCTGTTCATATAATCATGCGGTACAACTGTGCTTGACAAGGCAGGTGCAATTATGCCAACATGAGTGCAATCAATTGCTCCAATTACACCCTTTATTCCAAATTTCGAATAAAATTTGGAATAAAATTATTGTATAGCGATTTATTTTCTTTTAAATTGGAATAAAATTTACGCAGTCTTAATTCTATTGTATTCTTCAACAGAATTAGGAAAACGCACTTCGCCGTGTTTACGCTCCACCACCAATTTACAAATATATTCGATGCAACGGGAAATGGTGGGTTGGCTCATCACCGCGAAATATGCATTTCCCACGCAACACTGATATGAGCCATTGCATAAAAAATATAAAACTGAAATAAACTAGAGAAATTCGATTGCATGAAAATATACTGTTTCTTTAATGTTAAAATGTAACTCACCCGAAGTTCAAATGGAATCGATGTTTGCTGTTGGTCATACGGCTTGAGTTGATTAATGAGATCCCAGCACAAAGATTTGGGAAATCGGAAGAACTTCCTGAATGTGTTCTCTTCGTATAAAAGCGGATCATTTTGTTTCGCAAAACAGTCAGATTGCGCCTGCGAATGTAGCTAGAAGATATGCACCTTATTATCCATTATTGCAAAATTATAAATATTAATACATTACCTCTCTTCCTCCTCTCGTTGTTTCATCATAAGGTAAAATAGTCCAACTTCATCAGCCATTGTTGTGTTCTTATTTTTCTATGACCTGCTGCAAAGCACATAACAAGTTAGAGACTGATATGGCTCAATTAGAGATGAGACAAACTCGCCAGAATACCAAACAGTCTCAAAATAGATTTCACCACAGATTCGTCTCTATTAGAGACTTGAGACTGCTCGCAGAATACCGGCATTAATGTTATTTCTTACATACTTCTGATATGTACAATGTACATTGCGTGACAATGTACATTGTACATATATGTAATTATAACTACCTTTAACAGCGAGAAATTGCTCATTTACAACGCTGCAGTTACAGTTAGAGCTGGAACTTCTGGGATCACCGTCCATAATAAAAAATACAGAATGTTTGTTAATAACATAATTATTGACAGTAGTGGTATGTACTTACACTGTGGTTGAATATTTTCAGCCCATCTCTCATTCATTTTTAATTTTTTAAAAGACATTTGGTATTTTCTGAACGCGTTTAAATACATATTTTTGTGCATACATTTTTGTGCGTGTAAAATTAAAGTGTTAGTGTTATATTTATTTGTATTATTAAAAATTTATTATTACAAACATCCATGCAAAATTTGAATCATGAGTAATGCGCCTTTATGAGGTAAACCTAACAATTTGCATTCTATTTCGTCTACAGAAACCGAAATTTCTTCTTCTTTTGGAGTTAAATCTACTAAACATATTCCTTTAGTTGTTGAATCTAGAGGTTCAGTGAAAAAAGTTTCTAAATTTATAAACTTTTTTCCTACGACTAAACCCCCATTCTCTTTTTTAAAACCCGTTATTTCTATAGGAGTATACGGCTTTATTACACAATAATTATCAGGGTGTTTCGAACTAAAAATACAGTTATTGTGATAGTACTGAAACGTTCTATTTTTAAGTAATTTTAAACCAACACATACAGGTTTTGTCACCAAATTCTCGAGTGAAATTCTAATAAAAAGTTGTTGTAGCACATGCGTTGGTTTCTTTACATATTTTTTTAGGGTTTGCAAATAGTTTTCGAAAGCATATGCAGATGAGCCAGATAAAAAGCCTATTGCTTTAATATTTTCTGCTAAGTGAAGCAGGTGATGAACATTGTATGTCACGCTCGTTTCTCCGAATACGACGGGGAAGTTTTGAACAAATAAATACAATAAATATTTAGCTATATTAATATTCGCAAGGTAGGTTTTAGGGCAATGTAATATCCTACAAGCAGAGTGGATAAGCAAAAAGTGATAATATATAGATCATCTGGCACATAATCCTTTAAAACTGAAATTTCTGTGTAGAGAAGAAATTGGCGAAATTCAGTTGCTTTCCAATTAAATATTTCTACGAAACCCCTAGGTTTTCTAGCAAATTCTTTGGGAATAAACGGCTTCAAGTCCTTTAAGCTCTTTGAAATAATGTCTTTATTGCCTTTAGTCACCCTCATATTAGTTTTATCATTTAAAATTCTCAGTAAAAAATTGCGCATTACCCCTAAGTCAAGAAGGTGCATGCTATCTATGTTAACTTGGCTAATCATTTTTACGCCAATTGATTCCATGGCGTTTCTTTATTCCTATATTTTGGTAAATGATGATTTCCATATACTCTATTAGTAAAATCGTCATCCGACACTAATTCTCCGCTGTCTACGCTATAAACAAGTGTATTCTGATTTCTTCGGCCCACTTGGGTACGTATGCACAGCCATTTGCCGATGCGTGACCAGGAATACCGCAAATAAATGCTTTAGCTGGGGCATCGCACACAATGCAACGAATTTCAACTTTGATGCTGTGGCCTAAAATTTCTACCCCATTTGCCAATATAAATAGGTTTCAAGGCAGTCTGGCTTTTTAGTACCCAAGTAAATTCCAACAGGAAGAACTGAAATGTTTTCAACATTAACTACTCTAATTAATATTGGCCACAGCTGAGTGCGGGAACTTCTGTATAAGGGTAAGCCATCAGTATTAATGTCTACTAAAATAGACCTGTAGTTTACAAAAATATTTGATGCTTTTTGTAACTGTTGTCTTACACCGATGTGACAATAGGAACCCGGCGAAACATTTTTGATGACTGCACGCTGTCTATGCTTTGCAAACAATGTCTCAACACTTCGCGGCACATCCAAGTTTTCGCTACGTAAAATTAGTAACAACTCTTCAAAACTTTCCCGTGAAGGTCTATTTTTAATAAACCATTTCGCAAGTTTTCTTTTAAACTTGGTTCTTCCTTTAATTCACTTGTTTCTTCATTTAACACACTTGTTTCAATCCCAACCTCTGGCTGCATCTCTCCTGTTGCACCAATCACTTCTGATTCTGCTATTTCTACCTCGTCAAACTTTTCACCACTGAGACTGTTTAAGTAAATGTCCCTTTGCTTTTTAATTAGTCTCTTTAAATTCCGCTTACTCATTATTTTGTTTATTCTCATTCACTTTTATTCACTTTAACAACAAATCGCAAATGTAGCACTTAACACGCAGCACAATTTCTTTTCATAAATAGGGATCAGGGTAAACAGCTGATTTTGTAGATGAGCGATTATCGATAATAACCTGTTGCGCCGATACATCGAACAGTCTTTTAATTGTCGTTTTCGCAACCGGTCCCAAACCTGATGCGAAATGACTAGCTCTGGAACTAAATTTTTTTGGGACTGGTTCTCAATTTTACTGCAGGGTATTTACGACTGCATTTGTATGTGTTAGCGATGATGCACATAAATAGTTGAAATATGATATCTGTTTCTTTACAGATTTACAAAAATAGCTTATTTAATATTAGCCGTTAAGAACTGTTCAGAAATCTGAACAGGTATACAGTGCACTCGCGAAAACTTGAACTCATAAATACTATACTTGTTCGAATGTTATGGATTTGCATTTATATATTCGATTTATCAGTTTTTATACTTACAACTACTCAAGTTTTCTTGCATAATTCAAAATATTAGAATTCTGTGGTTTGCTGTTTTGTAAGATGGAGGTTGTTTTCTAATTTCAACCGAATTCAATACGTCCTTTTCGCGTAAGGATTGTAACATATTCATTTTTCTTGTATTCTTTCAGCAGTTGCCCATTGTGTAGATTTGCTAAAAATTGGTGCCGAGTCGGATGAACTAATGCATTTTCACCTTCAGCCTCAAATCCAAATTTTTTAGCTTCTTTTTCCCTTTGATTTTTCAAAACACTAAGGAGGACGACGTCTTTAAGTATGGCAAAGTTTAAATTATTTGTCCAGCACTTGATGAAAGAATCTTTTCTCAACTTATTGAAAGGTCGATCCAAAAATGTACCAACATTTCTGAATATAATTTTTTTCATTAATTCGACCGAGCCAAAGAATTTCGTTAATGTAACTTGAGGCGTGCTTTATTTGACCATCACAAGCTAATAGCTAAACCTAGCACCTAGCTTATTTCATATATTCCCTTAAAAACGAAGTGTGTTGGCAATGCGGGCGGGAACAGTCAGTTGATATTCAATTGGTTTCTAAATGTCTGATGTGGAGAAAAGGATAGTTTGAATTCCTTAATTTGTAAACGGGATATAAAATTACCATATAAATATATGGCTAAATGAGTTTCAGTCTCCTGCCCCACACAACACATAACCAACACCGAGCACCTAACCACAACAATAATCCCGCATCCAGAACACTCTACACTCACCGCATTAAAATATACATACGTCACTAGCACGCTTCATTCACCACCTACAATCCACATCACACATAACTACATTACCACTGCATTTTTCACCACAACCAAAAGGGAACAAAAGGGGCGGAGAAACAAGTTCGTCACTTCTTTTTCTTGCGATCCGAACGAAAGCCGTGCTCTGTTAATACCGAGGTTTTTCAGCCGTTGCATATTGTGCGAACATCCCTTTTTTATCTTCTGTGAAATTTTGATTGATTTGTACATAAAATCCTTCAGAGGAAAAATATATTTGGTGAAATTTTTGGCGGAATTGTGTGTTGCCTTTTTCATTGTAATTCCGAAAGGTGAGTGCGGGGAGACTAATCGAAAAAGGCATGGTCCTTCGAGCCTACAGAAAGGCACTATAAAAAAAAAAACAAATTTTAATACAAACGATTGTAGTGACGTTAAAACACATAAAAAGGGAAAAAAAACCAAAATTAAGTCAAAGTGAAAAGTTAAGTGGGACAACAAGAAATAAACACATACAGAAGCGAAGTTCATTTTTAAAATAACAATATATGTATATATACATATGTATATATTAGGGTGATTCAAAAATTTTTTTTTTTTTCAATTGGTACTCACAAAAATAGGTTCCTAGACACCTCTAAGAAAGCCTCTTCAAATATGAGTTTTTAATTGTAACGGGAAGGTCCTCCGCCTAACGGTTTTCTATTTTTTCTTATTATCAGATAGAAAAATTTATATCTCGCTTCCAACTACTTGAAAAAATATCTTGTTAATTAGGTTTTGTAGGAAATTAAATGCTCTAAAATATGGTCTCTTATGATTTTTTCGTAAGCCCAACCGTTTAAAAGATATTAAGGGTTGAAATTTGACTATTTTGGAAAAATTCTTTTTTTTCTTATTAATTTTATAACTCAATGAAAAAAAATTATTATGAATGATGATACACATAGTTTTGTAGGAAATTTACTGCTCTATAAAAATGGTCTACTACGATATTTCGATTAAGTTAAGCGTTTACGAGATATTCATCGTCAAACATCAATGCATATTAAGGTGGATCAAAAAAAAAAAAAATTTTTTTTTCGTTTGATACTCTGAAAAATAGGTTCCTAGACACCTCTAAGAATACCTCTCCAAAAATCTATTCATAATAATTTTTTTTTATTGAGTTATAAAATTAATAAGATAAAAAATTTTCTCAAAAATAATCAAACTTTAACTGTTAATATCTTTTAAACGGTCGGGTTTACGAAAAAATCATAAGAGACCATATTTTAGAGCATTTAATTTCCTACAAAACCTAATTAACAAGACATTTTTTTTTCAAGTAGTTGGAAGCGAGATATAAATTTTTCTATCTGATAATAAGAAAAAATAGAAAACCGTTAGGCGGAGGACCTTCCCGTTACAATTAAAAACTCATATTTGGAGAGGCTTTCTTAGAGGTGTCTAGGAACCTATTTTTGCGAGTACCAATTGAAAAAAAGAAAAAAAAAATTTTTTGAATCACCCTAATATATATATATATATATATGAACATTTTTATATAATTACATGTTTTTGTGTAAAAATATAATAAAACAAAAATTAAGTTTTTTAAAAAAATTATAATACATAAAAAGTAACCCTAAACATAATTCGGGCGCGATCGGTCAAAAAAAAAAAGCGTCAATACAACATAATAACAACACACAATAGGAAAACTGGAGCACTCGGGCGTAGGACAACAAGACAGTAGAACCGGAGCACACAGGCATAAAAGACCACAAACTTACTTTCCCCCAAAAAACCCCCTTGAGGCGAGATAAAGTAAGTGTATCGTCTTTGATTTCTATTTATTATATGTATGTACATATGTATGATAATAAACAGATTTATAATTAAGATAATCCGTTTGAACGGCACAAACCGGGAAAACTTTAATTATATATATCATCTATATATATAAAACAGTAAAAAAGCAAACAAAAATATATTTTATTGCCTATTTGCTTACCCCAGTGTTACGAACACACGTAACAAGCTAATCAAACAACAATTCAATCTCAAGTATCGACTTGCAAGATTTTCCGCAATACTCCTTCTGTTCCTCAAAACAGTAAGCAGTATATCTAAAATAAAAAAGCAAAAGGCACAATAAAATGCAAGAAGTGAAACAAAAGAAATAATAAATTCGAACATACATACATACATATTAACTAGTAACAAATCGATTTATATTATACGAAGTTAAAACAAAAAAAAACACAACGCATAAAGAGGTGAACACTTGCGCACGGTGAACTCTCTTTTGGATTCGTATCGCGCCTACAACAACGGAAGAACGTAAAAACAATATCCGTACAAGCAATAAAAATACTTGAATATGTGTACCATAGCGCATTACATACAGACCAGGCACATATACAAAGGGTATTGACGCCTGTAACTACGAAAGTGCATACGAGGGCATACGAATAAGTCCGCAAACAAAAAAAAGGTATACAGTAAGTCCCGCTTAAGTGCCACACCTAACGATGTCAGGTTTTTGTGGCACTTAAGCGGGAGTGGTATTTAAAAGAAACCCGCTTAAGTGCCATATGGTACTTACGAAGATTTCGTTTATGAACTTTTCTAAAAAGCTGCAAAATTTTTTATTAAATCAATTTTATTGATTATAATTTACAAAAATTAATAAAAACAAACAAAGAGACCTTTCTTGAGATCAAAGCTTTTAAAATTAAATTATTAATTCAAGTTTACATATGGGTATGTACATACATTTTATGTAAGTACTTATCTACTTATTTATATGTAATAAAGTAGTTTCGCTTCAATTTAAAAAAAGAAATCAGTAATTTTTTTCTGACGAAGATTTTGAAATTTCTTTTTTAATTAGCTTTTCTTCCAAAGTTTCAATTTCTTCGGCGTCAATATTGTTGTAATCTACAAACTTCTTAATAAGGTTAAGAGCACTTATGCCCGGTTTCACAGTCCATACTTAAGTTGTGCCTAAATAAAATCTTAGCTAAGTATTGTTGCAAACTGAGTGGTCGTTTGCGTTTCACAGTCAATGCTCAATTTCTATAAAATTTTATTATGATATATGGCAACGTTATGGGCAACATATGTTTTACAAATGTCATTCATAAAAATATGTTTGAAATATTTAAATTATAACAGACAATACATAAATTTGCGAGGAAAATTATATCAAAAATTGATGAAAACAACAAAAGAACCCAAATTTCATCAGTAGCGAGTCGGAGCACCTATGGGAACTGAAGGAAAAGTATAAGCTGTTATTGAGTGCAAACGAACGGACACTTGCCCTACGCTACGAAAGATGTCGCTGAAAATTCAAAGCAAATTCAAAACAAAAATCAGCTGTTATTTAAGCACTGCTTAAGTCTTCCCTTTTCAGTACTTAAGCATTACATAAGTATGAACTGTAAAACAATATTTTCCTGTTTTATCTTAAGTACAACATAAGTATGGACTGTGAAACCGGGCCTTAAAGTTTCAGCAAAGGAAGGTGGGTCAGTTACGGCATCAGCTGCAGATTCTTCTGATGATTCAACATCAGCCTCATTTAATACATCTTTTACTTTTTTTGTTCATCAGTAAGAACACCAAAGCAATCAATGTCACTGTCGCACCCAACGTATTCATCAAAGTTATGTATTTCAATAGGGACATCTACTATTTCCTCGATAGGGTCGAACGAAATATCTTCTACTTGAAATCCGGCCTACAAAACGAAATTCAAAGAATTTAAGTTAAATACATACCTGCAATATTTTGCTTTTCACTGGTTCAACATATAATTATTAAGAGCTAAACTTACTATTTAGAAGCAATTTCTTATGGTATCGCTTTTAACAAGCCACCACGCCCGTTTAATAAAATTAAAGATAATTATTGAAATCGATGTTATAAATTGTTTAATTGATAAGCCGTTCTCTATGGCAAGTATTTGTTTTCGAACCATTATTTGTCGGAAATAAACTTTAAATCAGTGTATTATCCCTTGGTCGAGAGGCTGCAACAGTGATGTCGTGTTTGGTGGCAAAAATGTAATCTTTACATTCTCAACATTCAAACCATCAACTTTATGGCCATTTCGTTGTCAACTATTAATACTTCTTCAACTTGCTTTCCCATTTCATTGTCAAATTCCTTCATTATCATTGACCACAAAGATCAGTCATCCAAGCTTTGTTCTGGGAATAGTACGGCAGCGGCACAACTTTTCCCTTAAAACACCTCGGGTTTTTCGACTTTCCAATTGCAAAAACTTTTTTGAAGGTTCCATCTGAATTACATAAAAATAACAGAGTCAAGCGGGCCTTTTGTGCCTTACCGCCCACCGCCTTGTCTCCTCCTTTACACAACGTTCTGCTTGGAAGAGCCTTGTAAAAAAGACCGCTTTCATCCGCATTAAATATATCGCCTGGCTCGTAGTCCTTTATTAAGGTATTTAAAACTTCATTGCTGTAGTTTTCCGCCGCCGTAGTATCAGCATCTGCTGCCTCGCCTTGAATTTGTTTAAATTTAATATTTTCACGTCGCTGCCAACGCCACATCCAACCAGCAGTTGGCTCAAGTCACAACCCATTTTAAGTGCGAATTCCTTTGCCTTTGTGCAATTTGAGCTCCACAAATTGTCGCATTCAACGATCGCATCTGGTTGAACCATTTTGATAAAGCTTCCTCTACTTTATCACATGTACCAAAACGCAATCGTTTGCGTTTTAAATTAGTTTTCCGAGGCAGCCGCCTCCGATTTATTCGCGCTTCCTCCATATTCGATGGATGGTTGAAATGTCCACCTTGAACTTTTTGTCACATCAGCCTTCGGCTTTTTCCTTCGTGTTCAATCAAATTTATTGTTCCAACTTTTGTTTTATAGTCAAAGCAGTTACTATTTTGCGTTTTACCAGGCATTTTTCTGTATTTTTCAAACTTACAACGATGCAAATGACAAAAGTGAAAATTTTTGACACATAGATAGCGAAGATCGATTAAAACAAATGCTCGATAACAAAAGCACTTATCCATATTGCCATATTTTAAGATTTTACAAGAATATTTTTTCGATTTTATAGTTTTAAATTTAAAGTGGCACTTAAGAGGGGGAAAACTTAAACCAAATTTTTTAATGAAGCACGAAATTTAGTGGCCGCTAAGGGCGATTGGCACTTAACCGAGTGGTACTTAAACGGGGAAATTCTATACATTTTTTCGAAAAAATGTTCGAAGCAGTAAAATACAGGTACTTAAGCGGGAATGGCAGTTAAGCGTGGAGGCACTTAAGCGGGATTTACTGTATATACATACATATATACTAGAGTGATTCAAGACAAAGTTTTTTTTTCGTTTGGTACTCGGAAAAATAGGTTCCTAAACACCTCTAAAAAGCCTCTCCAAACATGAGTTTTTAATTGTAACGGGAAGGGCCTCCTACATACAGTTTTCATTTTTTTTTATTATCAGATAGAAAAATGTATATCTCCTTTTCCCGCTACTTGAAAAAATATCTTGTTCCCTATATTTTTTAGGAAATTGAACGCTCTACAAAAAAGGTCTAATATGATTCGTAAACTCAAACGTTTAAAAGATATTAACAGTTAAAGTTTGATTATTTTTTGGGGGAAAAATTTTTTTTTTTTGAATTTTATAACTCAATGAAAAAAAAAATCATTATGAATGATGAAACTCATAGTTTTGTAGGAAATTTTTTCTGCTCTATAAAAATGGTCTACTATGATATTTCGATTAAGTTAAGCGTTTACGAGATATTCATCGTCAAACATCAATGCATATTAAGGTGGATAAAAAAAAAAATTTTTTTTTCGTTTAATACTCTGAAAAATAGGTTCCTAGACACCTCTAAGAAAGCCTCTCCAAAAACCTTTTTCATAACTTTTTTTTTCAATGACAGAAATTTCTTATGGTATGTGGTGAGCATTTGTACAACTCTGGTGTGTAAAATTTAAAGACTATGATTTTTTAAAAGTGTTTTCCCCTTTTTTGCAACTATTTCTGTAACCTCTTTACTCATAGGTTCATATTTGTCGCCTCGGAGTCGCCCTATACGAAATCTTTCAAACTGATAACAAAAAAAAACATCCTGGTAAGTAGGTAACTGGGACTCAGAAAATTTTACGGATATATGCCAAACACAGGACATTTCTGTCTAAATTTAAATTTAGATACAGACATTTTGAGTTCTGTGTTCTGTTGAGAGAATATAAGTGATAGCATAAGTGAAGGAACTCGATGAAAAAATATTTATGTGGAGACCAGTCCGAACGTGTCCTTTGGCGTAGGTGAATGAATGTGAGTGATAGCACTCGGCGAAATCAACGTCAAGAAGTGTGGCCGCAAGCCGATTTTCACCTTGCGCGGTGTGGCGCGCGCCTTTGCGCTCGTACCCTCGGGAACGGTCTGTCCTACGGCCATGATCACGTATACCATTTCGGTAGCAAATGACGTGACAAACAACTTTTGTTTTATACATTTTGCCATGAGATGCGTATTTCAGGCGCTAGGTAGACATTTTCACGATTTTAGACGAATTTCCGAACTTTCAAGGCCGGCGTTGGGGTTGAAGATGCAATCCGGTCTCAAAACAAAAAGTTGCATTGGAATCAGGAAGTACAAGGCAACTTTTCCGCACTATTAGAAATCCCGAATCGAAAAGTCCGGAATCGACCCACCCTAATGCCCAACTTATTCCAGTGTGAGAGCGCCTCAAAAATAAGCGTTTTTATATTATATTGCATTGTAGCCAGATCGGGCAAAATAATGATTTTTAAAATTAAAATTAAAACACCCAACATTCATACGATTGCAAATTATTATACATATATTGACTTTAATATATGGCGAAACTATTTAAATCATTTTTATGATTTTATGGAATATTAAACCAACTGACTTTTCATCTTTCAATACTTAATAAGGTGAATTAAGCCTGTTAGTTCTAAATTAATAAATGCTTTTAAAAACGTTCTATTATTTTTTGCGCGTAAATAGATCATGTAGTACATAAGTGTATTTTATCATGATGAGACAAAATTTAAAGATTTTGAGCTTAGCAAAGAAACTGAAATAATTTATGCAGTCAAAAATAGTGAATGTGCTACAGATCTATCCAAAAATTCAATATTGCTTGGTCCACAACTTGTAGAATTGTAAAACAAAGAAAAAACAAATTTTAGAATGTAAGTTAACAATACGCTATCTGACCCTGAAAAACGTAAAACGCTCCGTGCCTCAAAACTTCTTACAATGGAAAACGCACTTTACAAATGGTTTTTATTGCAACGTACCAAGAATTACCGATCAACGGATTAATTTTAAATGATAAAGCTAAGCAGTTAATAAAGGATAGGTAAAGGTATTTTTCCTAGCGATAAATGGTTTAAAAAATTTTTTAAAACCCTTTTGGGAATACGATTTTTTTCCCAATCTCAGGGGGGTATAATTATCTTCGCGATCAGAATTTTTTTGAATTGTTCAAAACTAAGCTACAAGCTAAAATTAAAGAAAATTGAACTATGTCCAGATAAAATTTAAAACGCTGATGAATCCTAATTATATTTGATTATGGATATTGATCTTAAGAGGGCCCTAATTAAAGGGTCACTCCTTTGATTCAACCAATGAAAAAAAAAGGCAAAAAAACAAAAGGCATGTTTTATTTGACTAGCAAATTAAGCTATTATTTTGTGTATCGAAGAGTTATTATGTTGGCTTGTCAAAGCTAGCGTGTATATTGATCTAGAGCAGGCCTTCCCAACATAGGGCCCCCCGGGGCCACCATCCGGCCCGCATAGGCCCTTCATCCGGCCCGCCATCTCTTATAGTCTTTGGGCATCACGGGTTGTATAGGCCTGAAATACGTTATGAATAAAGTAGTGCAGACAGTTAATTTTATACGCGCAAGAGGGCAACCCACAGACAGTTCCAGGCTTTTCTGGCTCATGTCGGTTCAGATGACGAAGACATTGTATACTTCAGTCGCGTTCGCTGGCTCAACAGAGCAGCTACACTAAAACGATTCTTTTCCCCCGTTGGACGACTTAAAGTTTTTTCTTGGCAACAAAGACCAAGAAATTACTTTCCTTACTGATGAGGAGTGGTTGGCAGATCTGGCTTTCCTGGTTGATATACATAACTAAATATCTTTCTGATCTTAATTTAAAAACCCAAAAAAGGGAAAGACCAACTATGCACAAATTTATAGAAAATTTTGGAAAAGCAGCTGGAACAAAAACAGTTGATTCATTGGGAGACCTTATTCAGGGAAAACAAGATACCTTGGATTTTGACAAGTACGTGTTGATGTTACAAATATTAAGGAATGAGTTTGACGAAGATTTTGCAGACCCAAAACCAAAACTCCATGCCCTGAAAGTGTTTCAAAATCCATGTGATGTTGAAATTGAAGGCGCTGCGCTGAGTTTACAGCTGGAGTTAATAGAATTGCAAAGCAGCGCTTTATATAAAAACGGCATATTGTCTTCCAAACTTTAAATTTTAAATTTTAACAAAAAGTAAATTACACCCAGTCAATACCCAAACCTTACTAAGCTGGCTATTCAACATATTTCTTTATTTGGTAGTACATATGTTTGCGAGCAGCTGTTTTCTCGCATGAAATTTAACAAATAAAAAACCAGATCATCTTTATTAGATAGCCATCTTAAAGGCATTTTGCGCATAGCCACTTCTAAAACTCCAGCTGACATAGATGCGCTGTGCAAACAGAAAAAATGTCAGACATCTCATTAATTAGATTTTAAGAATAAGAATATCTTTATCTGCTAAGGCCATAGTTACATTAATAATAATATATTAAGTTTTATGTGATGCTGCTTTTTATAAAAAAATAAATATACCAAAACTGAAGGTCTTTTTATTTTTTTTGGCCCGCTACGGTTATGAAAATGCTAAACCTGGCCCTTCACAAAATTATGTTGGGGGGGCCTGAACTAGAGGCATTGTCAGTTCATCGCTTTGGCGATTTAGCTATGTTTTTTTCCAAAAAAAAAGTCAACTACTTGGCAATAACGATAAAGTTTTTTGAAGATGAAAAAAAAAAACCAAAATTACAAAATTTTGTGTTTTGTTTAAAGGGAAAAATTAATATAAATCTGATAATTTATTATAATTCTTTTACAATGATATATATCGTCAAATAAACAAAAAAATATATATTTGTATTTTTCGATTAGTCTCCCCGCACTCACCTTTCGGAATTACAATGAAAAAGGCAAAAACACAATTCCGCCAAAAATTTCACCAAAATATATTTTTCCTCTGAAGGATTTTATGTACAAATCAATCAAAATTTCACAGAATGTATTTGTATTATATCCGGGGAAGAGGGTTGTGTAGAAGTTAAATTAAATTATTTATTTATTGAAGATAAAAAAAGGGGTGTTCGCACAATATGCAACGGCTGAAAAACCTTTGGGATTAACAGAGCACGGGTTTGGGTTTGGGCGCAAAAAAAAGAAGAAGTGATGAACTTGTTTCTCCGCCCCTTTTTTTTCCCTTTTGGTTGTGGTGAAAAATGCAATTGGGAATGTAGTTAATGTGGGGATGTGGATTGTAGGTGGTGTAGAGATGAGTGTGGTGAATGAAGCGTGCTAGTGACGTATGTATATTTTAATGCGGTGAGTGTAGAGTGTTCTGGATGCGGGATTATTGTTGTGGTTAGGTGCTCGGTGTTGGTTATGTGTTGTGTGAGACAGGAGACTGAAGTCATTTAGCCCCCCCGGGCCCCCCCTAGGCGAATATATCAGCCTAGAAGTCGTTGCAACTGCTGGAGCGTGGCTACAACGCACAGTGAGACAGCCCAATAGTAACCGCGGCAAAAAATGGTTTTTGACTTGTCGTCCAATTTGGATAAAATTTTTTCACAGTATATTAACAGATATATGAGTAACAATTCCCTGAAATTTCAGCCTCAT
The DNA here is from genome assembly GCF_024586455.1 of Bactrocera neohumeralis. Lineage (NCBI taxonomy): Eukaryota > Metazoa > Arthropoda > Insecta > Diptera > Tephritidae > Bactrocera > Bactrocera neohumeralis. The sequence continues at coordinate 34,596,933 of NW_026089622.1, forward strand.
AACTTACTACTTTATTCAGAGTAAGTCAAAGCGAGGTATGCCAACTGCGCTTGAAAATATGTTAGTTCAATATGTAATAATCAAAGCTATTAAAATAAAAATACATAATAAATGTAACTTTAAAGTATTTTTTTAATTAATTTACATAGTTATTGTAGAATGAGTAAATGAAAAAATAAATTAAAAAAAAAACAAAATTTTTTTTTTCTTAACAACAGAATTGTGGTGCAAAAATTAGAACATTTTGCATTTTCAAATGGCCTAGGAAATATAGAGCAGCCCGTCGCCCTAGGTGCAGACTTATACCAAATGAAAGCTTGGAAATTCAGCTTTAATTTAAAGTAGATATATACAGTGTGCAGCCGAAAAGTACATTAAACAGGCGTAAAAACTACGCAAAAAGTATGTAACGTACACGATTTTACCTTATATTGTGAGCAGCAGGCGTAAAGCATACATAACTTTTTACTTTTATTTTTGAAGGAAACTTCTTTACGCGCGCTTTGGCTTGGGGATAAGCTGACGCGAACGCAAGCATGAAAAGGTGTGATCAGGCGAGGCGAATGCAATTTATAATACATGTGTACATGTGCACGCATATATGTATGTGTTTTTGTATGCTTGTGCATTATTTGTTCGGAAGTGTATGCAAATATACATATGTATGTACATATAAATATATATGAATGCAAGAACATGCAGATCAATCCGCGCGCATATAATAAATTATGTATATTGATAAGTTATAAAATCATGATTTGAATTTTCTGAATGCGCACATGCGTGTATATACATAATAAGATTATGATATGAGCGTGTGCAGAGACATAAGATTAATATGATAGAAAATGTACATACATGCATAAAAAATTTGTTTATGTTCTCTGTGCGAGAGGTGTGTTTTGTACACATTTTTCGCTGTTCAAAATGAAATAAATATAAACGAAATTCTTCGTTGGGAGTGTATTTCTGTCTCTGCCTATTCTCTGCTTCGGCATATATGCCATGTCATCATATGCCGTAAATACATATATTTCTGTCTCTTCATATTCTCGGTTAGAATATGTGAGAGAATTGTAAAAAATGTTAAAATTGCGAGGCGAATTCCGACCTACAATAAGGGTATTCCATCAAACTCATAAATGCCTTGTATATATATTGTTGTGATCAATTTAATATCTATTAGTAGGAAATATAATATAACACAAAAATATTTATTAGTATAGTATATTATGTAAAAATTAAATAAAATTATTAGATATGCAAGTCAAAATTGACTATAAATATTACTATGCATGCATTCATACAAAATTATACTCAAACTCCATGGTTACTTTTAATTGACAAAGTCTCAGAAAACACGTATCGGACTTGAGCGATCCCGCAATTGATTCAAGCAATATCCTGTTTTTATCAGAAACCTGGTCAAATGACGATGAAAACATTGAGATCCCGAATTTTGATTGTATTGCGAAATTCAAGCGTAAAAATGTTAGATCAGCAGGAGTGGCAATTTATCAGAAATCGAATGATACCTCGAATATAGTAACTTCGAACATGGACATTCTATTACGACATATTCGTGAAGTTGATATTGGTCAGTCATCAATTGGTGATATATGTGCTGCTCACTGTATTTTGGACGATGGAACAAACATCATAATGGTAGTTGTTTACATTTCGCCCAATAACACAGTTAATAATATCATAAAGTTTATATACAGAAGGCTTATGGTCGAGTAGGTTCTGAAGAACTTGAGAAAACTATCATACGTTGCCACTAATCTTAGCAGGAGATTTCAATATCAATTTCGCATCCGAAGATGGACAACTCTTGATAAACTTTCTACGAGATAAATTAGAGTTACAAATGAATAATGACCGTAATGAGCCAACTACAAGACATGGAACAACAATCGATGCAGTTTTTTAGATTTCTGTCTAATTTTAATTCTAAAATATATGTATCGTATTTCTCGTATCATAAGCCTATTGTCTCGGTTTTACAATCAACCACAGTAATTACTGATGTACCCAATAATGAATAAAACAATGAAAAAAAAATAAAAGATCTATGGAAAAATATTAATTTACTAATGAAAACATAAAATAAATTTAAATATTTGTAGGAAATTAATATATGTATATGTGCATACATGTATATTTTGTACACACACATTCATATATATATACATATAGATAGAGCGAAAGAAGTTTCACTTCAGTCGTGCGGTCATAAGCACACTCACTTTTTTTAATTGTTTACTATTCACTTATTGTGCAAGAGAATAGTAATAAATTACATTTGTTTTTTGTAAGTTATTCAGAATTATGCTTTAAAGATCATTTATGTTTTAATAAAAATATTCTTGTTTACATAAATTTTATTTACGTTATTAATTTGATAGTTGAAGGTCATTGACTTTGGGTTAGATAGTTGCATAATTTTTAATTTAAATTGATAGTGCAAGATATTGTTCTTATCTAAGTTGTATTATGATCACTTTCTAATGTGGTTAGTTTAATTGTTATATTGTAGTGCCGCTTGTCGCCTGGCAGGAAAATAGAAAATAGTATCTTGAATTATAATTATTTTTGTTGTCCAAAGCTCATAAGCAGCCAAATATAGTGAGCATAATTTTGGTTTTGGTTGTTGTTGGTTTTTGGGCATTTTTCCATCCGCTGAGCCAAACCAGTTGTTTTTTTTGCTCAAACATATATACATCTGTACACACATAAATGGTCGTGTGCTTATCAATTTTAGTGAAGTAAAAAGTAAGAGAAAAAAAAAGAAGCTCACGTAAATAAGAATATTCTCTTTGTATTAATAATAACTTTTAGCTGTTAATCCCAGCAATCCATATTATAGCACTTACTGATGAAAACAAACTGTAAAATAATATTACATTGTTGTTGTTTTAAATATTATTGATCAACAAATGGTAATTGCAATTATATATGTAATTCACAATCTATTTGAGCGTGCAAGTTTAAACAAGTTTATATAAAGTGATAAAAAAAATTCAACAAGGTCATGGATAATTCAACAATTTCTTATAGTGCAATTTTTAATATTTGGATGGAAAGCAATAAAGATATTGATGTTGTTTTTTGTGTCATATCAACAAATTACAATGAAATGTTAGAATGAGAAACAAATTGAAAAAATTAGAATACCATGATGATGTTAAAAAATTATTGATTGAATGAAAAAAAATATTGTTTTTTTATTGCATTTCAATGGGAGGTGGGCGTATTAGTGGGCGTGTTATTGTAATTTTTGCATGAAACATTTTAAATGATATAAATTACAGTAATATAGAATTTGAAGGTTGTATTTAATATATTTTAGAAAATATGGCACTTTTTATGTTGAGGTAGTATGGGTGATGGGGTTAAAAGTGGGCCAAAGTTCAATTTTTATTTCAAATAATGTTTTTAACTGTATAACATTCAAGTATACCAAAATTGAAAGTTATACCTAAAGTATTACGGACAATACGGCATTTTACACATTTCGACTGTATGGCAGGTGGGCGTAAAAGTGGGCGAATTTTCTTAATTTTTTTTTTTTTTTTTAAACTGGAATTGTCTCAAAAATAGCCTGTGCAAAATTTCAGAGCTCTACAATGACTCCTTGTATTTGATGCCGGCGTTGTCTCACTGTGCAACGGTGCTTAGGCCTGAGGTGCGGCGCGGCTGGGGCGTTTGTTGCTGGCGTCGTGTCGACGTCCCATTCTGTTGCCGCCGGATTTTGAGAGGATGATGCGGTTGGCTGTCGACGCGATCGTGCATCCGGCTATTGGCGGTCGTCGGAGCGCAACCACGGTGGTAGCTACCAGATTGTTGACCGATGTCGTGTCTGGTGGTTCGGTGCAGCATGGTGTGGTGAGGCCACATACATATCTGGCACAGGTTTCTCGAAGTACACTCCTGGGTAGTGTGGGTAGGTGCCAGACAATTGAGGCAGTGGCCGTGTGCCTGGAAGACGCGCAGCCTTTGCTGTGGTGGCAATCCTTTAAAAATGGCGCAGTGCATCAACCGGTGCGATCGACGACATATTGGGCACCTGATGCGCTGCGGCTCTGCTGCTGATATGGGCGTTGACGGTGCAGTGCTCGCGTTCTACTACGAGGAGCCGTTGATGTGGTGGTTCGGGGAGCTGCGACTGGGCCAGCCGCAACTGGGGCTGCCATTTAGCGTGGCACGTGGATAGTCGAGCGAATGGTTGGCGTCGGAGTGAGTGGCATATCTGCATCCATGTTTATCTGTATGGAAGAGTGTTATTTTAATTGTAAATTTGTTGCATAGAGTGGATAAGGGTATGGCTGCCACGTTGTGGCATAAGTGGATGGTCAGAATTTGGATCAGACCATTAGGTTGTTTTGTTTGTTATTTTATAATATTTATTTTATCGGGTTTATTGGATGATTTTATCGTTTACGTTTCGATCGGCGGTCGGTAATAAACATAGTTTGACAAGCGGTCTTGTTAGCTTTTCGGATTGCATACGGAAATCGACTACGCAATATGACCGTTGGAGTCTTGGTAAAGCTTCTCTATGCGGCCAAGCCGCCATTTGGTAGTGGGAGACACTCGTCCTGTATCAGGACACAAAAAATTGCCAATTGATACCTTGGGGGGCGTACTTTTGTTCAATGTCAAGTGATACTTGTTTAAAGAATTCCACAAACTGTTTCTCTGTGGCACGTTGAGCTCCAATGAATGTTTTGCCTTTATCGCTCATGAGTTTTGATGGGAAGCCACGTCGAGCGACGAAGCGAGGTAATGTCGCGAGAAAAGCCTCCGTCATCAGATTAGTTCATAGCTCAAGGTGTACTGCCTTTGTCGTGAAACATACAAAGACAACCACATAGCCTTTCATGAGAGTGGAAGACCTTAGCATGGACGCCTTTATTTGAAAAGGCCCAGCAAAATCGACACCTGTGGTGGTGAAAGGCAGAGCGAAATTGTAGCGTTCAGGTGGAAGTGCCGCCATAATCATCGTTTTTGCTTATGCATAGTTCTTGCACATGGAAATGCATTTCTTGATTTGGGGCTTCAGACGTGGGATGTAATACTCTTGGCGTACCATATGTTGCATGAGGTGATGTTCGGCATGTACCATTAAGATGTAGATGTAATTGAGGAATAATGTGGCAAATGGTGACCTCTCAGGAATTATTATGGGGTGGCCTTCATTGTATGTTAGGCTCGAATTAGCAGGTTAACCATTGGCACGAAGCAGCATTCCGTGTCCAGAAACGGTTTAGAACTAAAGAGCGAGCTTTTTTATCAATCGGGCTTCGATTAGTGCGACCTTTGGCCTTTTTGTAAGTCTTGATGAGTCAATGCATCGCACCGGGGCAAGTTGTTCCTTAACTTTAAGTTTTCAAGTCATTCTAAGCAACTGCCGTATGACTACCTGAGGGCTCAGAACGATGAAAATCGTTTAAGGATGTCATTATCATTTAATATTTTGTGGTTGGTGTCGATTTTTCGACTTTCGGGGGCAATTATGTTGCGCATTGGCGATTGTGGCCAAGATTCGGGAGATTCTGTTAACCACCGGGGGCCCTTCCACCACAGGTTTGGGGCAAGATCCAAGGGTTTGGGCCCCCTTGTATCTAGATCAGCAGGATTTCCGGGACTCAGGTCGCCAAGTGGCTGATCCTAATGGGTTAAGATTTGCGCCGTTCGGTTAGGAAAAATAGGTTTTCCACGCGGGGTGGTTTTTCTAACCAGGCTAGAACTATTTCGGAATCAGATCATAGATATAATTGGTATTTTGCTATGTCTAAGTGGGTCTGCACCATGGAAGCTAGTTTTGTTGGTAGCAGGAGCGCCACAGAGTACAAGTCGTGGGGACTTAGCGTTTTAAGAGGCGCAACTTTTGCCGCTAGTAGGTATATATTATATATAGGAATTTGTATCTGCGAGATGTCGGCCAGATCATTAGCGAACTGGGACCATTTTTCTGAGTGAAGAGGTTACACATGTTCGTCCCAGTCGGTTCTGTCTAGCCATAATTCTTGGATCAGGATTTTCGCTTGTATCATATTTGGCGAAAGCCATCCTGCGGGGTCGAAAGGTTTTGCCACCGAGGATAAAATTTGGCTCTTTTTTATGGTGGATAATGCGGATATGGACTCTGTCGTGTATGAAAACTGGCCCGATATCGCATTCCATTGGATACCTAGTGTTCTTGTTGTAGTTTCCTTTTGGAATATAAGGGAATTAGTATCCAACAATTTGTCGTTTGGTATATTTTTTAAGATTAGCTGTGATCTGCTTAGGGGAAGCCATGCGGTGTTGAGGGCCGTTATCACTTGTGATAAGGACTCGTATACTTGTGAGTGGCTTCCTGACAGGGTATCGTCTACATACGTTTGCGTTTTTAAGACTTGTGTTGCCAGAGGAAATTCTGACTCTGTGTCTTCTGTCAGTTCGTGTAGTGTACGGATGGCTGATATGATGCTGATTTACGCCAAGGTAACTGTTTAATTTAAAGTCACTTAGTGGACTATTGGGAGATTTTCGAAAAATAATTCGTTGAAAATCTTGATCATCCTTATGTACCATTATTTGTCGATACATTTTTTCGACATCCCCATTGAAAACATTGTATATACGCCAATTTAATATGAGGAGCATCAAGTCTGGTTGGAGTGTGGGTCCCGTAAATAGAATATCATTTAGGAATTCCCCGAGCTAGTGGATCTCGGGCATTAAGAACGCTCTAACCTTTGTGGAGGATGGAGTCATGTTGGGAAATTCACGCAAGTGAGGAAAATTCTCTGATCGCCATTCACTTGGGAGTGGCCAGAAACAATTCTTTTACACATGGCTCCAAGCAGATCACTACTTCCGGTCTTTGACCAAGTATCCTCTGGGTAGCGCCTAAGAACATCCGTTCGAAGGCGATCTAATGTGAGAAGGCGAAACATCCCCTCATAGGGTTGTGTGCTGGGTTTTGGGGCCCGCCAGGTAAAAAAAAAACTCCCAAAGAAAAAGAAAAAGCAGCCTCGGGTGAGAGACCCCCTTTTTATGACGACCACGGCAAACGGAAAAAAGGACCACGATTTGAGTGTATGCACCTGGAATGTCCGGACCCTTAATTGGGAAGGTGCCGCTGCCCAGCTGGTTGTCCTCGCAAAAATAAAGGCTGACATCACCGCCGTCCAAGAAAAGCGATGGACGGGACAAGGACAGAGACGAGTAGGTCCTTGTGACATTTACTACAGTGGCCATATAAAGGAGCGCAAGTTTGGTTTTGGATTCGTGGTGGGAGAGAGACTCCGTCGCCGAGTACTATCATTCACTCCGGTGAATGAACGTCTAGCCACAATCCGATAAAAGCGGGTTCTTCAACAATCGCTGATCTGCGCCCACGCCCCGACGGAAGAGAAGGAATTGACCAAAGATGTTTTTTATGAGTGCTTGGAGCGCACTTATGAGAGCTGCCCCCGCCACGATGTCAAAATCGTGCTTGGCGACTTTAACGCCAGGGTGGGAAAAGAAGGTATCTTTGGCACTACGGTCGGTAAATTCAGCCTCCACGACGAAACATCCCCAAATGGGTTGAGGCTGATTGACTTCGCCGGGGCCCGAAATATGGTTATCTGTAGTACTAGATTCCAGCATAAAAAGATTCATCAAGCTACCTGGCTGTCTCCGGATCGAAAAACTACCAACCGATCATCATGTTGTGATAGACGGAAGACAGTCTCCAGTTTTTAGATGTGCGTGCGCTCCGAGGTCCTAACATCGACTGGGACCACTTTTTGTTGCAGCAAATTCGCACCGCCTCTGTGCGCAAAAACGTCGAGAAGCTGAATCACAAAAGACAGCCAAAGATTTTCTACTCGGCTTGCTCCTGCTCTCTGAGAGCACTCGTCAACAACTCGGTATAAAGGAGTTTGTGGGACCGGCATTTCAAATTCGCCCGTACAGCTGCATCCCGAAACCGCCAGTTTTCGGAAGGTGCAAAAGAACGGCTGGTACGACGAGGTGCCGCGTCGCAGCGGAGAAGGCTGCCTACACTCGCAACGTTACGATCGACCACAACGCGTGCGGGATGGATAGATACCGAGGTTGAAGAGAGGAAGCGGGAACGCATTTTCAGCAGAAAACGAAAAGAAGAGGCCAAGAAATGCTGGTACGAGAAGGAACTTGATAAGCTGGCCGACAGGGTAATGCTCTAAAATTCTACGAAAAAATGCGGCGGCTTACAGAAGGTTTCAAGACCGGAGCATACTCTTGTAGAACACCCAATGGTGATCTAGTCACTGATGCCCAGAGCATAGTTAAATTATGGAGAGAACACTTCTCCAGCCTGCTGAATGGCAGTGAACGCACAACACCAGGAGAAGGAGAACCCGATTCCCCAATCGATGACGATGGAGCAGACGTTCCATTACCCGATCATGAAGAAGTTCGAATAGCAATACCCGCCTGAAGAACAACAAAGCGGCGGGGCCGATGGACCTGGCCGAGCTATTCAAACACGGCGGCGAAGAACTGATAAGGAGCATGCATCAGCTTCTTTGTAAATATGGTCGGACAGAGAGCATGCCCCCCAACGATTGGAATTGAAGTGTGCTATGCCCAATCCATAAAAAAGGAGACCGCAAAATCTGCGCCAACTACCGTGGGATAAGTCTTCTAAACATCGCACGAAAGGTTCTATCGGGCGTATTGTGTGAAAGATTAAAGCCCACCGTCAACAAACTGATTGGACCTTATCAAATCAACCTGGCAAATCAACAACCGATGATATTCACCATGCGCCAAATCTTGGATCAACACACCACCTCTTCGTCGATTTCAAGCTGCTTTCGACAACTTTGAAAGAGCTGCCTTTATGCGCGATGTCTGAATTTGGTATCTAAAAGCTCCGTCACGATAAGCTCGGAAGGATCGGGAAGGACCTCTCCGAGCCGTTCGTACCAAACGGGTTTCAGACAAGGCGACTCCCTATCGTGCGACTTCTTCAACCTGCTTCTGGAGAAAATAGTTCGAGCTGCAGAACTAAATAGAAAAGGTACCATCTTCTATAAGAGTGTGCAGCTGCTGGCGTATGCCGACGATATTGATATCATCGGCCTCAACACCCGCGCCGTTAGTTCTGCTTTCTCCATGCTGGACAAGGAAGCGCAGAAATGGGTCTGGGCAGTGAACGACGGCAAAACGATATCTCCCTGTCATCAACAAACAGTCATCCACACTCGCGACTTTCCGGCTCTCCACGTCACTGTTGACAGTCACTGCTTTGAAGTTGTAGATAATTTCGTCTGTTGGGAACCAGCAGTGTACCCCAACAATGTCAGCCTGGAAATCCAACATGGTTATATTTGCCAACAAGGTTCTACTTCGGACTGAGTAGGCAATTGAAAGAAGTAAGATCCTCTCTCGACGAGGCAAAGCCGGAAACTCTATAAGTCGCTCATAATTCCCGTCCTGCTGTATGGTGCAGAGGCTTGGGCGATGACGGCAACCGATGAGTCGACGTTGCGAGTTTTCGAGAGAAAAGTTCTGCGAAAGATTTATGGTCCTTTGCGCGTTAGCCACGGCGAATATCGCATTCGATGGAACGATGAGCTGTACGAGATATGCGACGACATTGACATAGTTCAGCGAATTAAAAGACAGCGGCTACGCTGGCTGGGTCATGTTGTCCGAATGTACGAAAACGCTCCAGCTCTGAAAGTATTCGGCCGCTGTACCGCCGGGGAAACAGGAAGAGGGAAGACCTCCACTCCCGTTGGAAGGACTAAGTGGAAAAGGATACATGCTGGAATATCAGTGTGGAATATCAATTGGCGCCACGCGAAGAAGAAACGACTGGCGCGCTGTTGTTGCTCGGCTATAATCAGGCGTAAGCGGGTCTACGCCAATTAAGAAGGAAAGAAGAATTTGTCTATACATGTTTCGACGTCCCCCGTTGAATACGTGTTTGAATTTACGTCGATTTAAAATAACATTAAATCAGGTCGGGCGGTAAGGTAAAAGATATCGTTTAGGAAATTCCGCAGGCAAGATTGATCTTAAGGCATTGAAGACTCGTACCTTAATTGTTTTTTATCTGGCTTTACTTCTGCATGATATGGTAGTAGTTGTGGTTTTGTAAAAGTCTTTAATACTGATCTTCAGGGTTGTGATTAAAATTGGGGGATTCTTCTATCTCCCAAAATTTCTCAATTGTGAATTGAGGGTACTCGTTTAGTTTTCCTCAGCAGAGTTGTCATTGTTGTGACTGGTTCCGCAACTGAGTCCACTCAGACCCAACCGAAAATGGTATTTTGCGCCAAAGTGTTTCGAAATTTTTCAAAAACCTTCTATTATAATATCATGATATAAAGTCGCTTCCTAATAGAAGGTCTATTTGAGCGGGGATGTTGCAGTTGTTATCCGCTTGGGGGGAAATTAGGGTAATGGGGCAGATTTTATTGGAGTTTTGAACTACTCTTCCGCCCATTCCCGTAATTTCAAAATTGGCTAATTTTGTAGGCAGTTGTAACCTATTTTGTGCCCTAGACGCAATAAATGATCTTTGTGATCCTTGGTCTATTAAGGCCCTGAGTTTAAACAGTTCTCCTCGGTGTTCGATGGAGACGACTGCTGTTGGTAGTAGTACCATACTTTGAATCTCGCTGTGCAGTTTGTGTTTTTAATGCCTTGGAGCAACATGGTGTCTCTTGGCAAAATTCGGGATTTTGTGTTTCGGGAGTTGCGGTTGCAACTAAACCCGTGGCTCTTTTTGAGAAAGCGCTACTTTGAGGTGTGTTGGGAAAGTTATTTAAGTGCAACATAGAGTGATGCCTTTTGTGGCAATATACGCAGTTTAATTTGCTTTCGCAATTATTGAGATTGTGTGAGTGGGCCAAGCAGTTTGTATAGAGTCCTTTTGATCTGACAAAGTTGTTCCTTTCATTGATATTAAGTTTTTTAAACTTTTCGCAAGATTTTAGCTTGTGCCCTCCTTTACACAGTTCGCATGACGTTAATTTATTTTGTTCAGATGTGAACGATTGATTTTTAAAAAAGCTTCTGTTTAAACTGTTATTGTTACTAGCTTGGGGTCTAATGAAACTTCGATTTAGGTATAAAGCAATTTGAAACAGTAGATTGAAGTTTTATGAACTCTTCACTTGTTTCTTTCTGAATTTTTGGTAAGTTCATTAATATGGTGACTTGTTGGTCGACCAATATTCTTTCATTCTTGTATCGTTCTTTTAGAGCTTCCCAAGCCAAATTGAAATTGTAGTCATTTAATGCGAACTGTTTGACATTTACGCCTGCTTGATCTTTGGTTTTGTATCTGAGGTGGTACAATTTTTGATTTTGTGATAATTTAGGATAGTTTATGTACACGGCCGTAAACATGTCCTGGAAGGACGGCCATTGTTCATAACCTCCGTGAAATGTTTCTGTATCGCATGCTGGCACTTTAAGGTGAATGCCTGAACTCGCCTCTTGGCTTTGAATTTGTGGCAACTCTACACTCGGTAGAGTAGGTGCAATTGCTTTAATTAATTTCAATTGATCGGAGATCATGGCTTTTGTCTCTTCATATTAATCAAGGCAATTTTCACATTTTGCGTAAGCCGAGGATTTGAAATTTTCGGATAGATCTGAGTCGTCAGTTTCTACTATGCAGATTGGAGACGTGTCCAGAAATTGTCAATATTTTTATTTTTGATTTCTAGCACCGATTCAGAGTTATCTTGAATCGGTGAAGATGAAAATCGAGTGCAGTATCTTGTTAAGCTGTCACTCTCAGAAATGAATTTAGCGTAAGAAATATCTTTCCCCCGTTTTTGCTTTGTAGCACCTTGTTTCGAGCGTGTAGCTTCTGCAGGTGTACTTGGACTTTTGTCATCAGAAATCATTTTCGGAAGTTTTAAAAATTGAGTAGATTTAGAATCTTTAGAGTCTGTGCTCATTTAGTAACAATAACTTAATAGAAGTGAAATATATTTTTTAGTATAAATTCAGATGATTGTAAAAACCCGAAAACTCTTTTACGTAAATAAGAGTTTTTATTTCCGAATTAACGATTAGGCAATAATATAATAAATATATTGTATATTTTATTTGTGTATATATTAGAGTGATTCAAAAAAAAAAAAATTTTTTTCGTTTGGTACTCGGAAAAATAGGTTCCTAGACACCTCTAAGAAAGTCTCTCCAAACATGAGTTTTTAATTGTAACGGGAAGGTCTTCCTAAATAGAGTTTTATATTTTTTCTTATTATCTGATAGAAAAATTTATATCTCGCTTCCAACTACTTGAAAAAACATCTTGTTCTTTAGATTTTGTAGTAAATTGAATGCTCTACAAAAAAGGTCTATTATGATTTTTTCGTAAACCCAAACGTTTAAAAGATATTAACAGTTAAAGTTTGATTATTTTTGGGAACATTTTTTATTTGAATTTTACATAACTCAATGAAAAAAAAATTATTATGAATGATGAAACTTATATGCTTTCTTAGAAGTGTCTACTAGGGTGGGTCGATTCCGGACTTTTTTCGATTCGGGATTTCTAATAGTGCGGAAAAGTAGCCTTAGTACTTCCTGATTCCAATGCAACTTTTTGTTTTGGGATCGGATTGCATCTTCAACCCCAAGTCCGGCCTGAAATTTCGGAAATTCGCCTAAAATCGTGAAATTGTCTACCTAGTGCCAGAAATACGCATCTCATGGCAAAATGTATAGAACAAAAGTTGTTTGTCACGTCATTTGCTACCGAAGTGATCCTGGCCGTAGGACGAACCGTTCCCGAGATACGAGCGAAAATCCTAGGTTACAGAAATAGTTGCAAAAAAGGTTGAAAATACTTTCAAAAAGTCATCAATTCCGATAGTTTCGCACACCAGAGTTGTACAAATGCTCACCACATCCCATAAGAAATTTCGACTCTTAAACAAATGTTTTTAAGGAACCCAATAGGTTTGAGCTCTAAACGAGACGACTTTGTCTCTTCTTAAGCCGGAAAATTATTTGAGCATCTCTGCTTGTAAAGAAAAGCTTTCAAAACGTCATTCAACATCAACACTTACCAGAAAAGTATTAGCTAGAACACGTCTTCATTCAGATGAGCCCGACTCTCATACAGACGACAACAATGTAGGTGCGTCGCACATGGATTCTTTCAAAAACGATGCTGATGATGAATTTTCTCTTCCATCGTCTAAAACCAAACAAAACACCCTAGTATTAGAACACACTGCTTTAGCTGCCCAAAGATTTGGAGTAAGTGATAGAGCAGCAGCCTTGATTGTTTCATCTGCTTTTCTGTATGCCAAAAAACCAGGTTTGATAACAGAGGATCAGGCTGGGGTCACTGACAAATGCAAGATTAGTCGGCAAAAAAGTGTTGAGTTAAGCTCCAAAACACCGAAAGTATTGACTCTGGGGCTGTATTTTGACGGCCGCAAAGACAATACACTAACACACGTCAGCGAAGGTGAAAAGTACTACCGCGACACTGTCAAAGAGGAACATATTTCTCTTATAGCGGAACCTGGTTGTCATTACTTTGGCCACGTCACCTCTCCTTCCGGGTCAGTTGAGAATGAGACGCAAGCTATATGGCAACATTTACAAGACAATTCAGTTGATGTGGAACATCTAGAAGTTGTCGGTGCTGATGGCACCAACACGAACACAGGTTGGAAAGGTGGAATCATTCGGAAACTAGAAGAAAGAATAGGTAGGCCATTACAGTGGGTTGTTTGTCTTCTACATTTCCGACCCAACTTAGCACAGACCAAGCTTAGCTCTATAAAATATCAGAAGCTGTTATTTCCGGTCAATGTTCCTCAGATTTAGCGTCGATTCATCCAGGTAACATGTACAAATCTCGCTGGCTCACCTGTGCAAATAGAATTCTGAGATTATGCATTTCTACTGACAAACCAACAAAGGAAATAAATATTTTGGTCAAGTACATACTTACAGTTTACTCACATTTGTGGTTTTCAATAAGATTCAACAGTTCAATCAAAGATGGCTCGCGCCATCTCTATGCTGCAATTCAAAGGTCGAGATACTTACCTGCTAAACTGCGCAAGGTTATCGATTTATCCATTCAACAGAATGCTTTCTTTGCTCCTCCAGAAAACATTCTCCTTAGTATGATGACTGACGAACGGATAGAAGCAGAAAGTTGGCCCTTGACCGTCTTCTGGCAGCCAGAGAAGCAGAGTCTGACACTGTAAATGGAAGGGTTAGATGTAATAAAGTGCCAAAGCTGAATTTCAAAGCTAATAATTATTACGATATGATTAACTGGAAGACTATTTATTACTTATAGAGCAGCCACCTCCACGCGGTGGGTTCTGGGTGACCAATACAGGTTAGCTGAGAGCTGCAACAATTTTCACCTTGCGCTGTGGCGCGCCGCCTTTTCGCTCGTATCTCGGGAACGGTTCGTCCTACGGCCATGATCACATACCATTTCGGTAGCAAATGACGTGACAAATAACTTTTGATCTATACATTTTGCCATGAGATGCGTATTTCAGGCGCTAGGTAGACAATTTCACGATTTTAGGCGAATTTCCGAAATTTCAAGGCCGGAGTTGGCGTTGAAGATGCAATCCGATCTCAAAACAAAAAGTTGCATTGGAATGAGGAAGTACTAAGTTCCGCACTATTAGAAATCCCGAATCGAAAAAAGTCGGAATCGACCCACCCTATTACATACCAAAAATCCACAAGAACGCATGGATGTAACAGAAACATTATTCCGTAAAAAAGATACAAAGGATCAACACACACCAACAACCTGAACCTCAGCCAGAACAAACTTTCAGACACATGGAAGAAGCTGACGATACATCAGAGTACTTTTAGGCTAAAAGGATGGACTACCTTACACTCAAGGATGATCCAACACAACAAGAAGTGAATATCATGATCGACGCAGGGGCTACAAACAACTACATATCAAAAAAATGCAGAATAGGTAAGAGTATATTAATAGATCCTGTATGGACAAAATCAATGCATGGATATTCCATCATGACTAGTAAAAAAAAATAATACATCTGTTAAGCCATGTGTTAGCGATTAATAATAAGTTCACTAAATTTATATGATTTATACTTTC
>NW_026089622.1:34612150-34627564 GCF_024586455.1 Bactrocera neohumeralis
CGAGTCGTTGTTGGGACCTCGGAGCGCACGCACATCTAAAACACTGGAGACGCGTCTTCCGTCTATCACAACATGATCGATCTGGTTGGTAGTTTTTCGATCCGGAGACAGCCAGGTAGCTTGATGAATCTTTTTGTGCTGGAATCTAGTACTACAGATAACCATATTTCGGGCCGCGGCGAAGTCGATCAGCCTCAACCCATTTGGGGATGTTTCGTCGTGGAGGCTGAATTTACCGACCGTAGTGCCAAAGATACCTTCTTTACCCACCCTGGCGTTAAAGTCGCCAAGTACAATTTTAACATCGTGGCCGAGGCAGCTCTCATAGGTGCGCACCAAGAACTCATAAAAGACATCTTTGGTCACATCGTTCTTCTCTTCCGCCGCTCTCTTCTCTAGGGCGCAAATCAGCGATATGTTGAAGAACCTCGCTTTGATGCGCATTGTGGCCAGACGTTCATTCACCGGAGTGAATGATAGTACTCGGCGACGGAGTCTATCTCTCACCACGAATCCAACACCAAACTTGCGCTCCTTTATATGGCCACTGTAGTAAATGTCACAAGGACCTACTCGTGTCTGTCCTTGTCCCGTCCATCGCATTTCTTGGACGGCGGTGATGTCAGCCTTTATTTTTGCGAGGACATCAACCAGCTGGGCAGCGGCACCTTCCCAATTAAGGGTCCGGGCATTCCAGGTACATGTCCTCAAATCGTAGTCCTTATTTCGTTTGCCATGGTCGTCATCAAAAGGGGGGTCTCTCATCCGAGGCTGCTTTTTCTTTTTAATTGGTACTGATTTTTACGTGGCGGGTCCCAAACCCAGCGCACATCCCTATGTAGGGGATGTTTCGCCTTCTCACATTAGCTCGCCTTCGAACGGATGTTCTTATGCTACCCAGAGGATACTTGGTCAACGACCGGAAATAGTGAGCTGCTTGAGCTATGTGTAAAAGAATCATTTCTGGCCACTCCCAAGTGAATGGCGATCAGAGAACTTTACTCACTTGCGTGAACTTCTACACATGACTCCATCCTCCACCACTGTGATATCTGCTGTGCTGTAATTAGGACAAAGAATGCCATTGATAAGAATGCATGCCCTAGGTTTACCTTTGTTTCGTGTGTAGAAAAGGTTATAGTTGCTGCTTTTGAGCCCTTTAATGGTCTTCATTCACCCAGGGCTCCCGTATTATACTGATGTCGATGCCCCACTCGTTTATGAGGATTGTCAGATTCGCTGTAGCACTCTTCGAGTGCTGCACGTTGATCTGTACGCATCTTAAGTTATTGGGCATCTTGGGTTTCTTTGATGCCCACATTCCTTAGCAACTGGCTGGCGTTGTCGACCTCTTCCGTGTCGTCTTCGTTAGCCGCTTTATCGTCTTGGATGATTTTTAGCCGGGCCTTGCGAATTTCGAAGTTGATTTCGTAGTCAGCCTTCTTGAGAGCCTCAATGGACTCATCGCAAATGGCACCAGAATTGGTCTACTTGCTTTGTTCGGTTTTTCCTCCTTGATCAGCTGCCACTCATCTATACCAGGTATAGATTTGTTTTGCAGCTTGATGCACCTCAGGAATTTTTCACCTGGCTCCTCTAGAGGGGGTGGCCAAATGCGAGCACGAGGTCTCTTCGGTATGTCCCTGGCGGCTATAACCCTCAATTGGAGGCCTTCCAGGGCGTTGCTGATTTTGGCAAAACTGCCCGTCCGGAAATCTAGCGAGGCCTGGTCCGCGCACTTGATGACCCTGTAACCCCAGAGGATTTCAGAGGAGTCAAACTCGGGGTGAGGACCCGCAGGATTGTCGAGTACAAAGCTTAGCACCATACTCGACAATCTGACGTCGATCTCCACCCATCTTTCTTATATTGTTTGGGGAGGAGGAATTTCCGTCTATGATGGCCACAAGCAGGCTATCCCTGGCTACATCGCAGAAATGCCTTGCCGTTGTTGTACGGCTGTGTTCACCTTCACTTCGCCTAGGTTTTTTGGGCAGAGTTTTTTGTATTTCTGTAATAGAGCGATTCCTTTTTGTGAATTGCTCTCTTGTTTACTCTCTTGTAGAGGTTCTGATTTCATATTCCTCTACTATTGATTTGAGGCGCTTTGTTTCTGCCTCATCAACTGGGATACCGGCTGCCTGGTCTTTGGCTATCTTTCCCAGTATGAAGACTGCCCGCGGATACCGGTTTTTCCTCAGCTGATTCTGGGATTTCTGGCGCTGGCATGCTCATATTTCCACACTAGGAGATGGGAATAAAACCTGGGGTTTATTCATCCATATCACTATTGTGGGAATTATGAGGTGTCCCTCTCAGTTCGTAAGAGCAGAGTGCGTTTCCTTTGAGATGTACACTTTACTATTACTTAAGCCCCTTCGCCACGACAAAGCGACCAACATAAAAGGAGATGTTGCATATTCTTCTATATATTTCATGAGGTTCCATATTAGGGTGGGTCGATTCCGGAATTTTTCGATTCGGGATTTCTAATAGTGCGGAAAAGTTGCCTTAGTACTTCCTGATTCCAATGCAACAGTGCCTAAAATCGTGAAATTGTCTACCTAGCGCCTGAAATACGCATCTCATGGCAAAATGTATGAAACAAAAGTTATTTGTCACGTCATTTGCTACCGAAATGGTATATGGGATCATGGCCGTAGGACGAACCGTTCCCGAGATACGAGCGAAATTGCGGCGCGCCACAGCGCAAGGTGAAAATCGGCTTGCGGCCACACTTCTTGACGTTGATTTCACCGAGTGCTATCACTCACATTCATTCACCTACGCCAAAGGACACGTTCGGATAGGTCTCCACGCAAATATTTTTTCATCGAGTTCCTTCACTCTTGTCAGTGATTTCGGCGAGTTCTATCACTTACCCTGCGCCATACGACACGTTTGGACTTGTCTCCACATAAATATTTTTTCATCGAGTTCCTTCACTCTTGTCGTTGATTTCGCCGAGTGCTATCACTTATATTCTCTCAACAGAACACAGAACTCAAAATGTCTGTATCTAAATTTAAATTTAGACAGAAATGTCCTGTGTTTGGCATATATCTGTACAATCTCTCTGAGTCCCAGTTACCTACTTACCAGGATGTTCTTTTGTGTTATCAGTTTGAAAGATTTCCTATAGGACGACTCCGAGCCGACAACTATGAACCTAGGAGTAAAGAGGTTACAGAAATAGTTGCAAAAAAGGTTGAAAATACTTTCAAAAAGTCATCTATTCCGATAGTTTCACACACCAGAGTTGTACAAATGCTCACCACATACCATAAGAAATTTCTGACTCTTAAACAAATGGTTTTAAGGAACCCAATAGGTTTGAGCTCTAAAAGAGACGACTTTGTCTCTTCTGCCGGAAAATTATTTGACATCGCTGCTTGTAAATGCATTTATTTTTCTTCTTGCACTTGTCCAAAGGAAAGGAAAGTTCCTATCAATGAACAACCATTTCTCTTGGACCAGAGAACCAGAAGAATTGGTCGCATTGAAAGTGTTGATCTACCTGAAACAAAAAAGTTTACAAAGAAAAATGAACGTAAAGAAAAGCTTTCAAAACGTCATTCAACATCAACACTTACCAGAAAAGTATCAGCTAGAACACGTGACCATTCAGATCAGCCAGACTCTCATACAGACGACAACAATGTAGGTGCGTCGCACATGGATTCTTTCAAAAACGATTCTGATGATGAATTTTCTCTTCCATCCTCTAAAACCAAACAAAACACACTAGTATTAGAACACACTGCTTTAGCTTCCCAAAGATTTGGAGTAAGTGATAGAGCAGCGGCCTTGATTGTTTCATCTGCTTTTCTGGATGCCAAAACAGCAGGTTTGATAACAGAGGATCAGGCTAGCTTTGTCACTGACAAATGCAAGATTAGTCGGGCAAAAAAAAGTGTTGGAGTTAAGCTCCAAAACACCGAAAGTATTGACTCTGTATATGGACTGTATTTTGACGGCCGCAAAGACAATACACTTACACAAGTCAGCGAAGGTGAAAAGTACTACCGCGACACTGTCAAAGAGGAACATATTTCTCTTACAGCGGAACCTGGTTGTCATTACTTTGGCCACGTCACCTCTCCTTACGGATCAGCTGAGGATGAGACGCCGCATTTTCGTTCGTATCTCGGGAACGGTTCGTCCTACGGCCATGATCACGTATAATATTTCGGTAGCAAATGACGTGACAAATAACTTTTGTTTTATGCATTTTGCCATGAGATGCGTATTTCAGGCGCTAGGTAGACAATTTCACGATTTTAGGCGAATTTCAAGGCCGGGGTTTTGATTGAAGATGCAATCCGATCTCAAAACAAAAAGTTGCATTGGAATCAGGAAGTACTAAGGCAACTTTTCCGCACTATTAGAAATCCCAAATCGAAAAAAGTCCGGAATCGACCCACCCTATTCCATATCGGGTGTATACCTTAACTTTAATGTGCTTTTAATTTTTTTCAGTTATCTGGCTGCGGTAAATTTAAGAAAACGTCTTTCGCCTCTCCCTGCATTGTCCTGTAATATACTGCTCTAGTTGCTTCCTTCCCTGTTTCATCGTTTCAAATATTTGATAGAAGATATTCTATGCTGCTCATAAATTAATTTTATTGTAACATCTCCTCTTCCAGTAAACGATGGTAAATGTTAAATGTTTTTCAAAATTCGTTCAAAGTCGTTTTCGTTTACTGATTGTATTTGTTGGAGTTCGACATATGCCTGTCGAAGTTGTTTTAACTGTTGCTCCTTTAGGTTAAGTTGATCAATGAGCTCCCCATTTTTGTATTTGAATTCGATCTTGTTGTGCCATCTTTCTTCTTTCGTCGAATGTGCGTTGCCTTGTTGATATAATTTTTATACTCTTGCAACCAGTTGCCACAGAGTATTATAGTTTTGTTCACCTAACGGTTGTACGTATCACCTAAAACTAATCGAGATAGATATAGCGTTATATGTATAATATATAAATGGTCAAGGTGGCGAGAAAAGATGAAATCCGGTTGACTATCTGTCTGTCCGTCCGTGCAAGCTGTAACTTGAGTAAAAATTGAAATATATTGATGAAACTTGGTAGGTGGCTTCCTTAGTACAAAAAAATTTCGAGTTCGTAGATGGGCGTAATCGGACCATTGCCGCGCCCACAAATTGCCATTAACCGGAAACATATATCGGGTGATTTTTTAAGAGCTTGATAACTTTTTAAAAAAAAAAAACGCATACAATTTGCAAAATCTCATCGGTTCTTTATTTGAAACGTTAGATTGGTTCATGACATTTACTTTTTGAAGATAATTTCATTTAAATGTTGACCGCGGCTGCGTCTTAGGTGGTCCATTCGGAAAGTCCAATTTTGGGCAACTTTTTCGAGCATTTCGGCCGGAATAGCCCGAATTTCTTCGGAAATGTTGTCTTCCAAAGCTGGAATAGTTGCTGGCTTATTTCTGTAGACTTTAGACTTGACGTAGCCCCACAAAAAATAGTCTAAAGGCGTTAAATCGCATGATCTTGGTGGCCAACTTACGGGTCCATTTCTTGAGATGAATTGTTCTCCGAAGTTTTCCCTCAAAATGGCCATAGAATCGCGAGCTGTGTGGCATGTAGCGCCATCTTGTTGAAACCACATGAGTCAACATTTAAATGAAATTATCTTCAAAAAGTAAATGTCATGAACCAATCTAACGTTTCAAATAAAGAACCGATGAGATTTTGCAAATTTTATGCGTTTTTTTTAAAAAAGTTATCAAGCTCTTAAAAAATCACCCGATATTATATCTATATTAGTTAGAGGATAGACTTATGTGTAGAAGTTCACGCAAGTGAAGATCGCCGTTCATGGGATTGATTTGCACCCACTACCCGACGGACGAGAAGGAGGATGTGACCAAAGATGCCTTCTAGAAGCGCTTGGAGAGCACCTATGAGAGCTGCCTCGCCACGACGTCAAAATCGTGTTTGGCGGCTTTAACGCCAGGGTCGGTACAGAAGGTATATTTGGTACAACTCTCGGGAAATTTAGCCTCCATAAGGAAACACACGTAAATGGGTTGAGGCTGATCGACTTCGTCGGGGCCCGAAATATTATTATCTGTAGTATTAGATTCCAGCATAAGAAAATTCATCAAGCTACCTGACAATGTTTTAGAGGTGCGTACGCTCCGAGGTCCTAATATTGAGTTCGGTATAAGCAAACTGTAGGATGGCATTTTAGCTCTTACGTATAGCTGCAACCGAAAAAATTTTTTCGGAGAAAGCAAAAGAACAGCTGATACGACGAGGAGTGCCGTGTGGCAGTGGAAAGAAAACAGACTGCTTACCTCGCAACGTTACAATCGGCCGCAATAAGTGTGGGATGGGATAGTTACCGAGATCTGATGAGGGAAGCGAGACGCATTTGTAGACAAAATAGAGAGAGGCCGAAATACGTGAGTATGACAAAACTGCCGACAGGGGTAATGCTTTGCTCAATGCACAAAAAGAGAGACCCCACAATCTGCGCCAACTACTGTGGGATATACTTCCTCAACATCGCATATAAGGTTTTATCAATCGTATTATGTGAAAGATTAAAGCCCACCGTCAACAAACTGATTGAACCTTATCAGTGTGGCTTTAGACGTGGAAACTCATAAACTGACCAGATATTCACCATGCGCCAAAGCTTTGAAAATACCAGTGAAAAGAAAATCGACACACATCACCTCTTCGTCGATTTTAAATTGCTTTTGACAGTATGATAAGGAGCTGCCTTTTTGTCACGATGTTTGAATTTGGTATCCCCGCAAAGCTTATATGGCTCTGTAAACGTTGAGCAATACCAAAAGCTCCGTCAGGATCGGAGAGGACTTCTCTGAGCCATTCAATGCCAAACGAGGTTTCATGCAAGTTGTAAGACTTCTTAAATCTACTGCTGCAGAAAATAATTCGAACTGCAGAGCTTAATCGAGCAGGTACATTCTTCTATAAGAGTGTACATCTGCTGGTGTACGCCGATGATATTGATAACTTTGGTCTTAACAACCGCGCCGTTAGTTCTGCTTTCTCCAAAATTGATAAGAAAACAAAACAAATGGGTCTGGTGGTTACCGATGGCAAGAGGAATTCATCAAACAAATAGTCGTCGCACTCGCGACTAGGCAAAAACGTCACTGTTGACAGTGATATTTTCGAAGTCGTAGATAATTTTGTATATCTTGGAACCAAACGCAGAATATCTCTTGACAACAGGTGCTAAGTAGGCAACTGAGAAGTAAAGTACGAGTTTTCGAGAGAAAAGTTCTGCGAAAGATTTATGGTCCTTTGCGCATTGGCAACAGCGATTACAGCAGTGGATGTAACGACATGAACATAGATAAATGATTTCAGAGACAGCGGCTATGCTGGCTACGACACATCGTTCGAATGAATAAAAATACTCCAGCACTGAGAGTATCCAACGGAGTATCCGCCTGGCGAATCAGAGGAAGAAGAAGACCTCGATTTCGATGGAAAGAGAAGGTGAGGCAGGATCTGGCTTCGCTTGGAGTCTCCAATTGGTGCCACATTGCAAGAAAAAATAAATTACTAGCGCGCTGTTGTTAACTCGGCTATAACCGCGTTAGCGGTTTCGACGCCATTAAAAAGAAGAAGAAGTTACACAGGTCATACCTTACAGTTGAATGCTATATATCCAAATCGGTGTTATAACCGCATGTTGTCTAGGCTAAGTTTAGAATTTTAATTTAAATGTCAATTTCGCACATTTTTGGTCTTAGCGAGAATGTAACATGCTTACACTTTTGTTCATTTACATTTAAACTTGGCTAGCCATTCTTCCACAGAACTTAAGTATTCCGCTAATATTCTTGATGTTGTAATGTGGCATTTGTTACGGCTCACTAAAGCTATGTCATTCGCAAAAGTTAAAGTCAATAAATTATTAGCTGTTGGAAGATCTGCTGGGTATATGATGTATTGAGTTGAACCTAAAACACTGCCCCGTGGTACGCCATCTCTTATCTGTCGTTCATCAGATATGAAATCTCCTACTTTAACCATAAACTATCAATTTTTAAAAAAGACTCCAATTATTTCAACAATTCTAAAGGTAGAATGTTTTTAATCCCATATAACATGCCACCTTATCAAACACCTGAGCCACGTTCAGAAATACTCTCTGTGCTGAAATGCTGCTCTTATTTCATTAGTAATTTCATTTTCTTGCTCTATCGTGCTATGTTAAGTCAGGGATAATGGGATGCCCAACTTATTCCAGTGTGAGAGCGCCTCAAAATAAGCGTTTTTTATAACATTTTCCATTGTGGCCAGATCGAACGAAATAAGAATTTTTGGGCATTTAAATTAAAATGCCCAACTGCATTTTCCACACCACCCAGGAGGTATGCAAAACGGCGCGTTACCGAAGTTAGTTTTGGGTGCTCGGTTCCCCTTTAGGCCTATATCACTCATTAAAAATTTATTTACATAAAAAAAAACAAAACGATAACAATTTATTATATAACGAAAAAAACAAAACGATAAATGAATACATATAACGATAAAAACAAAACAATAACAATGCATGTAAAAAATATATAAAAATATCACAGCATAATAACAAATAACATGTATACATATATACAAATGCCTACATTTAAATCCCAAATTCTAATTTTTGTTAAAAAAAAAATGCTTTCTAATTTTAGAGCCTCTTTATCCTACCTGTTTAAAAAAATTTTTGCTTTTTTATATTCTATCGTAAGTTTGAGTTCGCATATTGTAACCACTAAAAAATTAAAAAAAATTGAAACCTATAGGTGTGAAACACACAAAATTTTATTTTTAAAATTAGGGACAGAAAGGTCTTTATTTAAAAATTTAGTTAAGAAATATATTCTAATTCTAATAAAAAGAGCTATAACTATTTTTGGGTTACAATTATCACAACACAAAAAGGGCCTAACATCTTTCATTTTAATAAAAAGAATATCTCCTATTCCTATTTTATGACAATTACTGTCGAATTCTTCTAAAAATCTGGTTTCCAAAATTTTTACAAATGCAATAAAATCCTCAGGCGGCTTCACTAAATTGCATTTGTCTATTTGATTTTGATGCATGAAGATGAATTCGTCCGAAGGAATTTCATCTCCTAAATATGGTAAAGGCAGGGAACATGTGTGCAGTTTGAAAATTTTTAAATAAAAATAGCCGCAAAAGTAGCTAAACGCATTTCCTTTCAAAAAATTAATTTCTAAACTACTATCTAATGTTATTGATCTAACAAGGGAGTGTTCAGGCCGTGGTAGACCTTGAAAATCCTGCCAAGAAAGGTCATTCAATAGTGAATCATTACACACATTACGTAGAACATTATTACTATGTTCCGAAATTACTATGGCATCAGGTTCTAAAGGCAGCTCACAGTTTCCTTTTGTTACGACGTTTACGTAACGTAAGCCCCACGATTTCCTAAACAAACTAGAGAACATATAGGGCGTTACTCTAGTACCTCCTCTGCTTCGAATCTGCCCAAAAAAATGTTCTAAACTGTCCTGACATAGTCGTCTCGTCTTCAAGTACGGAAAACCTGAGTGTGACAAAAATCGCCACAATCGTCTTAAACTGTTAATATTTAACACCCACCCCTTTATAAAACTAAAATTATTGGTTGTGTTGCTTTCTAAATCGTCTACGACCCGAATAGTTTTTAGAATTTTTTCTGCCTCATTTAAAAAATCTAACTGTTCAGGGGAACCTACAAACACTTTTTTAGTGGGTACAACAGCCTCAATGAAACTGCTATTTAAAATATCAAATAATTTATTAAAAACGAAACGAATTCCGCGGTATTAATAAAGCTGCTACTATTCGAGCTTAAGGCTCCCGAGCTATATAGGGACAACATACCAGAAGCGACCGTATTACTCAATACTTGAGACGCGAATTTAACCTTCATTTTTTGGAAGGTATTTGGATAAATATCAGCATCGGTTAATTTATGCGCACACCGATAACTCGACTTAGAGTCGGTTTCATAAAAATGAACAATATCTGACCAACTTACCCGACAATTTTTAAAGAAAACCGTATTTTTTAACTTTTTTAAACAGTTACGACTACTTTTTATCAAATGGGGGCTATCGTAAAAAAATACACTTCCTTGCCATTAACATTAAAAAAAGGCCGTGACGCTGAAACACCTAACAAATTAGCGAAATTCTGAAAATTGGTGCCCTGGTCGCAAACAAAATGGCAAGGAATTAGTCCTATATTTTGCAGTTGGGTAATGGCTTCAAGAATGTATTTCTTGAGAACATCCCTTTGCAGGAACCTTTTACGAAAAAATAAGCCGATGGGTGAGACCAAGGCTCTCCACCTATACCTTGCACTATTATAGTCATTGCAGTTGTTGCTAATATAGTAGTGCGATTTTCATCGCCATAATCCTCAATACCTATCACCCTATCGAATTTCCTATCATACTGCAAATGACATTTCAGTGACATTTCATCACATGAAACCGACACGAACTTTTGTTCGAAAGTGAATCCCCTACTCCTAATCTCTAACGATTTTATGCTACTTTGGGTGCAACCTGGGAAACGGTGCCAGTCTGTAACAAAGTTTTCCAAAGTACATTCGGATGGAAAATCTAATTGGTGCTTTAAGTGCCGATAAGCAACTGGCGATAGAAAAAATACACCCAAAGCTATCGTTTTCAAAAAATTGTCATATCGCCGACCATGGGTACTTTATTTTCAAAACCCTATTCTCTTCCCTCAATTTCTCCTACCTTTCTGTACCTGCGGTCAGACCCCTACCTGTTTGCGCGGCCTTATCAAAATTAAAAGATACATCCTCCTCAAAAAATGGAAGAGGCTCTAAAATTCCATCTTCAATGACATTTTTTGCATTTGAGACAAAATATTCAATAAAATTGTATTTTTTAATTCGGAATTTGGGACGTCAAATGTAGGCTCAACTTTTAAATTTATATCGGGAACGGCACCCGAACGCAATCGCTTTTCATGGCTCATTTTTGCCGAAAAATGCCGCTCACAAGCAAAAATATGTTTAGGTGTTTCATCGGTTTTTCACTCACCGTTCGAGGTCCGTTCCACTGTTTGGAAAACTAAATGTTATTCCTCCCTCGTTGCAGCCAACAACACGTTTTCTCCAATAGCTGGTTGCTTTCGGCATTTTATCTGTGAAATAAATAAAAAAGTAATAAATAAATGCAAGTTTATTTAATAAAAATTGAAATATACTTACAGCTTTCAATCTGCGTGCTGTTTCGCATTCGGTATTCTTCGAAATAATGGCCGTTACAAATGGAGACAAAAAAACGAAAAATGTCTCCATTCGAATAATAATTTGGCGGGATTTTAATCTGGTCGTCCCTCTTTTCCAATTGCTAAACGTCAAAACCTCCTCAATCCAGTCAACTGTCAACTGGATGCTTCAATTTTTAGTTTTAACGAATCACACTTTTGTCACGTGTCTTTACGAGTAAGAAAATTTAGGTTGAACTCAGTATTAAATATTTTTTCCATAAGTCCACTCCTTTACAGATGATGTATTATTTTCGTCACATTTTTCCACATATACCCCATACATTTTTCGAATATCTAAGTCAGCACTTAAATACTTTCCACATGAAGTGTGATGTGATCGCGTGTAATGGCTCTCACATGCTGAAAAACTCGGAATATGATCTCGTACTACTTTAATTTTTTCTTCATCTGTTTTTCTAGATGAACTAGCCATTTTGCCACGACCATCCATTCTAGGTGTTTCAGAATTTAAGGCACGCCTTAATCTTCCGTTAGATATTTTGAAAGTATCCAAAAAAGTTTTGCAAACAGAAACTTCCGAACTCATACATACATACATATAGATGAAACTTAAGACTCTATTTTCTCATATATCCTTTGTGATTTCTGGAGCGTTTTTGTTTTATTGATTGTTTTCTAATCAAACGATACAGAAACATATTCTGTTTTTCGAAACTTGCTAAATTCCAAAAATAATCAAAATTAGCTTTTCTGTCTTCATATCCGATTCCATTTAATCACTTTTTGGAACAAAGACAATCTATATTTTCGAAAAGTTTAGCACTCACGGGCTTCCTCTGCACGATATCTTGTGCATCATTCTGTTGATTGCGTGTCCTCTTTCTTGATTTCATTTTGCTTTTTTCCATTTGCAAGGGTTCCGAATTCACTTTTAAACTATGAGCTAATTCATCAGAAGACGATATCATTCTTATTCGTTTCCATTTCTTGGGAGCATTACTTATATTTATTCGCCATAAAATGTCTACAATTAACTTTAAATAGTTTGTAGGTTTTTATATTAAAAGTTTTACTTCATCATACCTGAACCACTATCTGAAGACATGACAAAATTACTTTGTGAACACACCGACTTATACCACTATCAAAACGAACAATATCTGTATTCCATTTAACAACTAAAAAATAAACACATTTTAAAGAGTTAATTTGCATGGCGTGCTGCTAATCTCTTCAGATTACGTTATTTTATTAAGATTTGATAAGTAATTGCTGATAAAAGAGATTTTCAAAATTTTTGACTTATACCACTTTCAAAATCAAGGGCTCATATATTGGACTTTTAATAGATGACGAAACTACTTAAATCCTTTTTTATGATTTTATGGTATATTAAAACAACTGACTTTTGATCTTTCAATACTTAATAAGGTGAATTAAGCCAGTTAGTTCTCAATTAATAAATGTTTTAATAATTTGTAATTGAAAATTAATTCTATTTTGCATCAAATTACAAAATGTTTCAAGAAATATATTTAAATTTCACATTTTCTTTGATTTTCATTGTTTTAAATTTTTATTAGCGATCTTGAACGGCGGCAACGAATTCCACCGGTCACATATATTTTTGGTATAATTTCAATCTGGCCGTTCCAGTCATTCCAATTGCAAAACGTCAAAACCTACCCAATCCAGTCAACTGTCAAAGTTCGGTAGGTGAGCGGTTCTCACATTTCCAGTGACAGGAGAGTTATGGATCTCTTTATCTCTGGTTAAGTGTTAAGTCTTTCCCAGTTTCATCTAGTAAGATAATCTGCAACTTTTTCCATGAAATTGACTAGTATCCGAAAATAAGAATTGAATTGAAAAGCAAAGAGAGTACTTCTACAGCAATATTATTAAGTTCTTTTATAATTCTAATAATTTCAGGAGGTAAAGTCTTAAAAGACTTGAGCGACTCATATGTTATTTGGCGATTTACAATTTCCTTTGACCAAACGGCTTATAGTTTTTATATGGTATTACTAAGGCAGCTGCCTTAGTTATTATAGCAATGGGTTCCCTTATGCTTTCGTCAATATAACTTCCTGTATTTATTTTGTACTCAATATTAAAGTGACTTCTCACTTTTTTTTATATTTTAACAAGTGGCTAAATGAGCACCTGACCCCCCTCTCAAAATAGTACATCTACACCCCACAATCCACACCATACTCAATACATCATCTTTTCATCGCATACACACCATACTCCACACATCATCTTCTCATCGCACACACACCAACTCCACACGTCATCATTTCATCCCACACACACCAACGCATCACGAATTCAACACACATGAGAACACCGCACAAAAAATAACAAAAGGGACCGACGGACTAGGCGCCGCTCTCTTTCGATTACGATCCGTGCGCTTGTAACCATCCGCCAACCGATTATCCCGCAGCTTTTAATTCGCTTAGCCAAGGTCGTCGCTATTCATAAAACAATTGGTAAGTGCCGCGAGGTTTTATAAAAAACCTCTCATTATAAACATGGTCCTTCGAAACCGTACCGGACGACAGTAGTGGTAACAGAGAAAACTAAAAAAAAATTAATAAAAAAAGTAATATTAATCATAAAAATCGGTCACGGTAACGCGGTAACAAAATCAAAAAAAAAAAAAAAAAAAAAAGTGTTAGTGAAAAACCCGGAGTTACAAAATAAGTGAAAAAAAAACCCGGAGTTTACAACGGGTGAACCAAAAAAGTGGAAAATAACTGAGTTTAAAACTGTTTAAACAAAACTGTGAAAAACCAGTTAAAACAAACAAAAAAGTGCAAAAATTTTGGGAAAAGACAACGGTAGTGATGTGATACATTTAAAACGGTTATTAAATAAACCGTTGGTGGATATATCTACATAAGAAAGTGAAAAGACAACGGTGGTGAGGTGACGCAGTTAAAAAAAATTTTTAAAATTGCGCAAAATAACGGCCAACAATAAAAGCCAACATATTGGAAAAAAAAATTCATATCTACATATGTATGTGCATGCTGGATAAAAGTGGTGACAAAGTGCAGTGTTAAAATTAATATACACATACGATACATATACGAGTATGTACAGTGACAGTGAGTTGAAACGACCCACAAGCGAAAAAGAAGAAAAAAAAATATTAATAACTAAAAAGAGGGGTAACAAAAAGTAAGGTGAAGTGAGAAAGAGCAGAGTAAAAGAAAAATGAACACCTGCTATATACACACATACATACATACACATAAACGGTGATAGTGAAGTGACATATAACCTACAAAAAAAAGGAAAAAAAGGAATACAAAAATACAAGTTACAACACCAGCAACAATAGGACAGGAGAACTGGAGAAGCAAGCGAAGCAAAAGCACTGGCACACATACAGGCACACGCACACCACCCACACATTAGATACACACGTAAACTCACAATATCCCCAAAAGCCCCTGGCGGAAAGCAAAGTGAGTTGTATCGTTTCATTTAAATTTTTATATTATATGTATACATATATGTATGTTCTGATATCAGAATATTAAAATTGCGGTCAGACCAAAATTCCGGTCGGAAAAGTATTAAAAACCATGTCCAAACTGTTTTCGGTTTTCAGTTTATTTTACGGCAGAAACTGAAAAACCGCTAACAAAGCAGTTTGGTACAATCACATAAAAAACCCATCAAGAGCATATGCGCAAATAAATAGTATATCATACATACATACATACATACATACATACATACATACATATATGTTACATATACCTCTATAACATATAAAGAGCATATCAGTTATGATATCCACTTCACCATCACATAAAATATTAATATAAACACACATATATATATTTACATACATACATACATGTACACTTAAACATACTTACGTCGTTAAAATAAACTAAGTTCTTTTGTTGTTTTCCACTTAATTGTGGGTAACGTATTTTTCATAAGAGGCATCAAACTCTTTAATTTTATCATTTGTTTATAAAATAGTCGAAATTGCATTGGCACTATTTGTAACCAAATTCTAAAGAATTTTAAGTGCATTTCCGCTTTGCTGCAAGTATGTTTTTACGATCGACATTCTTAAGAGGCGTTGCACTTATTGATT